>NC_088398.1:14238819-14590069 GCF_034236695.1 Oncorhynchus nerka | reverse complement strand
ATCACAATCACTGTTAATATCACTGTACCGTTAATATCACTGTACTGTTAATGTCACTGTCACTGTTAATATCACTGTACTGTTAATATCACTGTCACTGTTAATATCACTGTACCGTTAATATCACAGTCACTGTACCGTTAATGTCACAGTCACTGTACCGTTAATATCACAGTCACTGTACTGTTAATATCACTGTACTGTTAATATCACTGTACCGTTAATATCACAGTCACTGTACTGTTAATATCACTGTACCGTTAATATCACAGTCACTGTTAATTTCACTGTACTGTTAATATCACAGTCACTGTACTGTTAATATCACTGTCACTGTTAATATCACTGTACCGTTAATATCACAGTCACTGTACCGTTAATATCACAGTCACTGTACTGTTAATATCACTGTACTGTTAATATCACTGTACTGTTAATATCACTGTACCGTTAATATCACTGTCACTGTTAATATCACTGTACCGTTAATATCACAGTCACTGTACCGTTAATGTCACAGTCACTGTACTGTTAATATCACTGTACCATTAATATCACAGTCACTGTACTGTTAATATCACTGTACCGTTAATATTACAGTCACTGTACCGTTAATGTCACTGTCACTGTACTGTTAATATCACTGTACCGTTAATATCACTGTACCGTTAATATCACTGTCACTGTTAATATCACTGTACCGTTAATATCACTGTCACTGTTAATATCACTGTACCGTTAATATCACTGTACCGTTAATATCACTGTCACTGTTAATATCACTGTCACTGTTAATATCACTGTACCGTTAATATCACTGTCACTGTTAATATCACTGTACCGTTAAAATCACAGTCACTGTACTGTTAATATCACTGTTACTGTTAATATCACTGTACCGTTAATATCACAGTCACTGTACTGTTAATATCACTGTCACTGTTAATATCACTGTACCGTTAAAATCACAGTCACTGTACTGTTAATATCACTGTTACTGTTAATATCACTGTACCGTTAATATCACAGTCACTGTACCGTTAATGTCACAGTCACTGTACCGTTAATATCACAGTCACTGTACTGTTAATATCACTGTACCGTTAATATAACAGTGACTGTACCGTTAATATCACAGTCAATGTACTGTTAATATCACTGTCACTGTTAATATCACTGTACTGTTAATATCACTGTACTGTTAATATCACTGTACTGTTAATATCACTGTCACTGTTAATATCACTGTACTGTTAATATCACTGTCACTGTTAATATCACTGTACTGTTAATATCACTGTACTGTTAATATCACTGTCACTGTTAATATCACTGTACCGTTAATATCACAGTCACTGTACCGTTAATATCACAGTCACTGTACTGTTAATATCACTGTACCGTTAATATCACAGTCACTGTACTGTTAATTTCACTGTCACTGTACTGTTAATTTCACTGTCACTTTGTAACAATAACTCTTGACTGGCAGTACCGCTCCTCTGATTACTGAGGCAGGCACTTCATGTGAGGCTGGGGCAGTGAGCATTGATGTACAGCTCCAGTAGCAGATCTGATTATCTATCAATCACCCCTCATTCCAATCAGTATAATCATACCCCAGAACCCCAAAACCTGAACTACCTGTATTTCTTTTGGGATATTAAGAACTCTTTCTTTGACTAAAGATGGGTTCAGTGGCTTGAGGTTTAAATGGAAAGTGGAGATCTCTAGCACCAATTCCCAGGCTTCCTCCAGTGATGAATGAGACATGGAAGGATGGCATGGCAAGACTAGAAGACACCAGAATGAGAGGAAGGTGGGGCAGGTACCATAGAATGTACTATCGTATAGTATATAGTACATGTATTATACAGTACTGTATATTAACAGGATTAGGAGAGAAAATGCCCCATGTTCTCCTCTCTAAACCCTATGACTGTACAGCCCACATAGATAAGAGATATACTTTACATACATAGCTAATATTTGTATTTTTATTTCATTCTATGGTACTATGTTCAGTCCAAAGAGACAGAACAGAGTTGTATCTCTATGGTTCAGCCCACCACCATGCCAACACCTAAGAGGTTGCTAGTCGATGTAAAGTATATCTGTTGTTTCTATAGGCTGTGCACTCACAGGGTTGAGAGGAGGTCTGGACCGGATGAAGTCTAGGATGACCTCATGGGCGCTCTTCTTCAACCTTGGTGGGATGTCGTTGTTTACCTGGAGGTGTAAGGGGAGACACACACACACACACACACACACAGATTAAGAGAGACCATAACAACATATAAGAAACAAACCATGCTTTTAAGACCCCTGACAGTCTTACCATGACCTTGCGTAGTTTGTAGCGTTTGGAGCGGATGTCATCCATGAGCATCTCGTAGGGCGTGAGCTGGAACTCGATGGCCAGAGGGTTGTACTGGCGCTCCTGGACCTTCTTCAGCTTCACCCCGTTCCGCAGGTCTCCCATCACCTGCATCCAGAACTTAGCCTGGGGGGTGCAAGGGGACAGAAATCACATAGCAACACAGTACTCATCCAATGATTTAACACTTATAGGGCCAATTTCCAGACCCAGATGAAGCCTAGATACTCCTGGGCTACAAACATGCTAGTCCAAGAGTAGGTTAAATATGAGTCTGGGAAACCTGTCCTAAGGGTGTCACATAAGGGAGTCAGAGAAGGGTGTTGCCAGGTAAAAGGGGCTGTGTGAGGCTTGTGATAGGGAGCTGGTCACCTACCCAGTCTGCATTCTGGAGCTCATTTAGGTCTCTGCTGGGATCCTCAGACGGCTCGCCACCCATCTTCCGAAGATTCTATGCAGAGAGAGAGAGAGAGAGAGCGAGAGAGAGAGAGAGAGAGAGAGATGGGGGGGATCAGAGTGAGAAAGAGATGAGCACTCAGGGCGTAATGTGAGTTTAAAGGCCCAGTACAGTAAAACATCGAGATTTTCCTGTGTTTTATATATAATTCCACACTATGAGGTTGGAATAATACTGTGTAATTGTGAAAATAATGATAATAGTGTTAGAAATGTCAGTCTGTTTTTGTGTGATTGAATTTTGGCCTGCCTGGTGACATCAAAAGATAGCTCCGAAACCTCTCTGGCAATAACAGCTAGTTGTCAGTTTTTCCTTCCCCACTGACAGAGTTATTGTTTTTTGCTAAGAAACAATTTATGTTTCTTTTTGACCATTTTAATTGAAAACAATAAAAGTAAGGTACTTAATTGTTACCCAGAAATGATTTGATATTGAGATAGAAATGGCTTAGGACGTTGAATTAAGTAACTGACCTCAAAGCCACAGATTTCATCCTTTCATGTTGAAATTAGATGTTAATCAAGTTCATTGACTACCACGGCATTAGGACAGGCAGCTAGCCCTGCTCAGTCACACCCACAAATCAATACCTATTTGATTATCAATGACAGTTAACAAGAGCCTTCGCAGCCTGACAACCTGCCAAGTCCTATCAACTAGCATCATGATGGTACACTCACACATTCCCATCACACTCATGCCCAGTCCATTTTCATCCATGATTGAAAATCATCATTGTAGCCATAGGGAATAAAGCATGGTCCTGCCAGTGTATGCATAGCAGAGATTATATATTTAAGCCATGGTTAAAATGACTGTATGAAATATAGTGTGGTAACTCCCTTAGCTATCCCATGCTAACACCAATCCACTGCTTTTAAATGTGTGGGAAGGAGTGAGCAAGTGCACTTCGAGAGCATCGGGATGCAACCAATGAAGCAGTGAACAACCTGCATCCCTTCACTTCCTGATTCAGGAGTTCATTAGAGGACAGGACACTGAGGGATCTGTTCTGCAGCAGACTGGAAAGCCTCCTCCTCCTCTCTCTCCTCCTCTCTCTCCCTGTTATTTGTGGTGAGAGAGTGGGAGTCACCCTGCATCCCACCAGTGTTTGATAGAGCAATCATGGGAGTCTCTCTGCTACAGCCCCTCACAGGAGATTTACTACAGGGCCTCTCCTCTCACTGGATATACAGAGCCATAACTCACACTACACTGCAAGGGCATTTGCTAAGGTGTCTGCCTTCTCTACCATTAACAGTTTGGTACATATTCCCTTTTCATGTAATAACATAAAACAGAAAGCTTTACCATGGTCCTTGAATAACAACACGATTGTTGACAAACATTTTAAAAAAGGACATAATTTCTGAGCAGAGGAGCCCAGGGTGAGATTATATTGTATTTAACACCCGGTGCTCATTTGTACGACCAACACAATACTATCCCTTTCCTAACTTATAGTATTTAACCCTGAGCAAATAGGAACAGAAGTGGCTTTGATGTTTCAGCTACAACTATGTTTTTAATAGTGTCCCTCTGTCCTGTTATAGAGCTCTTTGTTATGAAAGAAAGGGTCTCTCTCTCTGCCTGCTGTCCTGTAGATGCAGTTAGATAGCCAGATCCCTTATGGGACAACACATCTCTGCCTCACTGCCAGACAGAGAAGGACAAGCGGGGGAGGGGAATGATACAGGGCTGAAAGCACATCGTACTTCTCCTGGTATCACACACACACGCACACACACACACACACACACACACACACACACACACACACACACGCGCGCACACACACACACACACGCACACACACACACACACAAACACACGCACACACACACACACACACACACACATATATATAAATGTAACATAAACGTAACCTATATAAACGTCCCACATTGAACAGCCAAGCATCTTGACCAGAGATGGCACTGTCCAGCAGATCCTTAGTCCCATCCCTACTGCTATAGTTCTAGATGTCTCTGCCTCCACATACAGTAGACTAGACTACATCCTGGCCTATTCACATCTGGTTGCACACACCAGATAGGCTAACTAAACTGGATGTACTGTCTGTCTATAGACCCCTGAACCACAGAGCTTGACACTTGTCTCCCCTTCTTCATAGCTAAGCTTCTTACCCTCTCCTAATAATAAGACTCTCCACTCTCTTTTGTAACAGTGACTTATATAACTGTCCAATTCCTTCGCTCCTTTCAGACGTACTACTGTGGAGGGGGAGTGCTGCTTGGCTGGATGGGTCCCTGGGGAGTAGCACCCAGTCTGTGGTTCATGCGGACCATTCCATTTGCTGAGCACATAGATTTTTCCTATGGCAAACCCTACAGAAAAATGTATGACCTCAATGATGCACATTTTTGGGGTTCACAGGTTATAAATGACAACTGAGACTATGGGGGCTTGGTGGGTCTATGTACATGTACTTTCTTCTGTGTCATGTTGAGCAATAGGAATAACTATTGCCCAGTGCATCAGGCATCCTGCCATCCAGGACCTAGGCGGTGTCAGAGACTCCAGTCACCACAGTCATAGACTACTCTCTATGCTACCGCATGGCAAGTGGTATCTGAGCGTCAAGTCTAGGACCAAAAGGCTCCTTAACAGCTTCTACCCCCAAGCCATAAGACTGCTGAACAATTAATCAATTGGCCACCCAGACTATTTGCATTGACCCCCCCGCCATTGTTTTTACACTGCTGCTACTTGCTGTTTATTATCTATGCAGTCACTTTACCTCTACCTACATGTACAAATGACCTTGACTAACCTGTACCCCCGCACATTGACTCGGTACCGGTAACCCCTGTATATAACCTCCTTATTGTTATTTTTTACTTTAGTTTATTTTGTAAAGATTTTCTCAACTCTATTTTCTTAAAACTACATTGTTGGTTATGGGCTTGTAAGTAGGCATTTCACGGTAAGGTCTATCTATACCTGTTATATTCGGCACATGTGACAAATAACATTTGATTTGATTTAGCACATGTGACCCTGTGGCAGACAGCAGTGCATTGTGGGACATTAAACTAAGCTTTTAGGTATGTAGACATGTTCACAACAGCATTACGGGTTTACCTATGTACAGATGTAGGATCTTAATTTGAGCCAGTTTGCTACAGCAGGAAAATAATCTTGCCGCAACAGGAAATCTGAATTATTATGTGGATTATAATGAATTGATATTTTTATAGGGTTTGATAAAAATGTGAAAAGTCAGACATTTCAAAGTGGAAAATACAAACTTCAGAAGTTCTCCTGCAACAAGGTGATCAAATTAAGATCCTACATCTGTACCACCACAGACCTAAGCCCTATAATAATGTACTCCAGAACTGTACAGACAGAATTGGACTCTGCTCTCCAGCTAGGTGAAAGACTGAGCATAATATTTGACAACAAAACCTACAGCTACTACAAGGCAGCTTCCCCTGAGGTAGACAGATCACTCCCATCAATGCTCATTACTAGCCTACTTTAACATTTCATATGCTGGGTTGGGATAGCATGTCTACAAGCACGCACGCGTACGAACATGCACTCACACACACAGCATGTAGTGTTGTTCCGCTCTCTCAGTCCCCAGTCTATCCCTATTACATTCTAGCCCACAGTGATGTTTCACTGTGATGACCTGTGGCAGACATGGTTAGGGATGTACTGAAATATGAGATGCTAAATATAATCCATGCGTGCGGCTTGGTGCGAAGTACAGAGGCAGATAACAACACTGCTGCCTGAGTCTCATCCTGACTCCCTGCTGTGGATATGTTTTACAAACAACAGCTGTGGCTCTAGCTTTAGAGTACAACATCAATCCAAGTATCCATGCCAACAGACTGGTTATGTTGTGTGTGTTTTTAGCGAATTGCTTGATTTTAGCAGAGTAATAGACACACACACAGAGTAATCTGCATTCCTTCTCTGTGACACACACACACACACACACACACACACACACACACACAGAGTAACCTGCATTCCTTCTCCTCTGTAACACACACACAGCCGACTCAAGGCTGATATACAGTAGGATCCATTACAGGACATGTACGTAGTGTGCCATGTTGATCAGTTCTCTGAAGCATGTGAAACACCTTAATGTCATGCTGCTTAATCTCCTGAATGAATGTCTCTCCAGTCACATGACCTCTGAACATATGTCCCGGGTCTACATGTCTATCTGATTAACAGTACAAGGTTGTGTCGTGATGAATGCCAATCACCATTCAGATTCACCGTTTAGTGGTCCTATGTGCACTGGAGCCTGAGAATGAGATGTCAATCAGGTCCCAGAAACAGACCGGAGCTGTTCCAATATCCACACTGGTTAGCATACCACATAGGATAAAGCAATGTATTGGGAATACATGCTAAGTAGTATGCTATAGACAATGGAACAGAACCACTATGTAAGCAAGCTGAGGGCCGATGTAGTCAGGTACTGTGTAGTGTGTTGTGAGCATTGGTAAATGGAGGTGGTTTGGTGAACCATGGTCACATGATGAGTAACCTTTCCTGAGACCTGAAGACTTTCTTTACCTGCCCAAGCTAATTCCTAACTTTTAGCTCAGTGGACTAGCACAGTATTGTCGCACACAGGAGACAGGGGGTTTGAACTCAGTTGGTCACGCATTGATGTGTAGGTAGCCTCACCTCTTTGGCACTCTTGATCTTCTCCAGGAAGGAGCGTAGCTCCCTGGTCTCAGCGTAGAGAGCACGGCACACAGCCTGGTAGTGGCTGGGGGCATCGCCAGGGCTGGGGAGGTGAGACACACACATCTATAGACAGACAGACAGACAGACAGACAGACAGACAGACAGACAGACAGACAGACAGACAGACAGACAGACAGACAGACAGACAGACAGACAGACAGACAGACAGACAGACAGACAGACAGACAGACAGACAGACAGACAGACAGACAGAGTAGTACTGTAAGTAAAACGTAAATATGGTAATTCAGCAGATGACAGAACGTATCCTTGTGACAGCAGATGACAAAATACTGTATGTCCTTGTTTCTCTGAGACAGAAGGTCTGAAACAGAAGGTTCTCTTGGCATGATCTTGGCACCAGTAGTCCACTGCATTTCCCATCCCATATAGCTTCTCAAATTCTTCTCAAACAGAAAATGGTAGGCCGTCTCATCTGCAATCTTGCACACCAAGTAAATTCCCTGAAATGTCAACATTTCCATGAGATAAATGGTGCTGCTGTGTAGAGGAGGAAGCCTGGAGCAGAAATTGAGAATTAGGTGTAAGCGAGTCTTTCCCCAGGAGCATCATCATCTCAATATTCCCTGACCCAGTCATTTTTAATAGAGTCATGCTTATATAGGAGAAGATCCCTGACTGCAAATCACACAGGAACATACATCTGAAATGTTGTGAAACACCTAGAAGGCGAGAGAGAGAGAGAGAGAGAGAGAGGCAGGCATTTACTTTAGAGCAAGGCTCTATATTTACATCAGACAGAGAGAGAGAGACGAGGGGTGGACTGGAGGATAGAGAGGATGACAGCTACACTGTCATCCAGGCAGCTCAGATGTCCACAGCCTCAGATAACCTTACGAACAGTCGCTATGGAGACCTGGTTCCATCCCCTGGGCCCTGTCTCTAGAATCATTACTTCCCCACTGTCATGTCTGTCCTCGGGCCGGATGCAAGGCTGAAGACTATGGTTCAGTCGAGGCTCCTCAGAGGAGGAAGGGGAGGACCATCCTCCTCAGTGAATTTCATTTAAAAAATAATAAATAATTGCATTTAAAAGGTTCTCCTTTTTAGATAAAACTAAGGCACTGCATCGCAGTGCTAGCTGTGCCACCAGATACTCTGGGTTCGAGTCCAGGCTCTGTCGCAGCCGGCTGAGACCGGGAGGTCAATGGGGCGACGTACAACTGGCCTAGTGTCGTCCGGGTTAGGGAGGGTTTGGCCGGTAGGGATATCCTTGCCTCATTGCGCACTAGCGCCTCCTGTGGCGGGCCGGACGCAGTGCACGCTGACCAGGTCGCCAGGTGCACGGTGTTTCCTCCGACACATTGGTCCGGCTGGCTTCGGGGGTTGGATGCGCGGTGTGTTAAGAAGCAGTGCGGCTTGGTTGGGTTGTGTTTTGGAGGGCGCATGGCTTTTGACCTTCGTCTCTCCCGAGCCAGTACGAGAGTTGGAGCGATGGGACAAGATAGTAACTACTAACAATTGGATACCACAAAAAAGGGGGTAAAAAATGTAAACACTATTTTGCAATGAAGGTCTACAGTAGCCTCAGCGGCACTCTGTAGTGTAGCACCATGTGTAGCCGGAGGACAGCTAGCTTCTGTCCTCCTCTGGTTACAGCGACTTCAATACAAAACCTAGGTGGCTCATGGTTCTCACCAGATAATGAATCTAGTACTGAAAGCATACGCTAAAAATGAAGGAGAAGCAAAAGAGAGTGATTTCTTAATTTTTTTCACTGTCAGTTTCACTCACAGCTAGAAAATGCAGCTAGATAGTTTAGCCTACTCAAACACCCTGCTCAAACAGAGGGATGCTATGTTAGCTAGCTGGCTATGACTATCCAACACAACACTGGAACTCTTCCAAGTCAAGGTAAGCTTTTGTTTTTACTAATTTATTGTCACCAGGGCCCGTCGGTGTAACTACTTACTGACTGACTGTAGACTGTAATGTTACTGCATGACTGTAGCGGGTTTACTAATGCATTCTATTAGCTATGCGAGAAGGAACATAACATGGCTGCTATGAAAGTGAACTGTGTTTACGTTTAATCAGGGGTGTAATTCATTCCGAAAATGGTTTCTTAAATGGAATGAAACGGGGATAAACATACATTAATTTGTCCAACAGAAACTCTCGTTTGAAACTGTTGGACTAATGACTACAACCTAGATCAGCTAGATGCGGGTAAGAGAGTGCAAGGTGGTATTGAATGTCACTTTCTGTCACCTCAAATTTTTCTCTCGACCTATGTGCACCTACATTATAAACTTTCATTCATAGGCTAGGTTGTAGCAACCTCATGATGGGTATATGGAAAATTCAAGTATCATGTAGTAGCCTAAACCTAGCAATGTTAAATTGAACTGGGTGAATGGAATATGAATTGCAGTCATCCAATATTCTCTAATAGAAATAAGGCCATGCTCATGAAAAAAATGGTCCTCCTGCCACTGCTATGGTTATGTAAACACCATTGGGGCATCTAAGGACTCACTGGGTGGATCTAGTATAATGTCTGTTCTCTTAACACTACTGAACATGCTGGGCGGATCTAGTATGATGTCTGTTCTCTCAACACTACTGGGTGGATCTAGTATGATGTCTGTTCTCTCATTACTACTGGACATGCTGGGTGGATCTAGTATGATGTCTGTTCTCTCAACACTACTGGGTGGATCAAGTATGATGTCTGTTCTCTCAACACTACTGGACATGCTGGGTGGATCTAGTATGATGTCTGTTCTCTCAACACTACTGGACATGCTGGGTGGATCTAGTATGATGTCTGTTCTCTCAACACTACTGGACATGCTGGGTGGATCTAGTATGATGTCTGTTCTCTCAACACTACTGGGTGGATCAAGTATGATGTCTGTTCTCTCAACACTACTGGACATGCTGGGTGGATCTAGTATGATGTCTGTTCTCTCATTACTACTGGACATGCTGGGTGGATCTAGTATGATGTCTGTTCTCTCATGACTACTGGACATGCTGGGTGGATCTAGTATGATGTCTGTTCTCTCAACACTACTGGGTGGATCAAGTATGATGTCTGTTCTCTCAACACTACTGGACATGCTGGGTGGATCTAGTATGATGTCTGTTCTCTCAACACTACTGGGTGGATCAAGTATGATGTCTGTTCTCTCAACACTACTGGACATGCTGGGTGGATCTAGTATGATGTCTGTTCTCTCAACACTACTGGACATGCTGGGTGGATCTAGTATGATGTCTGTTCTCTCAACACTACTGGACATGCTGGGTGGATCTAGTATGATGTCTGTTCTCTCAACACTACTGGACATGCTGGGTGGATTTAGTATAGATAATACTCTCAACACTACTGGACATGCTGAGTGCATCTAGTATAGATAATACTCTCAACACTACTGGACATGCTGAGTGGATGTAGTATAGATTATAGTCTCCACTACTGTACATGGTGGGTGAATCTAGTATAGATAATAATTTCAACACTACTGGACATGGTGGGTGGATCTAGTATAGATGATACTCACAACACTACTGGAGGAAAGACACATATACAACAACTGCAGGCTCCAGTACCATGACCCTGACCTGATCACCACCATTTTGTAGTTGACTGCACTTGATGGCTTGACAGCAGAAAACCTACTATTTCCTTATTAACCCTGCCATTCACCCATATAGTGACATGTTGGCTTTTAATCATCAACCACCACCCTCCCCCAATCAACAGCTGCCTACCTTCAGGATGTCCCTGTAGCCACGGACATTACAGATGTTGATGGGGTCGTCTTCGGCCTCCTCCTCTTCCTCGGTGGCCTCGTAGCCTTCGTCAGGGCAGGCGTCTCTCTCAGCCTCGCCCATGTTGGTCATGAGGTCTATGAGCTGCTCCAGGGGTGGGCTCAGCTCCCGCTCCTCGCTCTCCTTCAGTCCGTAGTCCAACGCCTTGTAGATCATGATGCCCAGAGACTCAATCACCTGAAGGACAGGACACAAGCAACAACACACACTGGGTATCATTATATTGCCATCCATATACAGTGCCTTCGGAAAGTATTCAGACCCCTTCACTTTTTACACACTTTGTTATGTTACAGCCTTATTCTAAAATGGATTAAATAAATACAAATTCTCAGCAATCTACACAATACCCCACAATGACAAAGCAAAAACAGTTTTTTTACATTTTGGCAAATGTATTAAAATAGAAAACAAAAATACCTTATTTACATAAGTATTCAGACCCTTTGCTATGAGACTCGAAATTGAGCTCAGGTGCATCCTGTTTCCATTGATCATCCTTGAGATGTTTCTACAACTTGATTGGAGTCCACCTGTGGTAAATGCAATTGACTGGACATGATTTGGAAAGGCACACACCTGTCCATATAAGGTCCCAGAGTTGACAGTGCATGTCAGAGCAAAAACCAAGCCATGAGGTCGAAGGAATTGTCCATAGAGCTCCGAGACAGGATTGTGTTGAGGCACAGATCTGGGGAAGGGTACCAAAAATATGTCTGCATCATTGAAGGTCCCCAATAACACAGTGGCCTCCATCATTCTTAAATAGAAGAAGTTTAGAACCAGCAAGGCTCTTCCTAGAGCTGGCCACCCGGCCAAACGAAGTCATCTGGGGAGAAGGGCCTTGGTCAGGGAGGTGACCAAGAACCCAATGGTCACTCTGACAGAACTCTAGACTTCGTCTGTGGAGATGGGAGAAACTTTGAGAAGGACAACCATCTCTGCAGCACTCCACCAATTAGGCCTTTATGGTAAAGTGGCCGGATGGAAGCCAATCCTCAGTAAAAAGGCACATGACACCTCGCTTGGAGTTTGCCAAAAGGCACCTAAAGACTCTCAGACCATGAGAAACAAGATTCTCTGTTCTGATGAAACCAAGATTGAACTCTTTGGCCTGAATACCAAGCGTCACGTCTGGAGGAAACCTGGCACCATCCTTACGGTGCAGCATGGTGGTGGCAGCATCATGCTGTGGGGATGTTTTTCAGTGACAGGGACTGGGTGACTAGTTGGGAGGGAAAGATGGAACTGAGCAAAGTACAGAGAGATCCCTAATGAAAACCTGCTCCAGAGCACTCAGGACCTCAGACTAGGGGCGAAGGTTCACCTTCCAACAGGACAACGAACATAAGCACACAGCCAAGACAACGCAGGAGTGGCTTCGGGACAAGTCTCTGAATGTCCTTGAGTGGCCCAGCCAGATCCCGGATCACTGGAGAAACCTGAAAATAGCTGTGCAGCGACGCATTGTCATTATGAGGTATTGTGTGTCGATTGATGAGGGGGAAAAAACGCTTACATTTTTTAGAATAAGGCTGTAACGTAACAAAATGTGGAATAAGTC
Organism: Oncorhynchus nerka; assembly: GCF_034236695.1. NCBI lineage: Eukaryota > Metazoa > Chordata > Actinopteri > Salmoniformes > Salmonidae > Oncorhynchus > Oncorhynchus nerka. The sequence continues at coordinate 14,577,124 of NC_088398.1, read as the reverse complement.
AAGGGGTCTGAATACTTTCCAAAGGCACTGTACGTTCATCATTGGCATCCAAGAATCATGCCAAAACAACAATGTCTTCATGTTTTGAATAAATAGATTTGGAATAATTTGTCTTGATTTGTGTTATTCAGTTGTTAATCTCCTGGAAAACAACAGTAAATATGGGTTTGTGTCTTCGTTCCCAGCTGTGTAATATATATAATCTCCTTTCATGCCCTCATTGTCACATGCTTTCAGCTGTAGCATGCTACACAAACACATGACCCTTTCATTCAAGTGAACGACCCAACCTTTAAAAGTAAGGCAGACTTTTAACAGATTAGTCAGTAATAACGTGACTTGACTTAGCCAGCAGAGAATACTGGACATTATAAAGGTGGTTGAAGCCCTGAATGCTGATTGGCTGACAGCCGTGGTATATCAGATGACAAAACACGTATTTTTACTGCTCTAATTACGTGGGTAACCAGTTTATATAAGGCACCTCTGGGTTTGTGATATATGGCCAATATACCACGGCTAAGGGCTGTATCCAGGAACTCAGCGTTGCGTTGTGCATAAGAACAGCCCTTAGTTGTGGTATATTGGCCATATACCACTCCCCCTCTGGCCTTATTGCTTAATAATAATGACACATAAATACCGTATGCAATATATATTTAAGATTATAAAAATAACAAATATTCAGGAGCTTCAGAGGAGTGATTTAAATCTTATACATACATTTACTAAATCAAGAATATCTATATTGTGTTATGCTTAAGTCCAGTGCTTAATTTGCACCTCTCCCCCCTCGCACTTCATTGTGTATTTCCTTATAGAATCACAGCAGCGCACAGGGTTCTGGAGGAGCTGCAGCAAGCCTGATAAATTGACATACAGTGCCTTGCGAAAGTATTCGGCCCCCTTGAACTTTGCGACCTTTTGCCACATTTCAGGCTTCAAACATAAAGATATAAAACTGTATTTTTTTATGAAGAATCAACAACAAGTGGGACACAATCATGAAGTGGAACGACATTTATTGGATATTTCAAACTTTTTTACAAATCAAAAACTGAAAAATTGGGCGTGCACAATTATTCAGCCCCCTTAAGTTAATACTTTGTAGCGCCACCTTTTGCTGCGATTACAGCTGTAAGAAGTCGCTTGGGTTATGTCTCTATCAGTTTTGCACATCGAGAGACTGACATTTTTTCCCATTCCTCCTTGCAAAACAGCTCGAGCTCAGTGAGGTTGGATGGAGAGCATTTGTGAACAGCAGTTTTCAGTTCTTTCCACAGATTCTCGATTGGATTCAGGTCTGGACTTTGACTTGGCCATTCTAACACCTGGATATGTTTATTTTTGAACCATTCCATTGTAGATTTTGCTTTATGTTTTGGATCATTGTCTTGTTGGAAGACAAATCTCCGTCCCAGTCTCAGGTCTTTTGCAGACTCCATCAGGTTTTCTTCCAGAATGGTCCTGTATTTGGCTCCATCCATCTTCCCATCAATTTTAACCATCTTCCCTGTCCCTGATGAAGAAAAGCAGGCCCAAACCATGATGCTGCCACCACCATGTTTGACAGTGGGGATGGTGTGTTCAGGGTGATGAGCTGTGTTGCTTTTACGCCAAACATAACGTTTTGCATTGTTGCCAAAAAGTTCAATTTTGGTTTCATCTGACCAGAGCACCTTCTTCCACATGTTTGGTGTGTCTCCCAGGTTGGTTGTGGCAAACTTTAAACAACACTTTTTATGGATATCTTTAAGAAATGGCTTTCTTCTTGCCACTCTTCCATAAAGGCCAGATTTGTGCAATATACGACTGATTGTTGTCCTATGGACAGAGTCTCCCACCTCAGCTGTAGATCTCTGCAGTTCATCCAGAGTGATCATGGGCCTCTTGGCTGCATCTCTGATCAGTCTTCTCCTTGTATGAGCTGAAAGTTTAGAGGGACGGCCAGGTCTTGGTAGATTTGCAGTGGTCTAATACTCCTTCCATTTCAATATTATCGCTTGCACAGTGCTCCTTGGGATATTTAAAGCTTGGGAAATCTTTTTGTATCCAAATCCGGCTTTAAAATTCTTCACAACAGTATCTCGGACCTGCCTGGTGTGTTCCTTGTTCTTCATGATGCTCTCTGCGCTTTTAACGGACTTCTGAGACTATCACAGTGCAGGTGCATTAATACGGAGACTTGATTACACACAGGTGGATTGTATTTATCATCATTAGTCATTTAGGTCAACATTGGATCATTCAGAGATCCTCACTGAACTTCTGGAGAGAGTTTGCTGCACTGAAAGTAAAGGGGCTGAATAATTTTGCACGCCCAATTTTTCAGTTTTTGATTTGTTAAAAAAGTTATATCCAATAAATGTTGTTCCACTTCATGATTGTGTCCCACTTGTTGTTGATTCTTCACAAAAAAATACAGTTTTATATCTTTATGTTTGAAGCCTGAAATGTCGCAAAGTTCAAGGGGGCCGAATACTTTCGCAAGGCACTGTAAATGTGCCAAAGTTATAAAGTTACTCCTGTCTGTTCAGGAAGAAATGAAATCATTCAGAATAGCCTACTACACCATGACAAAGCCCAAAACGTTGCCACAGAGGATAAATAGCTTATTTTAAAAATAGCCTAGCTGTGGAGTGTAGCCCAATACCAAGGCACAGCCTACAGTCGGGAACGCGCTGCAAATCTGTCAGTGAACAGCATGCAGACAAAACTGGCCTTTCGCAATATTTAACATAGCCTACAATCACGGGAAAACACTGGTTGGAAAGCAAATGTCTCCTGCTGAAAAGAGAAGACTCTAATCTGTCAGCTGCAGGCTATCAATATACATTGCATTCAGAAAGTATTCAGACCCCTTGACTTTTTTCACATTTTGTTAATGTAGAACTTTATTCTAAAATGGATTAAATCGTTTTTTCCCTCTCATCAATCTACGCACAACTCCCCATAATGACAAGCAAAAACATTTATTTGAAACATTTTTGCAAATTCATTCATTTGTTAAAAAAAAGTATTCAGACCCTTTACTCAGTACTTTGTTGAAGCACCTTTGGCAGAGATTACAACCTCGAGTCTTCTTGGGTATGATTCTACAGGCATGGCAAACCTGTATTTGGGGAGTTTCTCCCATTCTTGTCTGCAGAGCCTCTCAAGCTCTGTCAGGTTAGATGGGAAACGTCGCTGCACAGCTATTTTCAGGTCTCTCCAGAGATGCTCTGCCTGTCCGGGCTCTGCCTGACCGGGCTCTGCCTGGGCCACTCAAGGACATTCAGAGACTTATTATTATTTGGCCCTGCTGGTCATCTATGAACATTTTAACATCTTGGCCATGTTCTGTTATAATCTCCACCCGGCACACCCCTCGTGGCCTGGTTCCTCTCTAGGTTTCTTCCTAGGGTTCTGGCCTAGGGTTCTGGGGTAGAAGCCACAGTGTTTCTACTAGAGGTCGACCGATTAATCGGAATGGCCGATTAATTAGGGCCAATCTAAAGTTTTCATAACAATCGGAAATCGGTATTTTTGGACAACAATTTGGCTGATTGTTAAAAATATATATATTTTTTTCTTTATTTAATCTTTATTTAACTAGTCAAGTCAGTGATGGCCTAGGAACTGCCTTGTCCAAGGGCAGAATGACAGATTTTCACCTTGTCAGCTCAGGGATTCAATCTTGCAACCTGACAGTTAACTAGTCCAACGCTCTAACCACCTGATTACATTGCACTCAACGAGGAGCCTGCCTGTTACGCGAATACAGTAAGCCAAGGTAAGTTGCTAGCTAGCATTAAACTTATCTCATAAAAAACAATCAATCAATCATAATCACTAGTTAACTACACATGGTTGAAGATATTACTAGTTTATCTAGTGTGTCCTGCGTTGCATATAATCGATGCGGTGCGTATTCGTGAAAAAGGACTGTCGTTACTCCAATGTGTACCTAACCATAAACATCAATGCCTTTCTTAAAATCAATAAACAGAAATATACATTTTTAAACCTGCAAATTTAGCTAAAAGAAATTCAGGTTAGCAGGCAATATTAACCAGGTGAAATTGTGTCACTTCTCTTGTGGTCATTGCACTCAGAGTCAGTGTATATGCAACAGTTTGGGCCGCCTAATTTGCCAGAAGTTTATGTAATTATGACATAACATTGAAGGTTGTGCAATGTAACAGGAATATTTAGACTTATGGATGCCACCCGTTAGATAAAATATGGAAGCATTCCGTATTTTACGGTGGGTTAATACGGTTCCGTATTTTACTGAAAGAATAAATGTCTTGTTTTCGAGATGATAGTTTCGGGATTCGACCATATTAATGACCTACGGCTCGTATTTCTGTGTGTTATTATGTTATAACTAAGTCTATGATTTGATAGAGCAGTCTGACTGAGCGATGGTAGGCAGCAGGAGGCTCGTAAGCATTCATTCAAAAGGCACTTTCGTGGGGCCTCCCGGGTGGCGCAGTGGTTAAGGGCGCTGTACTGCAGCACCAGCTGTGCCACCAGAGACGCGCAATTGGCCCAGCGTCGTCCAAGTTAGGGAGGGCTTGGCCAGTAGGGATATCCTTGTCTCATCGCGCACCAGCGACTGCTGTGGCGTGCCGGGCGCAGTGCACACTAACCAAGGGTGCCAGGTGCGGTTGTGTATCGGAGGACGCATGACTTTCAACCTTCGTCTCTCCCGAGTCCGTACGGGAGTTGTAGCGATGAGACAAGATAGTAGCTACTAAACAATTGGATACCACGAAATTGGGGAGAAAAAAGACTTCAAGCCTATCAACTCCGTAGATTAGGCTGGTGTAACCGATGGCTAGCTAGTGCGCGCTAATAGCGTTTCAAACGTCACTCGCTCTGAGACTTGGAGTGGTTGTTCCCCTTGCTCTGCATGGGTAACGCTGCTTTGAGGGTGGCTGTTGTCGATGTGTTCCTGGTTCGAGCCCAGGTAGGAGCGAGGAGAGGGACGGAAGCTATACTGTTACACATCCAATAGTTAATGAAATACAAATGGTATAGAGAGAAATAGTTCTATAATTCCTATAATAACTACAACAACTTCTTACCTGGGAATATTGAAGACCACCAGGAACCACCAGCTTTCATATGTTCTCATGTTCTGAGCAAGGAACTTAAACGTTAGCTTTCTTACATGGCACATATTGCACTTTTACTTTCTTCTCCAACTCTTTGTTTTTACAAATTGAACATGTTTCATTATTTATTTGAGGCTAAATTTATTTTATTGATGTATTATATTAAGTTAAAATAAGTGTTCATTCAGTATTGTTGTAACTGTCATTATTACAAATAAATAAATAAAAATTGGCCGATTAATCGGCATCGACTTTTTTTTGGTCCTCCAATAATCGGTATCGGCGTTGAAAAATCAAAATCGGTCGACCTCTAGCTTATACACCTGCATTGCTTGCTGTTTGGGGTTTTAGGCTAGGTTTCTGTTCAGCACTTTGTGACATCAGCTGATGTAAGAAGGACTTTATAAATACATTTGATTGATTGATTGACTTGTCTCGAAGCCACTCCTGCGTTGTCTTGGCTGTGTGCTTAGGTTCGTTGTCCTGTTGGAAGGTGAACCTTCGCCCCCAGTCTGAGGTCCTGAGCGGTCTGGAGCAGGTTTTCATCAAGGATCTCTCTGTACTTTGCTCCGTTCCATCCTTCCCTCGATCCCAACTTCCGGCGCCGACAGAGATGGCCGCCTCACTTCGCGTTCCTAGGAAACTATGCAGTTTTTTGTTTTTTTACGTGTTATTTCTTACATTAGTACCCCAGGTCATCTTAGGTTTCATTACATACAGTCGAGAAGAACTACTGAATATAAGATCAGCGTCAACTCACCATCAGTACAACCAAGAATATGATTTTCGCGACGCGGATCCTGTGTTCTGCCTTTCAACCAGGACAACGGAATGGATCCCAGCCGGCGACCCCCCAAAAAAAACGACTCCGTAAAAGAGGGAAATGAGGCGGTCTTCTGGTCAGACTCTGGAGACGGGCACATCGTGCACCACTCCCTAGCATTCTTCTCGCCAATGTCCAGTCTCTTGACAACAAGGTTGATGAAATCCGAGCAAGGGTAGCATTCCAGAGGGACATCAGAGACTGTAACGTTCTTTGCTTCACGGAAACATGGCTCACTGGAGAGACGCTATCTGAGGCGGTGCAGCCAGCGGGTTTCTCCACGCATCGCGCCGACAGAAACAAACATCTTTCTGGTAAGAAGAGGGGCGGGGGCGTATGCCTTATGGCTAACGAGACGTGGTGTGATCAAAGAAACATACAGGAACTCAAATCCTTCTGGTCACCTGATTTAGAATTCCTCACAATCAAATGTCGACCGCATTATCTACCAAGAGAATTCTCTTCGATTATAATCACAGCCGTATATATTCCCCCCCAAGCAGACACATCGATGGCTCTGACCGAACTTTATTTGACTCTTTGCAAACTGGAATCCATACATCCTGAGGCTGCATTCATTGTAGCTGGGGATTTTAACAAGGCTAATCTGAAAACAAGACTCCCTAAATTGTATCAGCGATTGCGCAACCAGGGCTGGAAAAACCTTGGATCATTGTTACTCTAACTTCCGACGAGGCATATAAGGCCCTGCCCCGCCCTCCTTTCGGAAAAGCTGACCACGACTCCATTTTGTTGATCCCTACCTACAGACAGAAACTAAAACAAGAAGCTCCCACGCTGAGGTCTGTCCAACGCTGGTCCGACCAAGCTGATTCCACACTCCAAGACTGCTTCCATCACGTGGACTGGGATATGTTTCGTATTGCGTCAGATAACAACATTGACGAATACGCTGATTCGGTGTGTGAGTTCATTAGAACGTGCGTTGAATATGTCGTTCCCATAGCAACGATTAAAACATTCCCTAACCAGAAACCGTGGATTGATGGCAGCATTCGCGTGAAACTGAAAGCGCGAACCACTGCTTTTAATCAGGGTAAGGTGACTGGTAACATGGCCGAATACAGTGCAGCTATTCCCTCCGCAAGGCTATCAAACAAGCTAAGCGTCAGTATAGAGACAAAGTAGAATCTCAATTCAACGGCTCAGACACAAGAGGTATGTGGCAGGATCTACAGTCAATCACGGACTACAACAAGAAAACCAGCCCAGTCACGGACCAGGATGTCTTGCTCCCAGGCAGACTAAATAACTTTTTGGCCCGCTTTGAGGACAATACAGTGCCACTGACACGGCCTGCAACGAAAACATGCGGACTCTCCTTCACTGCAGCCGAGGTGAGTAAAACATTTAAACGTGTTAACCCTCGCAAGGCTGCAGGCCCAGACGGCATCCCCAGCCGCGCCCTCAGAGCATGCGCAGACCAGCTGGCCGGTGTGTTTACGGACATATTCAATCAATCCCTATACCAGTCTGCTGTTCCCACATGCTTCAAGAGGGCCACCATTGTTCCTGTTCCCAAGAAAGCTAAGGTAACTGAGCTAAATGACTACCGCCCCGTAGCACTCACTTCCGTCATCATGAAGTGCTTTGAGAGACTAGTCAAGGACCATATCACCTCCACCCTACCTGACACCCTAGACCCACTCCAATTTGCTTACCGCCCAAATAGGTCCACAGACGATGCAATCTCAACCACACTGCACACTGCCCTAACCCATCTGGACAAGAGGAATACCTATGTGAGAATGCTGTTCATCGACTACAGCTTGGCATTCAACACCATAGTACCCTCCAAGCTCGTCATCAAGCTCGAGACCCTGGGTCTCGACCCCGCCCCTGTGCAACTGGGTACTGGACTTCCTGACGGGCCGCCCCCAGGTGGTGAGGGTAGGCAACAACATCTCCACCCCGCTGATCCTCAACACTGGGGCCCCACAAGGGTGCGTTCTGAGCCCTCTCCTGTACTCCCTGTTCACCCACGACTGCGTGGCCACGCACGCTCCAACTCAATCATCAAGTTTGCGGACGACACAACAGTGGTAGGCTTGATTACCAACAACGACAAGACAGCCTACAGGGAGGAGGTGAGGGCCCTCGGAGTGTGGTGTCAGGAAAATAACCTCACACTCAACGTCAACAAAACTAAGGAGATGATTGTGGACTTCAGGAAACAGCAGAGGGAACACCCCCTATCCACATCGATGGAACAGTAGTGGAGAGGGTAGTAAGTTTTAAGTTCCTCGGCATACACATCACAGACAAACTGAATTGGTCCACTCACACAGACAGCATCGTGAAGAAGGCGCAGCAGCGCCTCTTCAACCTCAGGAGGCTGAAGAAATTCGGCTTGTCACCAAAAGCACTCACAAACTTCTACAGATGCACAATCGAGAGCATCCTGTCGGGCTGTATCACCGCCTGGTACGGCAACTGCTCCGCCCACAACCGTAAGGCTCTCCAGAGGGTAGTGAGGTCTGCACAACGCATCACCGGGGGCAAACTACCTGCCCTCCAGGACACCTACACCACCCGATGTTACAGGAAGGCCATAAAGATCATCAAGGACAACAACCACCCGAGCCACTGCCTGTTCACCCCGCTATCATCCAGAAGGCGAGGTCAGTACAGGTGCATCAAAGCTGGGACCGGGAGACTGAAAAACAGCTTCTATCTCAAGGCCATCAGACTGTTAAACAGCCACCACTAACATTGAGTGGCTGCTGCCAACACACTGACACTGACTCAACTCCAGCCACTTTAATAATGGGAATTGATGGGAAATTATGTAAAATATATCACTAGCCACTTTAAACAATGCTACCTAATATAATGTTACATACCCTACATTATTCATCTCATATGCATACGTATATACTGTACTCTATATCATCGACTGCATCCTTATGTAATACATGTATCACTAGCCACTTTAACTATGCCACTTTGTTTACATACTCATCTCATATTGTTAGTTAGATTACTTGTTGGTTATTACTGCATTGTCGGAACTAGAAGCACAAGCATTTCGCTACACTCGCATTAACATCTGCTAACCATGTGTATGTGACAAATAAAATTTGATTTGATTTGAACTAGTCTCCCAGTCCCAGAGCGCTGTCAGATTTACCATCTGGTTCTTGGTCACATCCCTGACCAAGGCCCTGCTACCCCGATTTCTCAGTTTGGCTGGGTGGCCAGCTCTAGGAAGAGTCTTGGTGGTTCCAAACTTCTTAAATTTAAGAATGATGGAGTCGACTGTTCTTGGGACCGTCAAAGCTGCGGACATTTTTTGGTAACCTTCCCCATATCTGTGCTTCGACACAATCCTGTCTCGGAGCGCTACGGACAATTCCTTCAACCTTATGGCTTGGTTTTTGCTCTGACATGCACTGTCAACTGTGGGACCTTATATAGACAGGTGTGTGCCTTTCCAAATCATGTCCAATCAATTGAATTTACCACTGGTAGACTCCAATCAAGTTGTAGAAACATCTCAAGGATGATCAAAGGAAACAGGATGCACCTGAGCTCAATTTCAAGTCTCATAGCAAAGGGTCTGAATACTTATGTAAATAAGGTATTTCTGTTTTTTATTTGAATACATTTGCAAAAATGTTTTTAAAAAACTGTTTTCTCTTTGTCATTATGGGGTATTGTGTGTATTGATGAAGAATTGTTTTTATTTAATACATTTTAGAGTAAGGTTGTGACATAACAAAATGTGGAAAAAGTAAAGGGGTCTGAATACTTTCCAAATTCAAAGTAAAACAAGAGAGAGAGGCTTTTGGCACGAGCGCATAGGCCATCACCAGCAAGTGAGCTGCGCAACATTGGGTGAGTCAGTGAAACTGGAAAGCATGTTTAGGACGATCATTTCTTCCTCATATTATAGTAAACAATATGTGTCTGCACACATCTAGGCCTAGGCTATTGATGGATTCAAGACATGGTCGTTTTTATTGATCTCAGATTCTCAGTTTGTCAGTGTCAAAGTAGCCTGTCATTTCGATCATTTGTTCGGTATTAGGGTGCTTTCAAGACAAATGCAACTCGGGGGAAGAAAAGAGGTCGAATCATGACATCAGTGATCTTCAGGTGTCACGTTCTGACCTTAGTTCTTTTCTTATGTCTTTGTTTTAGTATGGTCAGGGCGTGAGTTGGGTGGGTTGTCTAAGTTCTTTTTTCTATGATTTGGGATTTCTGTGTTTGGCCTGGTATGGTTCTCAATCAGAGGCAGCTGTCAACCGTTGTCACTGATTGAGAACCATACTTAGGCAGCCTGTTTTCAAGTTGTGGGTGATTATTTTCTGTTTCATATCTGTACCAGACAGAACTGTTTCGGTTTAATTTCATTCTCTTGCTGGTTTTGTATTTTAGTGTTCTGAGTTCTATTAAAGAATATGAACACTTACCACGCTGCGCATTGGTCCTCACCTTCTTCCACCACAGACAACCATTACATCAGGTAGGAAACTCGGAGCTCTAGAAAGAGGCCAGAGTTCCCCACTTGGAATTCTGAGTAGGATGACCATTTAAATCAAATTTTCCCAGCGGTGCTAGTTTTTTTCCCAGATTTCCCAAATGTCTTGAACGCACTGAAGTCTAACCCAGTTCCGAGTTCCCAGATGTTTTGAACGTGGCATTAAAAAATATTATACCAAAGTCCCCAGTCATGTAAAATGACATAGAATTGCATGAAATGTGTTTATAAAAGGCCAACAATGTCAGGGACCATAGGAAAAAAAATCCCATGTGTGCAACTTCTGTAAGTGCCTCTACTCTACTGCTCTATGTCACAACGCAAATGTGATGATATGCATGCAATGCTTTATTATAAAGGTGATTTTTTTCTCTCTCATGCTTTCCTCAGAGCTCCCCATGTCACCCCTCTCTCACGCTCACTTTTTGTTCCTGGACCCCCTGATTTACAAATGAAGCACTGCTTAAGTCCAAATCTAGTAGATGTGTGAGAAAGACGTTAGCAGTCCCAGTCAATGCAGTGAAGCGGCTTCCCTTTGTTAATCAGGTGAATCTGGCCTCTGAATGGCAGATCATGGAGAATGAGGCCAGAAGCTGGCCTAGCGTGCCAAGCCCGAGACAAAAGACTGACAGAGAAATCACACCGGATTACACTGCAAACCTGATTGCTGCTGATGAACAATGAGAAAGGAGAGAGAGAAAAAGAGAAAGAGGGGGAGAGAGAAAGAGAGAGCGAGCGAAGGAGATATAGAGAAAGTGAAGAGAAGGGAATGGGAGGGGAAGAGAGAGTAAAAGCGATGGAGGGACATTTGCACAAATGTTTTTTCTTAAACTGTTTTCGCTTTGTCATTATAGAGTAATGAAGATAGATAGAATAAAGATAGATAGAAATAGGGAGGGAGAGACAAGGAAAGAAAATGAAGTGAGAGAAAGGAAGAGAGAGAAAAAGAGAGCAAGAAAGTAAGAGAAAAGAGGGAGGGGTTTGGTGTGTTTTTTGTAGGTCAGACTTCATGGGCAAGGTCACAGGACCCTGTTCAGATCAATAGTCATCCAGGAGGATTCATGTGAGTGGATCTGTCCTGACCTCCTCTAGAACACAGAACACTACCCTGGCTCAGTGGGAACCTGGGGACCTCTGCACCCTGACGAGGATAAGCCCTCTTTGTCTGGCTACACCCCACCCTGCCCTGCTCTTCCCTACCTCCCCTCTGATGTTACATCCCACCTCACACTCCACTCTCTGCTGTTACAGACACACAACAACGCCATTTCCCCCTGTGCTATGAAACCAGTCACTCTCAAATCCAAAATACTAAAGTCCGCCTATAAACTCTAAGCAGCTTTCATCCAGACTGCATTGTAGAACAAACCAAAGTGAACCTAGCTGTGATAGGCCCAACAGACACTAGGCAAGCTGAGGTAAGGCAAGAGGAACTTCAAGCCTTTATTGTTGAGGAGTGTTTGACATTGCTCCTTGCTAATCGAAGGTCAAAGTATGAACTATGCATTGCATTCAGTCTGAAGAGCGAAGACAGAACAAAGGAATCAGAACACAGAGAAGAATCCCTCAGAAGAATGATGTGCCTAATAAACATGTGGGGAAACTTCTAGAACATGAAAAATAATGACTATGACTCATAATGAGTTAAATTCTTCCAGTTTTCAGACAAAGACATATGCATGGGAGGTAGCCTAAACTGTAGGTAGATGCCTAAACATTGAATGTGCAGCTTGTTAATTGATAGCTATAGCATGGTTTAAGTAGGTAGGAGACAGGGTGGTTTTAACATCAATAAGTGCTATTTATTCCCTCAGTCAGGAGGAAAGCCAACACAAACATGACTGTTCTAATGATTCATCACACTCTCCTTTCTTCACAGACTTGGGACTGAACTAAACTAAGTGAAGGAATGGAAGGAGGAAGGAATGGGGAGGAAGGAGTGGGTGTCAAGAGATTGTGGATTTGAACTGTACAGTGAAGCGCAGCCATGAGCAGGTAAAATAACATCAAACAGACTGTCTGCGTTCCTCACATGGCGATCACAGAGATGACGAGAGAAAGAGAGCAAGAGAGAGAGCGCGAAAGAGTGAGAGAGTGAGCTGATCACGGGGCAGGGAATGGTTCTGCCACACGCATACATGTTTTCTTCACACGCAATCCAGTCTTTCCCTGTAAATACCATACCAGTACCACACCCTCCTGAGGTCAACATGAATATCTTAACGGACCACACCCTACCAAGGTTAGAGGTTTTAAATAGACCAGATAGATAGAACCACTGTGTTTGAATGCCTCTGTGCAGCTTTCTGTCATTAAAGCCCACATGCAGTCTTTGTCATTTATTTTCAAATCACTGTATGTCATTTATATCACTGTGTGTTTATTTAATATATATTTTTATATAATATATATATATATATATATATATATATATATATATATATATATATATTTTTTATAATTTATTTCCCTGACCCTCTTTTGGCCCTTGAAATGCTCCTACACGAAAAGGCATTATAATAATCTTTCACAATTTCAGTGTTATTTCAACCTCGTGTGGAAATATAATAAAAAATAGGAAATCTCATTTTTAACTGCACATTTTTTGACCATGGAGACTTCTCCCTCAAGCCTCTGCCTAGACCTCTGCAATGGGCTCAACTGGTTTCCTTTACACAACCTGAAGGTGAATGAATACCAATGATTGTGACTAGATAATTATTGTCTATTTTAAACATCAACCTGCTCGGCCTATATGAAATATGTATATTTTCAGTAGCAATGTGACTGTTTGAGGCTAGCAGTTATGTCAACATGGCCACTCTTGTGCATCAACAACCACAAATACTAATCTTCCATCTTCCATAGTCATAAAACTGTTGGCTCAGCATCATTCAGCCTCATACAAATTCACGAATATGGTTTACATTCAGGGCCAAATCCCATTCCATCTCTTACTTTTGATTCTTGAGGAGGGCTACAATGATTTCTGTGGAACAATGGATTTTTATTTTACATAACCCAGTGCCATACCGTCTGGCTAACCCAGTGCCATATTGTGTCAAGGTGTCTTCAGATTCAGATTCAGAGTGTTTAATAGTCACAGGGTTCCAGGTGTGATTGCAGGGTACCGTGAAAATCTTAGGCTTTGAGCTCCAACACGCAGGACTAAGTGAAATAAAAAAATGAAAATGGTAATAAAAAAACAACAATATAAATCATTAAACCATGGAGTGGTTATGGTCAGTGGGACTTAATACATTCAAGATCACATTTCATAGTACAAGACCTCAGGTATAAACAATGAATAACTGAAGGCTTAACAAACCACTCCAGTTGGGAGAGGAATATTTAACCTTGTCTTCCCATATCAAGCCCAGGGTTCTGACAGGAGAGTGAGGGCGTAAAAACACTCCTCATGATAGGTTGTTCTCAGCTTGTCTCTGCTCCACTGGCCTCTGAGAATTAACTTTGCATTCCAAATGGCACCCTATTTCCTATGTAGTGCCCTAAATGTGATGTTATTTGGGACACGGTTGACAGTTCCACTGCCCTCTCTCAGAAGGCTATGATAGGTCACATAGCTTGCCTCACAACAAGGAAAGCTGGGAAGGAGTCCTTCATAGGGTTGCAAAAGAAGGGTATGATAGGAGGTTGGTGGCACCTTAATTGGGAAGGACAGGCTCGTGGTAATCACTGGAGCGGAATGGGTGGAATGGTATCAAATACATCAAACACAAGATTATTATTATGAGCCGATCTCCCCTCAGCAGCCTTCACTGGAGGTTATATTACTGGAAACGTTCTAAATTTACCAGTAAAATACCAGAATATTGGTAACTTTCAAGGATTTTATGTAATCTATCACAAGACATCTAGTGGCCATTTTGGTTACTTCAGATTATCACAGGCATCTGTAATTATATCAAATCAAATTGTATTTGTCACATGCGCCGAATACAACAAGTGTATTACAGTGAAACACTTACTTACAAGCCCTTAACCAACAATTCAGTTTTAAGAAAATACCTTCAAAAAGTTAGAAATAAAGGTAACAAATAATTAAAGAGCAGCAGTAAAAAACAAAACAATAGCGAGGCTATACATAGGGGGTAGAGGTACAGAGTCAATGTGGGGGACACACGTTAGTCAAGGTAATATGTACATGTAGGTAGAGTTATTAAAATGATAATATCAGCAGCAGCGTAGAAGGGGGGGGGGGCAATGCTAATAGTCTGGGTATCCATTTGGTTAGCTGTTCAAGAGTCTTATAGCTTGGGGGTAGAAGCTGTTTAGAAGCCTCTTGGACCTAGACTTGGCGCTCCGGTACCGTTTGCCGTGCGCTAGCAGAGAGAACAGTCTATGACTAGGGTGGCTGGAGTCTTTGACTATGTCAAAGGCCCTCTGTGTGGCCTTATCAAATTAAATGACATTTTTTTTGCCACATGTACTGTGAAATGCTTACTACAAACAAGCCCTTAACCAAAAATGCAGCATTTTTTTAAAAGGAAGTAAGAAAATATTTGCTAAAAAAATAAATAACAAATTAAATTACAATTTTTATTAAAAATAACACAAGTATCACATGTAAAATATAAAATAATCAAATAAGATGATTTTAAGATTTAAAAAATAGAATGGCAAAGCTGTAAAACATTATTCTAAATATAAGCTGTCAATTTAGTGAATACCATTGGTGTCTCGTTCTGATCTTAGTTCTTTTGTTATGTCTTTGTTTTAGTATGGTCAGGGCGTGAGTTGGGTGAGTTGTCTATGTTCCTTTTTCTATGTGGTGTTTTTGCGTTTGGCCTGGTATGGTTCTCAATCAGAGGCAGGTGTCGTTAGTTGTCTCTGATTGAGAATCATACTTAGGTAGCCTTTTTCCACCTGTGTGTTGTGGGTGATTGTTTTCTGTCTTTGTCACCAGACAGGACTGTTTTGGGTTCGTTTGTTCACGTTTTTGTTCAGTGTTCTATTACGTTATTAAAAATATGGACACTTACCACGCTGCGCATTGGTCCTCACCTTCTTCCAAATGCCGTTACAATTGGTGTTTAATATGAGAGTTTCAGCATGAAATATCCTTTTTTTAACACTTATTTATTTTACTATGTCAATATCTTTTTGTTATAAATATTTGTGTCAAACTGGTATCTTTTGTACCAAAGATATACCAAAGACAAGACACCAAAGATTCCAGTAACTTTGGTAAATTACCGGTAGTTTACTACTTTTGCAACCCTAGTCCTACACTACAGGGGTGTGTGACCAAGTGCAAATATGAAATGGCACCCTACTTCCAATCCCTACACTCTGGCACTACTTTTTGCCAGAGAGTGGTAGAGAGTAGTGCACTATATGGTGCCATTTCAGACGCTGACTGCGTGTAATAGCCCTTGCTATTAGTTTGAATCAGCGCTAGGTTTTAGATAATTAAACGATTGGAGAAAATGAAGAGTTTGCAATTATACCTCCTCATTAGTCCTGTCACAGGAAATAAATCAGACTGCACAGCAGCCCCAGTAAACATGAAGTCCTTTGGCTGGCAGAAACCTAACAGGAAGCCACTGTCAGACCATGCGTTTCTGGTCTGAGCGGTTTTTACATACCATCAACAGTAGTCTCTCCTAATAGAATGTTACAAAAAAATCTAACATAGTACCTAGCCAGAGCACATAATATTGGGTTCTGGGTTCCAAGAGATACACTACATGGCCAAAAGTATGTGGACACCTGCTCGTCGAACATCTCATTCCAAAATCATGGGCATTAATATGGAGCTTGGCATTGCGCATGGTGATCTTAGGCTTGTGTGTAGCTGCTTGGCCATGGAAATCCATTTCATGAAGCTCCCCACAAACAGTTATTGTGCTGACGTTGCTTCCAGAGGCAGTTTGGAACTCGTTAGTGAATGTTGCAACCGAGGACAGATCATTTTTATGTACGACTTGCTTCAGCACCTGGCGGTCCCATTCTGTCAGTTTCCATTTCACAATAACAGCACTTACAGTTGAATGGAGCATGTTGAAAAAGTGGCATCTTATGACAGTGCCACGGTGAAAGTCACTGAGCTCTTCAGTACAGCCCATTCTACTGCCAATGTCTGTCTATGGAGATTGCATGGCTGCGTGCTCGATTTTATACACCTGTCAGCAACGGGTGTGGCTAAAATAACTGAATCCACTCATTTGAAGGGGTGTCCACATACTTTTGGCCATGTAGTGTATCAACAGTAATACTAAAACCATAATCACATAATGTGACCCATTGTAAAAATGCTTCAACACCTATAACTGATCCATGTGTTTTATTTTGTCCACCTTTATTTGCATAAATGTTACAGAGAGACAGTAGGATGTGTCCCAAATAGCACACTATTCCCTATGTAGTGCAATACTTTTGTAAAGACAGCAGAAACACTGCAGGTGACTTCAAACACAGAAAAAACTTCCAGCCACCTGCAGAGCTCTGAACTGAACTGCTAACTCGGCTGATTACAGTTGGGATTATGTAAACTAGTTAGCTCTCCTCTCCTCTGTTCTCCTCTGTTCTTCTCTTCTCTCCTCTCATCTCATCTACTCTGCACCCCTCCCCTCTCCTCTTAATTACAATAGTTTTAACCCAATAACTGAACGCTTACCTTACATAAAAAATGTATCTTCTTCCTTAGGGAGAGAAATCAGGGAGAGACATCTTCCAGACTTTCTGAAATAAAATTGAATAAAAAGCACACAACCTCACATGGAGGGGCTGCCTAAACAATGGAGCCTTTGTACGACATCAGAAGATCTGCCTCCATCTCTCACAATGTGATCGTTTTATAGGGTTGTCATTTGATAGAGATCTGCAAGAGCATTGAGCCAGTAACCGAAAGGTCGCTGATTCGAATCCTCGAGCCGGCAAGGTGGAAACATATTATACTATGCCCTTGAACAAGGCAGTTAACCCCCAAACAACAACTAGTCCCCGGGCGCCGATGACCTGGACGTTGATTAGGGAAGCCCCCCGCGCCTCTCTGATTCAGAGAGGGGAAGACACATTTCGGATGAATGCATTCAGTTGTGAAACTGATGTGTCTCCTTTGCAAGAAATCAATCTATTCAATACATCATTGATGAATGACTTCACCCCTAATGTCTGAACTTGGTTTGAGGCAGTCAACAACGGATTAATGTTGCTTTTATTGTTATTATTTATTTTTAAATATCTGATTTGCCTCCATTGTGTGTGGCTGGCCTGGCTCTGCTGAGAATCTGTGACCATACCTGTCTATATACCTTTGAGATGTGTTTCTAGGTTCCGGGCCTGGGACCATCCAGCCTCTCATTGTGAGTGGGTGTATAGGGGCCGGGTAGTGGGAATGTGCATCCCTTTGGGTCCCTGGAACCAGGAGTGAGAAGCACTGCCTTTGATGTCAAAATGTCAAGGTCAATGTCAAGGTCCATGACCTTGAATGTACCTGACCATCTGACCTATCTAAATGTATGTACATGTAACTGTATGAAGCAATCTGAAATGGTAAATCCTGAAATGTGTAATAACTTGAAATATGAAATATGAAAACTGGGAAAAAACTTAATGACTAATTGTATCAACAACAAAAAAAGAGAAGGGATTGATAGCAGAGGAGGGAAGGCAGGAAACCCTTTGATGTTCTTTAACATCACCAGATAAGGGTTTTAGAATAGTTTTCACGATCATTTCATAACAGAGTTTATAGGTAAAGTAGAGGGCCTTGCTTTAGAGTCAAAGTGGTGATTTGAGAGAAGGCAAGAGGAGAGACGTTGTGCTCAACACCATGACCTCTGAATCATATGACTGACGTTCAGCGCCGCCTGAGGGTTCAGCCAACACCCCCCCTGATCCCCCGGCGTACAACCACACACCCACTTTAACACACATTAAACTAAACCCATCAAACAATTTTCAAGAAGGAATGAATGGGAATGTTCAGATTTCTTTGGACAAAATTCAATTATACTATTCAGAAGCTGATCAGAGAAGACAGCTTTTCCTTTGATCGTGTAGTTAATCAGTCCAGCCAGACGATTTCCAATAGAGTTCTTGTTTACATTCAACAACATGCTGTCTGACAAATTATTACTATGTTAACTGTCATAATCATCCTCCACCAAACTTCAAAGGCTTACTCTTAAAAGTCATGTTGAATTATAACCGAGAGGAGAGGACCAGCCTGCCTGGGACATAATGAAAGTATGAAACATAACCCAGCAGTAAGAAGCAGTAAGAGTAGCAAGATCACGAGACCAGAAAGGTATGAGAAACGCTGGAGGCATCAACAGCAGTGTTACCAAGAAGACTAGCATTCTTCAGGAGTCACACAAGGGTTGTTTCCCCTTTATGTGACGTGTTCTACCCCTGTACTGAATACCAGGGAAGCGAACCCTTGACTAACACTAATCTACACACAAAGCAGCGTGCTATCTGCTAGCTAGCCAAAAGCAACTTTATTTTAGTTCTCATGGAGGGTGACGTCACTGCACTGTGGGATACCTACTTATCATCTGCTACATTTATGTGGTTCTACTGTACCTCCATTGCACTCTCAGTGTCTGGACCAAGGGATAGTGGCTCAGCTGTCTCTGTCTGTCTTCATGGTAGTAAATTGTGCCACAACAACACAGGTTTCATATAGTTCAGTGTCATACAGCAGCATAGTAGAGATTGAATCACGTCAGTGACAGTGTGGGGGAAGTGGTGTGATCCAATCACGACCAATGTTTCTGAACTAAATTGTCCACACACACACACACACACACACACACACACACACACACACACACGAGCTGTAATGTAATATGACTGCTGGATCTGCAGTGACAGTCAGAAGAGGGTGTTGGAATGAGGATAGACTTTCTAGTATTTTCTTTTCCTCAGCCAGGCTCTCACACATAACATCAGACACTGACTGACTGCACTAGGAGAACCCATCTCTGCCATAAAGCAGCTTAGTAGGGATTTTGTTGACGCAGTTTCACTGCACATTCTCACTCACAGTCGCAGAGGGAGGGAGATAGGAGAGAGGGAGAGAGTCTCAGTGTGTGTGTGTTCTATTCTCTCTCCACCTGCTACCAGAGATCCATTACCAGGCAATCCCACAAATCAAATCAAATCAAAGTTTATTTGTCACGTTCGCCGAATACAACAGGTGTAGTAGACCTTACAGTGAAATGCTCACTTACAGGCTCTAACTAATAGTGCGGAGAAAAAAAAGTTTGTGTGTGTGTGTGTAGGTAAGTAAAGACATAAAACAACAGTAAAAAGACATTTGAAAATAACAGTAGCAAGGCTATATACAGACACCAGTCAGTCAGGCTGATTGAGGTAGTATGTACATGTAGATATGGTTAAAGTGACTATGCATATATGATGAACAAAGAGGAGCAGTAGCGTAAAAAGAGGAGTTTGCTGGTGGTGGGACACAATGCAGATAGCCCGGTTAGCCAATGTGCGGGAGCACTGGTTGGTCGGGCCAATTGAGGTAGTATGTACATGGATGTATAGTTAAAGTGACTTTGCATATAAGATAAACAGAGAGTCGTAGCAGCATAAAAGAGGGGTTGGGGGGGCACACAATGCAAATAGTCCGGGTAGCCATTTGATTACCTGTTCAGGAGTCTTATGGCTTGGGGGGTAAAAACTGTTGAGAAGCCTTTTTGTCCTAGACTTGGCACTCCGGTACCGCTTGCCATGTGATAGTAGAGAGAACAGTCTATGACTGAGGTGGCTGGGGTCTTTGACAATTTTCAGGGCCTTCCTCTGACACCGCCTGGTGTAGAGGTCCTGGATGGCAGGCAGCTTTGCCCCAGTGATGTACTGGGCCGTACGCACTACCCTCTGAAGTGCCTTGCGGTCGGAGGCCGAGTAATTGCTGTACCAGGCAGTGATGCAACCAGTGAGGATGTTCTCGATGTTGCAGCTGTAGCTTTTGAGGATCTCAGGACCCATGCCAAATCTTTTTAGTTTCCTGAGGGGGAATAGGCTTTGTCGTGCCCTCTTCACAACTGTCTTGGTGTGTTTGGAACATTCGATTTTGTTGTTGATGTGGAAACCAAGGAATTTGAAGCTCTCAACCTGCTCCACTACAGCCCAGTCGATGAGAATGGGGACGTGCTCGGTGCTCCTTTTCCTGTAGTCCACAATCATCTCCTTAGTCTTGGTTACGTTGAGGGATAGGTTGTTATTCTGAGAACGGGGACGTGCTCGGTGCTCCTTTTCCTGTAGTCCACAATCATCTCCTTAGTCTTGGTTACGTTGAGGGATAGGTTGTTATTCTGGCACCAGGAGGTCTCTGACCTCCTCCCTATAGGCTGTCTCGTCATTGTCGGTGATCAGGCCTACCACTGTTGTGTCGTCAGCAAACTTAATGATGGTGTTGGAGTCGTGCCTAGTCATGCAGTCATGGGTGAACAGGGAGTACAGGAGGGGACTGAGCACGCACCCCTGGGGAGCTCCAGTGTTGAGGATCAGCGTGGCAGATGTGTTGCTACCT
Source organism: Oncorhynchus nerka (assembly GCF_034236695.1). Taxonomy (NCBI): domain Eukaryota; kingdom Metazoa; phylum Chordata; class Actinopteri; order Salmoniformes; family Salmonidae; genus Oncorhynchus; species Oncorhynchus nerka. The sequence continues at coordinate 14,556,182 of NC_088398.1, read as the reverse complement.
ACCCTCACCACCTGGGGGAAGCCCGTCAGGAAGTCCAGGATCCAGTTGCAGAGGGAGGTGTTTAGTCCCAGGTTCCTTAGCTTAGTGATGAGCTTTGAGGGTACTTTGGTGTTGAACGCTGAGCTGTAGTCAATGAATAGCATTCTCACATAGGTGTTCCTTTTGTCCAGGTGGGAAAGGGAAGTGTGAAGTGCAATAGAGATTGCATCATCTGTGGATCTATTTGGGCGGTATTCAAATTGAAGTGGGTCTAGGGTTTCTGGGATAATGGTGTGGATGTGAGCCATTACCAACCTTTCAAAGCACTTCATGGCTACGGACGTGAGTGCCACGGGTCTGTAGTCATTTAGGCAGATTGCCTTTGTCTTGGGCACAGGGACTATGGTGGTCTGCTTGAAGCATGTTGGTATTACAGACTCAATCAGGGACATGTTGAAAATGTCAGTGAAGACACCTGCCAGTTGGTCAGCACATGCCCAGAGTAGGCTCGTGTCACTGGGCAGCTCACGGCTGTGTTTCTCTTTGTAGTCTGTAATGGTTTGCAAGCCCTGCCACATCCGACGACCTCTGGAGGCGGTGTAGTATGATTCAATCTTAGCCCTGTATTGACGCTTTGCCTGTTTGATGGTTCGTCGCAGGGCATAGCGGGATTTCTTGTAAGCTTCCGGGTTAGAGTCCCACACCTTGAAAGCGGCAGCTCTACCCTTTAGCTCAGTGCGAATGTTGCCTGTAATCCATGGCTTCTGGTTGGGGTATGTATGTACAGTCACTGTGGGGACGACGTCCTCAATGCACTTATTGATCAAGCCAGTGACTGATGTGGTGTATTCCTCAATGTCATCGGAAGAATCCCGGAACATGTTCCAGTCTGTGATAGCAAAACAGTCCTGTAGTTTAGCATCTGCTTCATCTGACCATTTTTTTATAGTCCGAGTCACTGGTGCTTCCTGCTTTAATTTATGCTTGTAAAGCAGGAATCAGGAGGATAGAGTTGTGGTCGGATTTACCAAAAGGAGGACGAGGGAGAGCTCTGTACGCATCTCTGTGTCTGGAGTACAGGTTATCTAGAATTGTTTTCCCTCTGGTTGCACATTTTACATGTTGATAGAGATTTGGTAGAACTGATTTAAGTTTCCCTGCATTAAAGTCTCCGGCCACTTGGAGTGTCACCTCTGGGTGAGTGGTTTCCTGTTTGCTTATTTCCTTATACAGCTGGCTGAGTGCTGTCTTAGTGCCAGCATCTGTCTGTGGTGGTAAATAAACAGCCACGAAAAGTATAGCCGAGGACTCTCTAGGGAAGCAGTGTGGCCTGCAATTTATCATAATATACTCTACTTCAGACAAGCAAAATCTAGAGACTTCCTTAGATTTCGTGCACCAGCTGTTGTTTACAAATATGCGCAGACCGCCCCCCCCTCGTCTGTGCTGTTCTGTCCTTCCGGTGCAGCGTGTATCCCGCTAGCTGAAAATCCATGTTGTCATTCAGCCACGATTCCGTGAAACATAGGATATTACAGTTTTTGATGTCTCGTTGGTAGGATATTCGTGATCATACCTCGTCTAGTTTATTGTCCAATGATTGCATGTTGGCAAGTAATATTGACGGTAACGGCAGCTTTCCTAGTTGTCTTCTGCGGTTCCAGACGAGGCATCCGGCTCTTCGTCCTCTGCGTCGCTTCCTCTTGCGAATAATTGGGATGTCAGTCCTGTGGGGTGTTTGGAGAATATCGTGTGAGTCCTGCTTGCTGCTGTTGTTGTTGTTGTAGAAAAAATCTTTGTCTAAACCAAGGTGAGTGATCGCTGTCCTGATATCTAGAAGCTCTTTTCTGCCGTAAGATATGGTTGCAGAAACATTATGTACAAAATCATTTATAAATATCGCGAAAACCCCCCACATAATAGCACAATTGGTTAGGAGACCATAAAACGGCGGCCATTTCCTCCGGCGCCATTTTCAGGACTCCCAAAGTTCCACCCCACTGAAGACAGATTATTGGTGTTCAACAATACATTTAGCCCACCCTGAATACATGCAAGACACAGAGTAAACTGCAGTCATGTAGGACATTGATGGGAAATAGTTTCCTCATATCATGTGCTCTAATACTACTAGCCTCGTGGTAATGATAATGACGTACTAACACAAAAATATGCTAGCTAGACACATCACCTGATACACAGAGAACAATAGCTATTGCTCCACTTGAGCAGTAACCTCCTCCCCAGGCTGTGCGCGAGACTACTTGAACAGCACTGCTGTTTGCCCCTGAGAGGATAAATAAAATTGTATTGAATGGAATTGAACTATTCCCATCACCATATCAGCTGGAGGAAGAGGCTGAGAAGAGGTTGCTGGGAAGGTAAATTACAATATAGCGCTCTAATTAGCCCTTTAGATGTCACCCAGAGCCAACATCAAAGGGGAGAGCTCGCATGGTGACATCCATTTCGCCAGCCCAGTCAGTCAGACCAGCTGAGAGCCTAGAGTCTGTAGTGAAGGTCTATCTATCACTGATCTCCAAATAGACTCCATCATCGCTCCTGTTAGGACTTCGTTCTAGGTGTTATGATATATATTTTTTCAGATGTTCTTGTTTTAGTTAATGACTGCTAGTATATTTGAAATTGCCTCACTGTCAATAACAGTCCCATGTTACACATAGCGTAGGTGTGGTCATATCCATTCTCTCTAGTCTAACCTCTGAGCTAGATGCTGTGAATGAGGTGTGCACTGCACAGACAGTATGGTAAAGCACTAATGAAACCACCACCACAATGCCCCTGGCAGCAGGTTGAGTGTCAGGCATGTCATCAAGCAGGATTAACACGCCCTATGCTTGTACAGATAGTATCCATCCACCACTGTGACGGTTGCCGGCCCGGTTTCGCCAGGTATAATTCCATTGGAACACGGTCGGCCCTCCTGCTCAACATCTTTCTTTCGTATTATTACAGATATCTTCCCAGAAACAAGGAAGTCAGAAACATGCCACTCACCTCTGTTGATGTGGCTGGGATGGATTTACCTGTGGAGAGACAGAGGAAAGTTGTGGTCAACAGGGAATTTATGACTAAAGCAAAGCATCTTAAAATACATTGGCTTGGTTATGACCTGGATGTGAAACTATCTGTGACTGAGAAGGGCTTATGCAAACATGATGAACTCTCAGAGCTACAATAAGACGTTAACAACTGGCCCAACCAACTCAGCCTTTCAGGTCAAAAGAGAGCATGTATTGTTTTAGACTAAGCCTTTACTGTAACTAAAACAGAGGCCACAATTCAATCAATTGCAGGTCAATTAAAATGTGAAAATCATGCCGCTGGGTCAATGTTTCTGTACACTGTATCTGAAAGACAGATGTATTTATGTGTCGATAATCCAATATGACAATGTCTGCAGAGGAAACAGCATGTAAGCTGTCAGTTTTAACATGGTTAACAGGATCACCTCAGATTCAGCCTGAACATTCTTATTGAACCTGCAGTGTGTTTTCCTCCTATATCTGTATTATTGATTTCAACTGGGTCTAATATGTTATGAGGTACTGTACAGTCGTGGCCAAAAGTTTTGAGAATGACACAAATATTAATTTCACAAAGTCTGCTGCCTCAGTTTGTATGATGGCAATTTGCATATACTTCAGAATGTTATGAAGAGTGATCAGATGAATTGCAAGTAATTGCAAAGTCCCTCTTTGCCATGCAAATGAACTGAATCCCCCAAAAACATTTCCACTGCAATTCAGCCTTGCCACAAAAGGACCAGCTGACATCATGTCAGTGATTCTCTCGTTAACACAGGTGTGAGTGTTGACGAGGACAAGGCTGGAGATCACTCTGTCATGCTGATTGAGTTCAAATAATAGACTGGAAGCTTCAAAAGGAGGGTGGTGCTTGGAATCATTGTTCATCCTCTGTCAACCATGGTTACCTGCAAGGAAACACATGTCGTCATCATTGCTTTGCACAAAAAGGGCTTCAAAGGCAAGGATATTGCTGCCAGTAAGATTGCACCTAAATCAACCATTTATCGGATCATCAAGAACTTCAAGGAGAGCCGCTCAATTGTTGTGAAGAAGGCTCCAGGGCGCCCAAGAAAGTCCAGCAAGCGCCAGGACCGTCTCCTAAAGTTGATTCAGCTACGGGATCGGGGCACCACCAGTACAGAGCTTGCTCAGGAATGGCAGCAGGCAGGTGTGAGTGCATCTGCACGCACAGTGAGGTGAAGACTTTTGGAGGATGGCCTGGTGTCAAGAAGGGCAGCAAAGAAGACACTTAATTCCAGGAAAAACATCAGGGACAGACTGATGTTCTGCAAAAGGTACAGGGATTGGACTGCTGAGGACTGGGGTAAAGTCATTTTCTCTGATGAATCCCCTTTCCGATTGCTGATGAATCCCCTTTCCGGATTGCATCCAGAAAAAAGCTTGTTCGGAGAAAACAAGGTGAGCACTACCATCAGTCCTGTGTCATGCCAACAGTAAAGCATCCTGAGACCATTCATGTGTGGGGTTGCTTCTCAGCCAAGGGAGTGGGCTCACTCACAATTTTGCCTAAGAACACAGCCATGAATTAAGAATGGTACCAACACATCCTACGAGAGCAACTTCTCCCAACCATCCAGGAACAGTTTGGTGACGAACAATGCCTTCTCCAGCATGATGGAGCACCTTGCCATAAGGCAAAAGTGATAACTAAGTGGCTCAGGGAACAAAACATCAATATTTTGGGTCCATGGCCAGGAAACTCCCAGACCTTAATCCCATTGAGAACTTGTGGTCAATCCTCAAGAGGCGGGTGGACAAACAAAACCCCACAAATTCAGACAAACTCCAAGCATTGATTATGCAATAATGGGCTGCCATCAGGATGTGGCCCAGAAGTTAATTGACAGCATGCCAGGGCGGATTGCAGAAGTCTTGAAAAAGAAAAAGAACACTGCAAATATTGACATATATTGACATATATGAAATGCATGTAATTACACTTCAGTATTCCATAGTAACATCTGACAAAAATATCTAAAGACACTGAAGCAGCAAACTTTGTGCAAATTAATATTTGTGTCATTCTCAAAACTTTTGGCCAAGACTGTATGCATTTAGGTCTCGCACATGAACCACCCCTGGGCGGCTGACTGCAGTTGCCATGGCAACTCTCTGGTAACTCAAACGCCGATCAGCCCGAGTCAAAAGGTCGACGAGCAACAAAGGCTCCGGTGACTCCGTGATGGGAGTCACTAACTGGCCATCAGCCATGAAGATAATCTGCTCAGTCAAACAAGGTTATTATTATCAGACTGTCATAAAATGAAAGCTGTTTAATCAAGTGAGGCAGAACCACCATCTTGAGCAAAATAGGTAAAGTACAACACAAGTGCATTATAACATAAATTGACTACCATGAGGGCTAACCTTGCCTATATGCTGTAGCACAATAGATAATAGGGCCAGAATTCTTTATAGGATCGTAAACCAGAAAAAACAGGGTCCATGGAAGAAGAAAAAGAAGAAGATATAGGAATGTGTCTTTAAGACAACATCATTAACTGGGTCACAGTCAATGAAAGCAGTAGTTCATTCTCACCACTTGGTTGGTGGCTACTACTGATGACACCCTGTCTCTGTCTCTCTCACTGCCTCTGCCAGTCAGTCTCTGTCTCTGCCAGTCAGTCTCTGTCTCTGCCAGTCAGTCTCTGTCACTGTCTCTGCCAGACAGCCTCTCTCACTGCCTCTGCTTCTACCTCTGCCAGTCAGTCTCTTGTCACTGCCTCTGCCTCTACCAGTCAGTCTCTCTCACTGCCTCTGCTTCTACCTCTGCTTCTATCTCTGCCAGTCAGCCCCTGTCACTGCCTCTGCCAGTCAGTCTCTCTCACTGCCTCTGCTTCTACCTCTGCTTCTATCTCTGCCAGTCAGCCCCTGTCGCTGCCTCTGCCAGTCAGACTCTGTCACTGCCTCGGCCTCTACCTCTGCCAGTCAGCCACTGCCTCGGCCCCTACCTCTGCCAGTCAGCCTCTGTTACTGCCTCTGCCAGTCAGTCACTGCCTCGGCCTCTACCTCTGCCAGTCAGTCTCTGTTACTGCCTCTGCCAGTCAGTCTCTGTTACTGCCTCTGCCAGTCAGTCACTGCCTCGGCCTCTACCTCTGCCAGTCAGTCACTGTTACTGCCTCTGTCAGTCAGTCTCTGTTACTGCCTCTGCCAGTCAGTCACTGCCTCGGCCTCTACCTCTGCCAGTCAGTCTCTGTTACTGCCTCTGCCAGTCAGTCACTGCCTCGGCCTCTACCTCTGCCAGTCAGTCTCTGTTACTGCCTCTGTCAGTCAGTCACTGCCTCGGCCTCTACCTCTGCCAGTCAGTCTCTGTTACTGCCTCTGCCAGTCAGTCACTGCCTCGGCCTCTACCTCTGCCAGTCAGTCTCTGTTACTGCCTCTGCAAGTCAGTCACTGTTACTGCCTCTGCCAGTCAGTCTCTGTTACTGCCTCTGCCAGTCAGTCACTGCCTCGGCCTCTACCTCTGCCAGTCAGTCTCTGTTACTGCCTCTGTCAGTCAGTCTCTGTTACTGCCTCTACCAGTCAGTCACTGCCTCGGCCTCTACCTCTGCCAGTCAGTCACTGTTACTGCCTCTGCCAGTCAGTCTCTGTTACTGCCTCTGCCAGTCAGTCACTGCCTCGGCCTCTACCTCTGCCAGTCAGTCTCTGTTACTGCCTCTGCCAGTCAGTCACTGCCTCGGCCTCTACCTCTGCCAGTCAGTCTCTATTACTGCCTCTGCCAGTCAGTCTCTGTTACTGCCTCTGCCAGTCAGTCACTGCCTCGGCCTCTACATCTGCCAGTCAGTCACTGGCCCTGTCTCTGCCTTTGCCTGCATACACACAGCTAAAATGAATCAATACATTTCATTCAAGAAGCCTCTGGGTTAGGCCTAAATGTTGCTCCAAGCCACCATGTCATCGTCATGAAATGTTTATTAACTTCAATAACGTGACCAAGCAGATTCTTTTTTGATGAGCCTCTCCACATACACAATGACAAGCTCTATTGTAACATCCTGCAAAACAACATGTTCAAATCATTTGCTTGTGACTGCCCCATTCATTGATGAGAAAAAACAAGATGGAGGTCTAATATTTCAGGACGTCAACAGCCCAACAGAACTACTCACAACCATCGTCCTTGAATCAGTGACTAAACCAATGGTCCTTGTTTTCAAATCCAATTTATTTTATAAAGCCTGTTTTACATGAGCAGTTGCCACAAAGTGCTATACAGATACCCAGCCTAAAACCCCAAAGAGGAAGCAATGCAGATACAGAAAGAAGCAGTGGCTAGGAAAAACTCCCTAAAACGGCAGGAACCTAGGAAGAAACCTAGAGGAACCAGGCTTATTTTGACACTCAAAGTAAGACAAAACAACTTGCTTTTGTTACTGCCATGCAGGAAACAGACAACGGACAAATCATGATATTCTCACACAAACTGGCTTCATCAATGAGGGAAAGAAATCTGATACAGAGACCTGGACGATGATCAAAACAAGGCCTCAGACACACAGAGAGAGGAGGAAATCACTTTCCCTTTCTACTGCGCAAGCTCTCTCTCTCTCTCTCTCTCTCTCTCTCTCATCAGGGAGCTATGGCGTGACAATCTGAAAAACAACGGCAAGGCCACAGTAAACATTATGATAAATGCAATCAATCAGGAAACTTGGGAAATTGAATAAGAGTAGCTACATTTTGAGAGTAGCTGTTTGGTCAGTGACAAATTGTGGGTCAGTGACAAATTGGTTGGAAGAAGGCTCTCTCTCAGTTTTTCTTTCTGTATGCCTGTCTGTCTGTCTCTGAACACAGCTGGCATGGCTGATATGCCTTGGGGGAGACCCCTTGAACTTTAGCACAGTTAACCAGACATCAGAGTGGTCAGTCCTTCTGAGAATCCATCAAATATGGAAATCACGTAACAAATCAGCGTAGAAAGAAATTATAATAGATTTAAGGCACTAGAAAAAAGAAAGGCGTCGCAAGAATAAAGTTAGTCTATCTACATTAACTCAACAGATGATTAGCTGTAGTCATATTAATGTAATAATCACAGATGAATAAAGTGTAATAACACACATGATGATACCACATTCAATAACAGCATTGCCTGTAGAGTAGCCATCCGCAGACCAGTAGCAAACCATGCAAAACCTCCCATCCCCAATTACTATTACTGAGTTACTAACACACTGCCAGGCACGTCAAATAAAATACAGTACACCACATATTCCACCCTTACTATGCACAGTCAGTTCATTAATGCCAAAAAGGTCCCGTGTGTCTCAGCTGGTAGAGGATGGTGCTATCAACGCCAGAGATGTGGGTTTTCATTCCCACCGGGGGACCAGTAGAAAAAAAAAATGGAAAATGTATGCACACACACATTAAGTCACTCTGGATAAGAGTGTCTGCTAAATGACTCAAATGTAAATGTACATGTAAAAAAGCTGATTAAGCATGGAGTACATTGAGTCCAAAGCCAATAAGCCACCAAATTGACTCAGCACACATTGACTCAAGGTGTGTAACTGAGTAAGAGCTAGGGTACAGCTTCCCTGTGACACCATGGGTAAATAAACAAAGACATATTGGGTGAAATAGAGTCTGTATCTGGGAATCTGATTACAGGATACTAGTGAGGAGGAAGACCGACAAGAACTCTCCACATGCAAGACAAGACACATTACTTGTAAATCCTGGTCACTTTTACAGGTAGCCTGATGACTCAAAGTAAATAATTGTTTTGCTCTGTTGCTTGCTACATACTTTAGTCTGAGACTGTCATCATTGAAATTGTTTGTGGTGACGAGGGGCGTTGTACAAAACAAAGTCATGAGCGATTGGATCATCTTTAACCAATTACATTTGACATTTTAGTCATTTAGCAGACGCTCTTTTCCAGAGCGACTTATAGGAGCAATTAGGGTTACGTGCCTTGCTCAAGGGCACGTCAACATATTTTTCAGCTAGTCAGCTTGAAAACCTTTCGGTTACTGGCCCAGCAGTCTTAACCGCTAAGCTACCTGCTGCCCTATCAGAGTATGAAAGCCAATGACACATTTTTAAACCACAGTTTTACCCATGTTTGTTCTGGCTTTGGCCCAACCCATTGGTTCTGGACCAATCTGACGGCCCCCGAATGTGTTCGCATTCGCATAACCTAACGTAGCAGGCGTAAAATTAACACCTGAAACTAGATCCCTTACATACTGAACTTGAGAGAAGAAGGGAATAAAACTGTCGGGGAGGTTATTTTCTGCACTGTTCAACCAATCCAGTAAATGTGGAGGAGTTAAGATGATGTTGCCTTGCTAACGTCACAGCCTCTCTTTCCGTTTCCCCTGAAAACCGGAACTTCCTGTTGTTGGGGTCTCGACAGAGGCTAGGTGACGGGTCGGGGACTCAGATCCAGACTCACTGCGGAGAAGAAACTAATGCCCGTGGGTGTGGCGTAGCGTGTGGCCGGAGCAAGGAGAATGGGTATTCAAGCAGTTACAAAGGCACACCCAGACTACATACATTTTTGCTGTGTCATATCAGGTGTAACACAAGACAATGTCAACAGTTTAGCTAGGCCCCAGCTGTTAAGGCATAAGTCCATTGATGACTACAGTGATGATGATGATGTGGCTTGGGGCCATCATGCAGTCATACCATTGGTTGAGGGTCTTTGTGGCAATGAAAACACTCCATTAAAAAAAGTCTACAAAAATACATTTTCAAAGGTTGATAAGGGGCCACATCCACCACCACCCACCGTACAGTATAGTGGATTCGGAAAGTATACAGACCCCTTGACTTTTCCAAATTTTGTTACGTTACAGCCTTTATTTTAAAATTGATGAAATAGTTTCCCCCCCCCCCCCTTATCACTCTACACAAAGTACCCCATAATGACAAAGCAAAGTTTTTAGAAATTTTTGCAAATGTATACAAAAAAAACAACTGAGTCTTCTTGGGTATGACGCTACAAGCTTGGCACACTTGTATTTGGGGAGTTTCTCTCATTCTTCTATGCAGATCCTCTCAAGCTCTGTCAGGTTGGATGGAGAGCTGTCACGACGCCATTCCTACGATGTCTTGGCTGTGTGCTTAGGGTCATTGTCGTGTTGGAAGGTGAACCTTCGCCCCAGTCTGAGGTCCTGTGCACTCTGGAGCAGGTTTTCATCAAGGATCTCTCTGTACTTTATTCCGTTCATCTTTCTCTCGATCCTGACTAGTCTCCCAGTCCCTGCCCCTGAAAAACATCCCCACAGTATGATGCTGCCACCATCATGCTTCACTGTAAGGGATGGTGCCAGGTTTCTTCCAGATGTGATGCTTGGCATTCAGGCCAAAGAGATCAATCTTGGTTTCATCAGACCAGAGAATCTTGTTTCTCATGGTCTGAGAGTCCTTTGGGTGCCTTTTGGAAAACTCCAAGTGGGCTGTCATGTGCCTTTTACTGAGAAGTGGCTTCAGTCTGGCCACTCTACCATAAAGGCCTGATTGAAGTGCTGCAGAGATGGTTGTCCTTCTGGAAGGTTCTCTCATCTTCACAGAGGAACGCTGGAGCCCTGTCAGAGTGACCATCGGGTTCTTGGTCACCTCCCTGACCACGGCCCTTCTCCCCCTATTGCTCAGTTTGGCCAGGCAGCCAGCTCTAGAAAGAGTCTTGGTGGTTCCAAACTTCTTCCATTTAAGAATTATGGTTGGCCACTGTGTTCTTGGGGGGTCTTCAATGCTACATAAATTGGTTTGATACCCTTCCCCAGATCTGTGCCTCAACCCAATCCTGTCTCGGGGCTCTAAGGACAATTCCTTCAACCTCATGGCTTGTTTTTTTTCTCTGACATGCACTGTCAACTGTGGGACCTTATATAGATAGGTTGTGCCTTTCCAAATCATGTCAAATCAATTTAATTTACCACAGGTGGACTCCAATCAAGTTGTAGAAACATCTCAAGGATGATCAATGGAAACAGGATGATCCTGAGCTCAATTTGGAGTCTCATAGCAAATGGTCCGAATACTTATGTAAATAAGGTATTTCTGTTTTTCATTTGTAATACATTTGCAAAAATGTCTAAAAACCTATTTTCACTTTTTCATTATGGGGTATTATGTGTAGATTGATGAGGACATGTATTTATTTAATCAATTTTAAAATAAGGCTCTGACATAACGAAATGTGGAAAAGGTGAAGGAGTCTGAATACTTTCCCGAATGCACTGTATGTCACTCTGGGCAGCAACAAATTGTGCCATGGAAATATGCTCTTGTTTTTTATCCCAGTAAGGATGGATGATGAACATGAACATGTGATGTGCAAAGGGGAAAAACAACAACGGCTGAGCCAGCTGACTAAATGCAATAGCCAACAATTGGAAAGCATGACATATGAATCTATCAGTCGGTATCCAGCTGCCTTGTTGACCTAGGTTCTACATTAATTCAACATTATTACATATTTTCTCATTCTAGGAATGGGTCATATTACCAATGTGTTGGCGAAATGAAAATAAAACTGCCAGAAAAAATCATGAACGCATTGCAAACATCATCATTACATAATTATTGTACCTACCATCACAGCCTTCATATTGTAATTTGACAGCTCCGTCTTTCTGAATCCTCACATCCTGTGGTCCCTCAATTCTCTTCGCAGTATCTACCACTGATGCACCGGCAGCTGGGCCAGAATTCCTCCTATGTCCCTGAGCCAGGTTTACGCAGCATTGGTAACACACTGCCCAAGCCTGCTCTTCATTTATCGGTTGGCTGTAGAGCATTAAAATCTCCTCTAAAGACAGTTCACTTCCCCCTCTTTCCTCCATTCCGTCCATTTTTGCCATCCCGGGATACAGCGTCGCATCTCGCTGGACCGCAGCAGGGCCGATCAGCTCTCGGTTCTCCTCGTCCGCATCTCGCCGCTTGGCCATCCTTTCATTCTATCGACCGAGAAAGGCCGGGGTTGACACGAATAAACCGGGAGCCGCAGATAAACAAACGATCCGGGCAGCCTGAAGACATCGGGAGATGCGGTTCCCTCTCCCTCGCAACAGCAGCACCACCACGGACAGTGATTATGATTTCCCCCGCCTTGCAGTGTTTTCGCATGGGTACCAGTCATATGACGGACTGTTTGCATGGTCTGAAGGCCTGTCAGGTTTCGGGCGACTTCAGAGGAATGCATACATAGGTGACATGCGCAGCTAGAGGACTTTATTTCACACTTTCCGTTATTTTGTGCCATCTGCTGTCCAATTTGATAGACCACAGCGTATGTGAATACATCTAGGTAATGTGTAGGCTACTCTGGCAATGATGTTATGCTCTCAAACAAATACTATTTCTCAATGATGGATTTGGGAGCACATTTCTTTTCATATTGAATTCCTCATATTAATGTTTGAAGGAAGGGATTTCTTAAGGGTTATGTACATTCCTACATCTCTATGGAGGAACTTCTTCTAACTACCCTTCCCTTCCCTTAGTTCTGCAGAGGCCAAGCATGACTCACTCTCTTTCTCTCACACAACTGTAAACGTGGACGATTCCTGCAGGGCCTGGCCATTCATTGTAATATGTTGTCAATATGTAATGTTTACAACCTTACCTACTGATATAGCCTACCAACACAGACAAACGCTAACCCCAATCACAGACAAAACAGACCATTTTCTTCATATTGACTGTTTTATCTATTCATAGCATACATAATGCGTACACATACATATATATATATATATAGCTCTTTTAACATCAAATATACACAACATGAGATAACACACAAATATAGCATCTTTGTAACACTATTTGTTGCCAAGGTGAACCAATACCTCATGAACATGTACCAGATATGCTTGGACGTGCAGGTAAATTAACACATTGGTCACATACACAAGTATCTATGAATAGTGCCACTCAAAGATGTAGCTATCAATATGCACAACACAGACGTGGAATGATTGAAAATACATAAACTACCAGAAATAAATATTTAGAGATCTTATTCGTTTCAGCACATAAAGGCCCAATGCAGCCGGTTTATTGCAACATCAAATCCTTTCTGGGTACCAATTAAATACAGTGAGTTGTTCAATTAAAATGTTCAAAAAGTAACAAAAAAAATAGAGTTTTAGCAAGAGCAATTTCTCAATCAAAAATATGACTAGGACTGTTTTGGATTGGGGGGTGGAAAAACTGAAAACTAGCTGTTATTGGCAGAGAGGTTTGGAACACTTTCATATTGGTTTATTCATTAATTTGTCACCAGTCACGCCAAAACAGGCTAAAATGGCCTTATTCCACAATATCGTTCCAACCTCAGTGTGGAAATATATATAAAACACAGGAAAATCAAACACAGAAAAATCGGTTTTGACTGCACTGGGCCTTTAAATACAGTGTACTTTGATTATGCTGTTTTACAAAAAATGTGTAAACAAAACCAACAAAATAAACATCAAGCCATTGTTTGTCCTCAGTTTGTACAGATGGAGGGGGTCACTAAGTGCTTTAAACCACAAGGAATGAGCATGCACATCTGAGGAGAGCAAGGATAAACAGCATCACCCAGACATGAGGAGAGCAAAGGAGAGGACGATTAGAGAGGAGAGGAAATAGCAGAGCCGAGAACGGAGAAAATAGCAAGACTGGGAGAAAGAGTTACGGGAAAACACAAGTTAGTGGGTACTCAGCATAAAGACAGAACAGAGGGGTCAGGTACAGTGAAAATCTATTTAAAGTCCAGCAGGTTGCAGTCTATCTTGTAGTAAACATAAGGGTAGTACTCCTGCTGGCTCAGGTTCAGACCAGGGATATCCATGGCAGACTACAAGGGAATAAAGAAACAGAAACCATTAGCTTACATGGTAAATAACATTAACACGACAGGGATAATGTGGTTGTCTAACAGGTCTGCTGAACCAGACCATATCAAATCTTATTTAGCTAATGTGCCAGAATTTCTAATATACAACATGTGTTTGGCATCGCAATGCCCCATTACTACAAAGATAGAACAAGTATTCATCTGGACACACCGGGTATATATATCACATCTAAATACTCACATCGATGACAGCTGCAGCGCTGCTGTCCAGGTGTTTGTATAGGTCATTGAGAACCTCCCTCAGTTTCTTCATGTTCTTCTTGTTGGGCTGGAGCAGCATGGCCTGGAAGTTCACAGGCAGCCCATATCTGTGGGAGCATAGGCAGAGCAGTTAAATCACTAACAGCAGGCACAGCACGCAGTCAGTTAGATATTTTATTTGCATTCAGGTTGACTTCTTGTCACAAGCATCTCGTCATTCACTACAAACATCTAACAATTGGACGACTGTTAGTACAGTGTGATCGTCATACCTTAAGACAGACTCCACAAAGACCCTCAGAGCCTTGATGTGAATCCATGCGATGAAGGCCTCACTGAAGTTCACTTTCAGCCATCGCACCAGTGGCCCCTGACAGAGGGAAAATAAGGCTTAGAGGCTCCATCCACCCCACTGTCCAATAGTTTCACCCACCCAACACATCCCAGAATGGTTGCAGGGATGTCCGAACACTAAGTGTACTTGCAATGAAACATTTCTTTATAGTGCAAGTTTCAGTCACATATACCTTGGTCAGGCATCATATTCCCAGTCATATGACTTACAAACTGCTTCTTCTTGTCTGTGGAGAGACGTGTCATCTCCTCTTTGTCCGCATTCATCTCCTGCTCGTTGTACTGGAAGTCCCTGACTGTGTACCTGATAGGAACAGCAAGATAATTACATATAGAGAAGAGTGTGTGTGTGTGTGTGTTTGTGTGTGTCTTACTTGTTCTCTCTGGCCTTGTGTCTGAAGTCATCAATGGCCTTCCTGAATAGGGTGACGCTGAACAGACCACTGTCATGGTCCTCAAACAGCAGGCTGTAATAATGGGACAAACAGAACAGTCAGACGGGCATGATGGACTCACAATGAAATCACTTCATGAGCAGAAAATACTAAGATATGGATTGAAGAGACAATGTACTGAAGTAGTAATTTTTTTAATATATATTTTTTAAATAAAAAAACATTGTATTTTTTTTCTTCTCCCCAATTTCGTGGTACCCAATTGTTAATAGCTACTATCTTGTCTCATCACTACAACTCCTGTACGGGCTCGGGAGAGACGAAGGTTGAAAGTCCTCCAATACATAACCCAACCAAGCCGCACTGCTTTTTAACACAGCGCGCATGTGTCGGAGGAAACACCGTGCACCTGGCAACCTTGGTTAGCGCCGCTTGTGCGTCGCCCCACGGTGCGTCGCCCCACGGACCTCCCGGTCGCGGCCCCAATTGTGCGTCGCCCCACGGACCTCCCGGTCGCAGCCGGTTACGACAGAGCCTGGGCGCGAACCCAGACTGAAGTAGCTATTTTAACATGCATTCACCATGGGCTCTGAATTTCCAATATACTTACTTAGTGGATCGGGGTACCACCATTTCAGACAACGTTTCATAGGTCTTCTGCCAGTCAGCATAACTCGTCCTAGAAGGATCCACAATTGTTAGACAGCAAACTGGTGTTATAAAAAAAGTTTCAATATGACACTGTTGTAAACTGGGAAACAGTTGTACTTACTTTGGTACAACCACCAGCATAGTGATCAGATACTCAGAGTCAATCACAAAGTCCTCCTTCTTGACAATGTCAGCCAGACTCCTGGTCAGCAGGCTCCCCCTACAGACACAACACGGTATTGCATGATATATTAATGATAATGTAAACAATGTTGAAAGAAACAATTGAACAAAGCAAATATGCATTGAAAGACCTTTCCTCAACTGGTTCAAATATAATTCTCACTGAAGGCATAGATTAGAAGCAGTGGAAAATATAGTCAGGTCTTCGAGCAAAATAACTTGACTCACGCGTTCTTCCTCTCCAGATTCTGCAGGTTCCCTTTCAGGTTGTTGTAGGCAGAGGCTCTGGCCTTCAGGTCGTTGTCAATCTGGCTTACTTGCTGTAGAGAGGAAGAGGTCAAGTACTCAGAATACAACCCACGTAAAAACTGTGCACAGTGTTTAACAACAGATTTACTCAAGAGGTAGAAAAATACAGTTGATTGATACCATTGAAATATAATTTACTTGTTGATATTTCTATATCTTCATACGCTATCAAAATCATGACTACATGACAGTTATAAAAAAGGGTCTCCGCCTAGCTAATTATCAAGAGAATCAGATGAGGGTAGGAGAAAGACTTGCCTTGGATATGATATCAGAGATGTTCTTCAGTGACTGCTTGATGGGGTACTTGGCCATGTCCCACTGAAACCGTGTGATGTAGGTCACCAGATCCACTAGAGGGAATCAAGGCATTGTTATTGAGGAAAGGACTTGTTAGAATGACGTTTTTACATTATGATGCATGGCTTTATGGGTAATTGCAAGATACTCTAATCAACCATTTCTAAATGTGCTGGTATTTCTTTAGTATTTCGTATTAACAGGTTAAAAGGATAATTCCTTAGTCAATCAATGTGCACAGTAGAGGCAGAAGCACACTTCCTGGACAAATTTGTATGTGATGACAACTAACTAGCTAATCTCCAATGTCCTCCATTGTTTTCATATGAATAACTTGTACGTGATGATAATGATAGAAATAGAATGACAAACTTGAATGGGAATGGCTGTTCTAGTAATTCAATTTCTGCAATCTTAACTGCCTTCATTGTTTTGATACCAGAATCTTGTATGTGATAACTACCTGTATTATTTTCATATGAGTAACTTGTATATGATGATAAGTACCTCCGTTGGCCAGCAGGTTCTCCTGGACTTTGTCTCGGCTGTCCTCTAACACATCAGCCATGTACTGAGACACCTTCTTCACCACACTGTAAACAGCCAGGAAACATTCACACAGTCAGGCTGCAGTCAGCAAGCCCTCACATCAAAAGGGGATTATAAACCTGGTGGTTCAAGCCCTGAATGCTGATTGGATGACAGCCATGGTATATCAGACCGTATACCACGGGTATGACAAAAATTTTTTACTGCTCTAATTACATTGGTAAAAATGTATAATAGCAATATGGCACCTCGGGGGTTTGTGATATATGGCCAATATACCATGGCTAAGGGCTATATCCAGGGACTCAGCGTTGTGTCGTGATTAAGAACAGCCCTTAGCCGTGGTATATTGCCTATATACCACACCTCCTCGGGCCTTATTGCTTAACTATACCATGCATTCATATAGCACTCTGCTCAAAACATAAAAGTCTAAGCAGACTGTTCATTGGTCAGGGTATGAGTGTTTATCTATCTATATATAATCTACAGCACCAGACTAACAACTGTTCACATTATATACAGTATATTGATGAAAGACCTTTTAAATAGAAAATGGACCTGTAGGCCTACTAAGGAGAATTGGTTATCAACCAATTCTTGATAACCAATTAATCAGTTGGTTAACTGATAATTGACTAATAATTAACAGATCATTTACAATCCGTGTCTGTTTTTCACTATTTTTTTTAGCACCGTAGTTGCCTTCCCTGAACCAAAATGATGCGGATAATAGTTGATATGATTACATCCCCATTGATGTGTGATCAGTGAACGACGGAGAAAAACTCAATTCTAAGACTCGGGCTTGTTTGTCTAGACAACGGACACCTAAGAACGCTGTCAGATGAAGAGAATCCCAAATCAGTCTGTAACGGTGTTACTTCGGCTTTCTCATCTTCAAATTTCCTACAGACGAGTTCCAGAACAAGGCTGATATTGCCCTATGAGAGGTAACTGGGTTTCTACTGTTGCCATTCTTTGAGAGTCGGTGTCTACAGAGGAAGCAGGGCTTGCTTAGTATGTGGGAATGTTTGGACGTCAAGGTTTTCCAAGGATTATAAATAACTTCAAACCAACAGTAGCACACAAGTCATGAGCAATAAATATAACTGAGTAAAGAGATGCCGGTGTGTCACCAAACTGTAAAATGCTATCTTTAGTCTCTGGGCCTGCTAGCCTCACGTTGGTGTGAAATTCCTTATTGTAGCAAGGTTAGGGCAACGGAGGGATTACAGAATTGACTGGACACCGAAGTCATCACAGGCACTTTAACAAAAATAATATGTCTATCACAACACATTCACAATGGACAAGCTGTATACATAGTAATGAATGTGATATTTCATACAGTAATCCTGAAGTGATACTTAACGTTCAAAGGGGAAATTGCAGTGTAGTAAAAAACCTACCCTTCAATAAAGGAGTCCAGTTTGGCCAGGTCATCTGACAGCCCAACTAACACATCTAGCGTCCCCACCTGTTAATGCAAAAAGGAAAAAAGGCCAAACGTGTCAAAGCTTTGATTCAAACAATATTTCCCCTACCATCATATACCCATTTTATAGATGGGGTGAGCCCATTTTATAGATGGGGTGAGCCCATTTTATAGAAGGGGTGAGCCCATTTTATAGATGGGGTGAGCCCATTTTATAGAAGGGGTGAGCCCATTTTATAGATGGGGTGAGCCCATTTTACAGGTGGGGTGAGTACATTGGTTTCATTGGCTTGATACCAGAGGCCTAAATGTTGCTTTGAGGGCCTTTGATCAAACTAGGGCCAACTCAAACTAGGGCAAAGACTATATGAGAGTCCTGAGGTCAGGGGGTCTGGTTGTGCTGCCTGCCTGTTTTGTTTTCTCAGTGACATCTGAGAGTCAGTCACCCAACAGTGATATTCAGGAGCCTGTGTGCTTTGGATGGCGGTACTTTTGTTGGGACCCCTTCATGTATTGCAAAATCATTTGCGAGTAAACTATGGCAATGTTTCGTGGAAGCCTTGTTCCACGTAGGAATGTAGAGGGGCTAGTAAGTATAATGAACAAAAATATTAACACAACATGCAACAATTTCTAAGATTTTACTGAGTTACAGTTCATATAAGAAAATCAGTCAACTGAAATAAATCAATTAGGCTCTAATCTATGGATTTCACATGAAAGGGCAGGGGCGCAGCCATGGGTTCCTGACGGGCTACCCCCAGGTGGTAAGGGTAGGTACCAACACATCCGCCACGCTGATCCTCAACACGGGGGCCCCTCAGGGATGTGTTCTCAGTCCCCTCCTGTACTCCCTGTTCACTCATGACTGCACGGCCAGGCATGACTCCAACACCATCATTAAGTTTGCTGATGACAACAGTGGTAGGCCTGATCACCGACAACAATGAGACAGCCTATTGGGAGGAGGTCATAGACCTGACAGTGTGGTGCAAGGACAACAACCTCTCCCTCAACGTGATCAAGACAAAGGAGATGATTGTGGACTACAGGAAAAAAAAGACCAAGCACGCCCCCATTCTCAACGACGGGCTGTAGTGGAACAGGTTAAGAGCTTCAAGTTCCTTGGCGTCCACATCACCAACAAACTAACATGGTCCAAGCACACCAAGATAGTCGTGAAGAGGGCACGACAAAACCTATTCCCCATCAGGAGACTGAAAAGATTGGGCATGGGTCCTCAGATCCTCAAAAGGTTCTACAGCTGCACCATCGAGAGCATTGGTTGCATCACTGCCTGGTATGGCAACTGCTCGGCCTTCGACCGCAAGGAACTACAGAGGGTAGTGCGAACGGCCCAGTACATCACCGGGGCCAACCTTCCTGCCATCCAGGACCTCTATACCAGGCGGTGTCAGAGGAAGGCCCAAAAAATTGTCAAAGACTCCAGCCACACTAGTTATAGACTGTTCCCTCTGCTACCGCACGACAAGCGGTACCGGTGCACCAAGTCTAGGTCCAAGAGACTTCTAAACAGTTTCTACCCCCAAGCCATAAGACTCCTGAACAGTTAATCAAATGGCCACTCATACTATTTGCATCCCCCCCCCCCCTCTATGCTGCTGCTACTCTGTTATTATTTATGTATAGTCACTTTAATAACTCTACCTATATATTACCTCGACACTGGTGCCCCCGCACATTGATTCTGTACCGGTACCCCCTGTATATAGCCCCGCTATTGTTATTTACTGCTGCTCTTTAATTATTTGTTATTCTTATCTCTTACTTAAAAATTATATGCCACACCTGTCAGGTGGATGGATTATCTATGCCAGGTCGCAGTTGTAAATGAGAACTTGTTCCCAACTAGCCTACCTGGTTAAATAAAAGTGAAATAAATAAAAAAATCTTGCCAAAGGATACATTTTCACTAACAGGGATTTGAGAAATAAGCTTTTTTGCATATGGAACATTTCTGGGATCTTTTATTTCAGCTCATGAAACATGGGACCAACACTTTACATGTTGCATTCATATTTTTGTTCAGTATAAGTTAGTTGGGCGATATGGCCATTTTCATTCAATAATTTTCTCATTTTTGATGGTATGTCGGTTTTTGAGTAGTGCATGACCGTAGGATGGCAAGTGAATTCTATGTGTTATTATTGGGCTTTCTCCATTGTGATTATTTTATACTCAATCAAACTCAGAGAAAACTAGTAAACATATTGTTATGGATGGTACTGTAAAAATCTATACCGGTATGTGGCTCTGTGCCGGTATTCAAAATATATTACTCAGCCCTACAAGTTAGTATGGTAATGTAGTAGCTACTATCTATGGCTACTGCTGCAGGCTAACCTTGAGGTCTGGGATGTTGAACTTGTTGTTGGTGGACAGGTTGTTGTTGCGCGTGGTGGCCACCATCATCTGGTCCCATGTCTGCTGGCAGGTCTTCTCTCCAGGAGCTGAGATCAACCAGAACTCTGTCATGGTTACAGCTATACACTGATGACTACAGGCTCAAAACGAAATGCACAGAGATGGGTGCTGTAAGACAAGAAAAAATGTACTTGTTCAACAGGACTTAATTTGTAGTACGGTATTATCAATCGCAACGTTATTCTCTATTTCATGTTGATACATCAGTTGATAAATGATAGCAGACAACATTGACTGCTATTTAATCAATATGTCTTCCCAAACCTGTCTTATCTACGTGCTGCTGATATATCTGGTTAGCTAGCATGCAAGAGAAAGGATATTTGTCTTCTATTGCTTTACATCAAAAGTTGCTAACGTTAGCTAAACCTCACTAACGTTACTGCAAGTGACATTCTCAGTTGATTGAAACATGACCCATAGCTAGCTAGCTGGTATCACATGATATCGAGGAGATTTACAGTAAAAAAAACAAAATACAGTTTTCACATTTCTTACCTGAGATCTAATGACAAAACTACTCGAACACTAATCAATTCCTATGGTTTAATATTCATAATTGCAAATCAAATCCTAATTCTAGAGGTCTTTCCAGCAGCATCACATTCAAGTCAGCTGATCAGATGAGGAACAGAGAGGCCTCTGGTGGGGGAGGGGAACTTTTTGGCGTCACGTCGTTGGACAGACGACCTCAGCTGGTTTGGAGGAGGTACTACAGCATGGACATTTCAAAACAGTAGAATTTTAAAAAATACACAATTACTTTTAAAAAGTATCAGGGTTGGTGTCAGTTGATCCATTTCAATTTAGGAGTGCTATTTATTTACAATGAGTAATTTTGACCATTGAATTGGAATTGCATGATACCCTCAAGAATGTACTGTACTTCTTGTGGGGCTGGAGAGGGAGAGAGAGGGAAGGTTAGAGAGGGAGAGGGAAGGTTAGAGAGGGAGAGGGAAGGGGAGAGAGGGAGAGGGAAGGGGAGAGGGGACACAGACAATCTCAAATGTCCAGTCAGCTGTAATTTGGGGTGTAGACGTTCTCAATTTGGACAGGAGTCCAGCCGTTTCCTGACTCTGGGTGTCTCCCTGCTCAGAATTCAAGGAAAACCATACAAAGGGATATGTTTATAGTTCAGTAGGTCTGGGGTGCATTGTTTGGGATACAATGCCTGGTCTGGCTGGAGCCAGCCGACCAGCCAACCCCTCAAATCAAACGACAGGCCAGGGACCAGGGTGGGCTGCCCACTGTTGGCCACAGGCCAGTCTACAGGGACATGTCTGGGCACGTGCACTGTAATCACTGTCTCATTTGGTCTACAGACACACAGACTGGGTCTGGGTCATTGAGTGAGGATGATGATGTGAGGAGAGTTATTAAGTGTTTCCTCAACAAAAACTGCCTCTAATACAAGTCAGTCATACAGTGTGAGATTTCTGAAAAACCTATGGATGAAGGTCATCGCTGTAACTTTGTGTATTTCAAAGATGGATCTCAACCTTCTCTAACATTCCCATCTCAGTTACATGGTTTAATACATCCAAAGCATTACACAAAATAGAGCACCAGGTTTGTTGTTGAGTCCTACCAACAGAAACATGTGTCACATGCTCCCTCTAGTTCTAATGCTTTGTATACCGTGCTTAACTTTACATATCACATGTTTGAACTTTTACACGTTCATTTGAGTGAGCATGACACTGACAATACATCTTACTACAAAAACATGACATGATTAAACTGTAAATGACAAAAAAATATACAACTACACATTCCTTCTACTGTGTACAAACTTTCAAGATCCATATAGTGTCCTCAGTATCGTTCACTGTATTCAGGTCAGTTCTATTTCCCCAGCTAGTTATTCTGAGCCTTCTGAGGGGCATTACAGTAAATCTAATCTAGTATGTCTGAATTATTATGGACTGCCTAGGGCAGAAAGGGGGAGGAAGGTTTTAAAGAGGGAAATTGTGTGAGATAAGCATTATTTTGTATTATTGTTTCAGTGGCAGATTGGATCTATTTGTCAACCTCTCTGATACTAGTGTTACAATGCCAACATGTCCAAGGCTCGAGTCCAGAATCAGACTCATTGACTTCAAGAAAATGTTAGAGACTTGAGAAGAGAGGGATACCGGAGTGCTTTTACAGGTTCCTTTTCAGAGTTCAGAGTAACCTGTAAAAACATGTTTTATATATAGAATGAAATAGAATAGAATATTGGTATTTTATAGTAAATTAGCGGAATGTAGTAACATTTATTTACTGTGGTCAAATTCTCTGACTGTATTTACACAGTTTGTATTTGACCCTGCTCAAAATTCATCTTAGAGAAAAGGTCTGTGTAGAGGTAGTTTTACTTATCACCATTCTTTGGCAAATGCGTAAGGCTGAAACACCATGGTGTTACTCACAGCATTAGAAACAAGTACTAGATCAAGACCCATTGTATAATGCAGAGACTGATGATTGACTGTATTAATTTAGATTTAGCCATTTCAACCTCCCCATACCTCTTCTACACAACAAAGAGTGGAGGGATTCGCTTGACCTACCAAAGGACATGTGCTTAGACAACCACTGTGATGCCAGTTATTCAATGAAGAATTGAGTTTTCCACCACGTTCACTAGTCTTGTGACATTGTGCTTTGTTGCAGTGTAACATAACACTATCTAAGAACTGTGAGGAATACTTTAATTTGTCCTCAAATGTAACTATTATATTTTTGTTGAAGGTGTAGTGATTTGTAAAGGCTGTAACGGCGTTCGTCTGTTGAAAGAGAGTCGGACCGAAATGCAGCGTGTAGGTTACTCATGTGCTTTAATAAAGGAAATAGCGATACATGAAATAACTGGGAGAATACAAAACAACAAACGGAACGTGAAACTATACAGCCTATCTGGTGAATACACAAAGACAGGTACAATCACCCACGAAATACAACGCGAACTCAAGCTACCTAAATACGGTTCCCAATCAGAGACAAAGAGAAGCACCTGACTCTCATTGAGAACCGCCTCAGGCAGCCAAACCTATACCACACCCCTAATCAGCCGCAATCCCAAATAATACAAACCCCAATACGAAACACAACATATATACCCATTTCACACCCTGGCCTACCCAAACTATTAACAAAACACAAAATACAATGACCAAGGCGTGACAAAGGCAAATAGGATGGATACTAATTACACAAATAGGTTTCCCTTTTATAGGAACAATAACAATAACATACATTGGTTATTGATTATTTTAAGTTCCACTATGATTTATTATCACAATCCATAGAGTCCTCTGATAAAAGAACATGGAGCTTTCATTGTGTGTAAAATATGTGGTGTTTGCTCATGCAACAGTAATTGTGTTCATATCATCTGGCTGTTGGTCATACTAAATAACTGTGTGTATAATGTAGGCTTTAGTGGGGTGATATTTTGATGTAATCTGGCCCTGTTTGCAGATGAGAATTCCAGTTGCACAATGCACGCCACTGGAGTGTTTTGTGGGCGGTAAACACTACGACAGCAAGTGTGCTCAGTGTCCCGGGCTATTATGATCACAACAATGGAATTAAACATTACGTTTTTCTGGAAGCCACTTTAGATGCTATGTGTGATTATGATTAGACTCAATGCATACCCTCATCTACAGTCTTGGAGAGCAGACACAAAGCTCGGAACAGATTATTTTGTGTTGTGGTCCATAGGATAAACTTTCACTTTCAAGGCTTGACAATTGGCCAAGAAACTTGTATTTGAGCAAAACAAACAGAACCATTGTGTATTTTTCCCTTACCAATACCCATAGCTCATCTGACATTATGAATTCACACTCCTCTAACCACTCTATCACACTTATCTAAGATAAACTGGCCACATGTGTGGGGTTTGGACTTTGCACATAAGCTATGTACCAGTGACTATTCATAGGAGCTAAGTGCATATCCTAAGCTTACTCCATCATTATATAATAAGGAATTTAAATCATATTTGGTCCTTTGTAGGCTAAATGCAAAGTGATCAGGGCCAATTGAGGATCATATGGGACCAATAATATTAGTATCATAATTGTTCTTAGCTATATAAAAAAAAGAAAGATGTACATTATTACAGTTTGAATTGCAATTTAATGTTTGAATTGTAATGCATAAACAGGCACAGTTATCCATATATTTCATTTCAACATTCATTGCCCCCCCCCCCCCATGTCTCCAAAGAAACATCTACTGTGGACATCTACTATGTAGATGAAAATGGACATTGTCCACAAAACAAGACAGCTGATATGGATTCCTGTAAGACAGTTGTATGAAAATAAGAAAGGGTACAATAACAGTAGCCTGTTTTTATATTTTCTAAATATAATATTAAAAAACAGTTCCCAAAGTATACAATTTCATGAAGTGCTATTTTCATTCTCAACATGCATTTAGCCTATCAACTGATAAACAACACTTGTGAAACCCGGTATGTGTGGTATGCTGGTGGTGTGTCTAAACCTTAGGAGCCATGACTAACGTCTAAAGGTGATCATAGCCCATACCACAATGTAAACGCATTCAATCTCTGTAGCAGAGTGCAGCATAGGTTTGTGGCTGCAGGATACACAAGTTTTAGGATAGTCTGGCTGGCTGTTCAGACAGACCCCAGAGGACTACACTAACTAATTACTCTAGTAATCCATTGTCTGTAAAAAATAAAAACATCACAACAAAATGTAATATTACCTACATAACCAAGTTATCATTGATACAATAGTCTACAGGAAATAAAAATAAACCTGTCAAAAGAAATCAATATGCAGGTACCCAGTCCCCCTGCCTGAAATTAAATTAATTGAGTTTTTCCAATTTGGAATAGACCTCCTTCTCCACCAATAGGCAAGAAGGGTGGCGTGTAAATTCATATGTGGGAAATATACCCCTTTGCGTCTTCAGAGGGAAGCAAAACTTCACAAACTCTCCGCAGACAAGGCAACGTGGACGTGAGGAAGTCAAGAGGCAACGTGAACGTCGTGGAAATCAAGAGGCTGAGGTTGTTTAAAAAAACAAAAACACATGCAACCTAATTTCACGCTGTTGAACTTGAAGCATGTGTTTCCAGAATACAAGAGAGGAGTACCAGTGACAATTTGTGGGCAACATTTTACAGTTATCGCGGTGCCATGAGAAAAAGCATGAAGACGTAACCAAGGTAACAATACTATCTGATTGAGACGTTACATTCTCAGAACCGTAGTAGTATTTTCTGGCAATAGTTGAATATAATATAATATAATGTTAAAGAGGCAATCTGCATTTCGAACAATAACAATCCACCGACCCCGCCACTGTTTTGGTAAATAGCTGAGGAATGGACTGAATAAATTAAATTCATCGACAGAACTATGGATGAAATGGTCTGACCATATAAAACATGACGTTTGAGGCTATACAGTGTTTGTTTACAGTTACATTGTTTACAAAAAATGTGGTCGACAAGCCTATATTTTGGGTTATGATAGGATACATGAGGCATTTATGAGTTATTTTCAATAATGGATGGTTAGAGATCGTATATTTAAACGTTTTTTTGAATTTTTTAAAATAAATAATATAAGTTTGATTAAACATAATTCTCAGCATATCAATAGCATATGTATAATTGTAAATAATATGATCACAACAATATCACACATGAGGAAAAGACAGTAAATGCTTAGAATTAAAATACAAGCCAGACAACCTATCAGTCGCATTTGCTTTGACAGCTCGAAAACCCCGCCTATCTGACGTCATCCCCTTTCTTTCCAAAGATATTTATAAGCAAACCAAGATAGACCACTGCCTATCGTTTCCAACAGGAACACATTTGTTATAGTGGGCAGAACGCAAGGAGGTGGGCAGAGCCAAGCACGAGCTAGCGAGATCCTATTTGCCTGTTCTATCCTACATCTGCATATTTCCGTTAGGGAACGCCTACTGTGTGAAATGCGTGAATGGAATAACTCAACTCGCATTTGCTCTCCTTATAAACAACGCGATGTTTAAAAATGTTGACAAAGGGCAAAGTCTACAAAACTTAGTCCACTCTGTTCAAAACAGATTTTAGTTTAGTGAAAATAAAA
This sequence comes from Oncorhynchus nerka, assembly GCF_034236695.1. Taxonomy (NCBI): domain Eukaryota; kingdom Metazoa; phylum Chordata; class Actinopteri; order Salmoniformes; family Salmonidae; genus Oncorhynchus; species Oncorhynchus nerka. The sequence goes on along the minus strand of NC_088398.1, from coordinate 14,529,336 downwards.
ATGTATTGGGATCAAATGTTAATCGGTTAGAAAATTTCGGCCAAAATCCATTTCCTTCCATCTTCTCCCACTGCTCGCCACTGGGCTTGAAGCGAATGCTTCAAATTTATACATCCGGTGAAATATCTGTTTCATTGTTCTATCTGTGTTTCTTCCTCTCTGTAGACTTCGGCAGTTTTGCTCGCTGCGTAGCTACGAAAGGGTTCGATTTAGCTTCAAATCTCGATCTGCACCTTCGCTTTGATGGCATTTTTTCTTTCCTATAGTGCCCCCGCCACTCTTTGAAAATTCCACCTAAAAGGAAAAAACGATCCACCCCAAATATTGGGTTTTATTCTCACGTAAGTACCTACTAGCTAGCTAGCTTGGTAAGTGGTTAACGTTAACTGTTTAAGGAGGGAAAGTAGCTAGAGTTAGCCGCAGCTTGCTACGTTAGCTAGTTAGGCAATGAACGAACTAGCTAACGACTGACTGTCATTATTGTCGTCATTCATCAAAGTTATTTAGCTAGCTATTTTAGTTTATTATATATTATCATAACTAGCTAGCCAACTGCGCTAAGACAATTAACGTTAGTTACGATTAAACGTTATCAGTGTTTCTAGCACTCGGAGTCTTATTTACAGCCATTTATCACACGTTAGCTAATATTCGCCTGCTGAGTTGGCATGTAATGTAAGTTAGCTGGCTAGCTAGCTATAAACGGTTTGTTTTGAAATTTCAGTGTTGTTATTTTGGAAACACAACAGTGGTACAATCAATAGCTATTTAGTTGAGGTTAGAACTTAGTTAACAACATAAGGTACAACGTGGCACTTGCATTCATTCAAAATTGAGAAATAATGATTTGAGATGACAACCATAACAACCTAAAGAGAATTTCACACCTGTTATAGCTGTGAAAACCATCAGTCCCTAACGATCAATTAACCTATGTCTTGCTTTCCCATTCAATATTTAATTTGATCTCATCTAATCCTCAGAGCCAGCTTTCCCTCTCTTTCCTCTTGACTCAACTGTATCTTGTCTTCTGTGCAGGTGTACAATTACTACCCAGACGGCTTAGGGGCGGCTCTCCGCCGAGAGCCGTTCGACTTCAACGCCGAGCCACCTTGGGATCCTAGCTGATAGTGGGGGAGCTCCATCTCCTAACTCGTCCATGTGAGTAGACATCAGGTCGCATAGGAGGAGTAATGTTCTCGGTTCAGTTTAGCCTCTTAGATCATAATAAATATAAAATACTATGGACAGGTTGTCCATGTCCTTGTGGTGACTGTTTTAATAACAATAGCATAGTGTTGGGCTACTTTTATCTGATGCTCTCTGTCCCTGTTTTTACTGGTGACTGGTTAGATCCAGTAACAGAGAGGAGGGGCCACTCAGCTATGAGTCATAGTTGTAACACAATGTTTTCCGTCTTCACCTTTAACCTAAATATGATGATTTCTTTGTGTATGTCATGTTGTAAGTATACTGTTAGATTTGTGATATGCTTTTATTTCCTCCCAGATCTTTGCCCCAGTGAAGTTGGTGGTCTGTAGAGTTAAACATTTGTCAAAGTTGCACAAATGTTTTTTTCCATCAACCAAAAAGAGACCATAATTTGTGACCTTTGATCTTTTGTCTTAATTGTAGTGGGTTGTTTTCAGTGTATTCAGACTGCTGAGATGTTGTTTTAGTCATGCCACGGCTGGCCTGTTTCTTAGAGCTGTTCCAGCTTGCTATCATGAAGCTGTCTCTGTGTTTTCGAATTGCCAGTATGAGGCTCCCAGCCACAGAACAGAGACAGGGAGACACACAGCACCCTTATGATCACAATAGTCCAACCTGGCTGTGCGACACTGCACCCCTCTGATTACAGACAGTGTTCTGGTCCAGTCCAGCCGTCAGACATTGCAGTCTGAGGCCAACCAACCAGACATTGTGTCACTGCACACACCCAGGCCCACAGACCCAGGCCCAAAATGCTCTACTGACTGACGTATTATGTAACATTATTGAATGCAGAGATCTGACATCCCATGCCGCTGGTATTGTACCCAGATAATGCCATCAAAAGAAACCTTTATGGGTCACTGCCAGTGGGATTAATCCTAATTGTCGGGAGTAATTGATGGTAAGGTAAACAAACTCCATGCCCCAGAGATCTTGTTTTCACAGTGGCTGTCCAGACACCCAGGGCTTCCCATACACAGCCCCATAACGTGATTTCCACCAAGACCTCTGATTGGCTGACCTCACAAATATCTTGGTTCACAGCTGGAAAACATCCTAAAGGCTTAACTGGTCAAACTAAGTGTAACATTTATAGAAAAGTAGACCAACTGCTTTGGCCTTTTTCTGTCAAATAATGACCTATTTCTTTCCCCCCCATTTTTGTAATAATTAGATGGATCTAATTTTCCCCATCCACTTCAATAGTTAGGGCTATATTTCACGCTGCCTCTCTTCCTGTGTTTTCCAGTTTGCTGCATACTATCTAAGGGCTCAGAGAGAGACCACTTCACCCAGGGGCTCAGAGAGAGACCACTTCACCCAGGGGCTCAGAGAGAGACCACTTCACCCAGGGGCTCAGAGAGCGACCACTTCACCCAGGCATAATTCTTTATGACTGGCAGATTAGCAGACAACAGTTGAGATGAAGGGACTAGCTGATGAACCAAACTACTCCATCGCCCTGCTGGAGGGAGCCACGGCCCTCAGCGACATGGTTGAGAATCACATTTATGAACAAACACTGGTAAGTACTGTACAGAGACATTCTCTGTACATTAATATACTTGCTACTTTATAGCGTATCAAGTTGTGCCCATGGAAATTAGATTAGTTGATTGCCTAATCCAGAAATAGATTGATAAATTCTAGCAATCAGCACATAAATAAATTGATTGAGGATGTGACAAATACAATGCTGCTTTGTAAAACTGTGTGCCAGTCTCCTTTCACTTGGTTGAAGTGACAGTCATTGCGCCCGCTCTATATGCTTTCAGTTCACACCAGTGGAAAAATAAGGTTGTGGATTTTTCTTATATAATTGTATGGTGTTGGTTGATAGACAGTAAGAATAATCAGTCATTGTGTACTTGACAGATACAGGTGAATGACATAATAGCATGCTAGACAGCCAGTAAACCTGTCGTGTCATGTTTTTCCTCCCTCAGGCTGAGAAGAATGCGTTCTTCGTGGCAGACTTGGGGGTCCTTATGAGGCAACATGTTCGCTGGCGAACCCACATGCCCCAGATGCGTCCCTTCTACGTTGTCCAAGCCAACAGCAGCCTGGCTGTCATTGAGATCCTAGCTGCTCTCGGCACTGGCTTCATCTGCACCAACAAGGTGCCTGCAGCGCTCTCTCCCGCTACTACTGTCATAACACTGCAATAGCATAACAGACAACCTGTCCAGATCAAATTGCATTTTTAGTGTAGATTAATTTACGGGTCCTTTTCCACAGCTTTAGGATGTGTTTTTCAGTTAAATGCATTTTATAGATTCATGGCTTACATCAGTTGCAGCTTCTCACAGCGCTGTTTAGGATTTGTTGGGCCAATTACTGCTTTATAATTGCTTCATAATTCAACTGGCCTCTACTTACAGAAAATAGGAAGGAGCGCCATCTAGTGGAGAAATGTCTCGCCACAGATCATGGCTCCTTCACTACTTAGAGCTGTAATATCAACACTGATGTTTTTGTGTTTTTTCAGTATGAGTTGGAGCTTGTGCAGGGCTATGGTGTTCCCTCTGAAGACATTGTCTACAGCGGTGTGTGTAAGCAGATCTCCCAGATCAAGTACGCAGCTAAGAACGGCATTGACTTCCTGGTGTGTGACAACGAGGCCGAGCTACGCAAGATCGCTCGCTGCCATCCCCGTGCCAAGTAGGTGTCCATGTAACTGTTATTAGACCGTTATTTTAAAAGTCTATATTTCATACTCTCTACAATACAACTACAATGGCTATAGATATGAAATCCCTAAAAATGATCATCTCCCTCGTCTCTGCTCAGACTGCTGCTAGAGGTGTCCACAGAGGCTTCCGGTGAGGAGATGGGCATGGCGTTTGGCTCCAAGCTGAAGGACTGCAGGCACCTGCTGGAGAGCGCCAAGGAACTGGGCCTGCAGGTGGTGGGGGTCAGGTAAGTCCTTCCGCAACGCCACCCTTCCTCTCTAGTCAGAGTTCATTATTATATTCTAGGTTTTTTTCTTTTGTCTTTTAATTATGTGCTAATAAATTAAACTGTATGTGTGCAGCAGAATGGTGTGCCTGTGTCCAATACTATTTTCACCCTGAGGAGAAAATAGTTTACTGTATCATTGGGGATTGACCATTGGACAATTCAGCAGTATTTTTTTTTTTGCCTGAATAATATAGTCACTTGCCTGAAAATGTGAAAATAGTTGTTTACACCCAAATTGCTGTAACTTGTCAGTCACTTAACAATAAGGAGGAAGTAGAAAAATCAGTTTTACGGGCCTGCTACATTGGACGTATAACTTCCGCAGAGTGTGAGACACTCCTATTAATTTCAACCAAACCCTGGGTGTAAGCGTGCCGGCTCCCCAAGAGGTTTGCGCTGCTTGTGCTGAACTACGTTCTGGTTCTATTTTCAAGATTTCAACATGCAGCTCGCAGCCGAGAACAAATAGGACATAGTAGCTAGTGCGCTGTGCTCTGACCACACGTTAAGCTTCCAGTTAAGCAGGCTACTGAAATAAATAAAAAATAAATAAATTATCGCCTGCCTAATGAAGCTGCCCGGCTGCCATAAATTGACCGTCTTTCACTTAAACAATGGAGATGAACCAGACAGATCAGTTTTAGGTTAGGCCTACTGGAATTTTTTTGAAGTTTTGTTGTTTCACTTCATTATTCCATTTTGTTATTACTTTGGGTGACCTCAGAGCAGGCTCGACTTGCCCGTCTGCTCAGTTTCTGTTCCTCAGTCAATCCCTAATTATATGGTATTCCCATGACGTCATCATTATCCCCATGATGCAGGTTCCACATTCCCAGCTCCTGTGACGACCCTCAGGCCTACAGCCATGCAGTGTCTGACGCTCGCTGTGTCTTTGACATGGGGGTGAGTTAGCTAGTGCTTATGTTATGGGACATTGAATGTGCATAATATGTGAAGGAGACAGTCTGAAATATGAACCACCCTCCTATTATATTTTGTTTTGAAGTTTACATGTATTTTTCTTTAATGTTGTTTTCAGGAGGATATTGGCTTCAGTATGACAATCCTGGATATTGGAGGTGGATTCAACGGCTCAGAGACTCAGCTGAAACAGGTCAATATTGTATAATAGTTAGCTCGTTACATAGTTTAGTTTAGATGGATTACTTCAACTGAATTAATATGTGACTCAGTCAGTCAATGGTCACAAACAACTTCACCTTCTTTCTGACGTCAGGCCTGTACTAGTAATGTATTTTTCAAAGGAAAGCCTTCACACACAGCTTTACTTTTTGAATTTGAACAAACACACTATAGAATGCCTGTTAGGCTGAAGGTGCTGACAGTTCTTTTCCCTCTGGTAACAGATTAACAGTGCAGTCAGGCCGTTGTTGGACCTGTACTTCCCTGCATCGTCTGGCGTCTCCATCATGGCAGAGCCTGGCAGTTACTACGTGTCCTCCTCCTTCACCCTGGCTGTCAACATCATCGCTAAGGGAGTAGGCGCCCGGGATCTTTATGGCAATCACGGTCAGGGGCAGTACCTTCTCAATACCTAGCATATGAAGTCAAATGCACTTCCATGGTGTGGTGGGCTGGTTAAAATCAGTGCTATAGTAAACGTGGTTCAGCAGACCTAGATGCTCCAGTAGACCTTTTCTACTATTTTTGTCTCATGACTCTTGACTGCCATACCTCTTTACAGATGAACCATCTCCCAACGATGAGCCAGAGTTCCTGTACTACATGAACGATGGGGTGTACGGCTCGTTCACTAGCAAGCTAGCAGACAATGTGATTCCAGCCCCGGCTCTGCCCAAGGTGAGTTTTGGCTTCAGGGCTTAGTAAACTAAATCTAAATAAACAAAATTACTAATGAAATGGCAAATATTCTGCATTTTCATGATTTTTGCATCACTAAGAAAAGTTCTGTTCGATTCAATTTCCTGTCTCAAGCACCCTGGAGTGAATATTAGGCTACATCCCAAATGGAATCCCTATTTACTCATAAGCATGGCCCATAAGTCTCTCTAAATGACTCTCTCTGTGTCCCTGGATGTCCCAGAGCGGTGTGTCTGAGGAACCGGTGTTTGCCAGCAGTCTGTGGGGTCCGTCGGGTGATGAGCTGGACCAGGTGGTGGATCAGTGTCTGCTGCCAGAGCTCAGTGTGGGAGACTGGCTGATCTTCAACAACGCTGGGGCCTATAGCCTGGGCCCTCCGTCCACTTTCACAGATTCACCCAGACCCCCTGTCTACTACACCATCTCTACTGGAGACTGGTAAGAGACAGACGAATGTCAGGGTCAGGCTGGCACTGTCACTGTTTGAAATGGGGAGCTGTTGAGGATTTGATTTGATTTATTGTTTGAGGTGAGTTTCCCTCATTTAATGTATGTAAAGTGCTTTCACCATCTGGAAAAGTGTTATTAAATTACATCAGTTTATTTATTTGGGACCTACTGAGTTTTATTTTAACAGTTGTGCTGCCATTGACTTAGTTTGTTCTATATTGTTTTAGTAGTCATTGAAGTGAAGATTAGTTATTTTCAACAAGTTTTGTTTTTTGTTGTTGACAGGCTTGAGATGCAGGATGCTGGTATCACCCAGGACATCAGCATGAAGAACTTCTCTCTGGTTCCCTACTTCCTCCACTCCAGCCAATCAGATGAAGCCCTGTCGGTCCCAGCTTAGGCTAGCTGAACCAATCCCATGTCTCTGCTGTGCTGACCTCACCTGGTCAACATTCCAATGGGAGGAAAAGACTGAATGGTGTTTGCTGGCTAAAAGCTTTTTATTATTCATTTCATAAGTAATTGAGCTTTTTTGGGGGGGGCCCTATACAGTATGTTGTTGGCTCTCTTAAGGAATAGCACAGATGTTCCTTCCTTTTCCACATGCAATAAAATGGATGAGTCTGTAGGGATGGACCTCCCACCTGTGGTTACAGTTTACATACAGTAAATGGAATTTAAAAGTTATACATGAAACGTGTATTATATTGCCTATATGTCTCCTTTTGCCAGTCTTGTAAATTCAATTGTTTACCTACTCAAAGTGGAGCAGTTGCTTATTTGAACAAAAACCTGATGTTTTAAAGCCCTTTTTGGATGCTTCGCTAAATCATATTTATGTTTATTTATGGTTTTGTTTGTTTTTTGTGCTATGAATATTTGATCAAATGGCATTTATGATCAGTCAGTATTTAAAAGGGGGCATACAGTAGCCAATGATGCATCCCAAATGCCACTCTATTTACTGCACTACTTTTGAACAGGGCCCATAGTGCACTACTTTTGACCAGATCCCTATCTAGGGAATAGTGTCATTTGGGATGCATATAACAGTACAGTTCCTCAGATAAAGGGGAACTCTATTTGACTCAAGCAATATGACTACAGAATATCATTCACCAAACATCTCGTTGATAGGGAGCTTGTGCTCACACTCTAAATATAGACCGTCTTGAGACTATTATCATAATGCAACATTGATGTTTCATTTGTTTTTTTAAATCCCTCTTACAAGTCTCTGGAAAGAATGGTCTGTGAATTGGTCTCCAGTTTTGCCTAAAGTAAATTAATATAAAAGCTCTGAATCATAATGTTTATATGTTGTTCTTGCTAGTAAAACATACATTTTCACCCACCGCTTATTAACCGCACTGTTATACTGGTAACATGAGCCACTATACCCAAACATACTCAGGGGACAGTTTATTAGGTACACCTAATACTGGGTCGGACCACCTTTGCCTCTAGAACAGCCTGAATTCTTTGGGGCATGGGAAACATTGATCAATTGATATCAAAATAAAATGCTTTTGGTCACATATGCATATTTAGCAGATGTTATTGCGGGTGTAGTGAAATGCTTGTGTTCCTAGCTCCAACAGTGTGGTAGTATCTAACAATACACACATCTAAAAGTAAAAGAATGGCATGAAGAAATATATAAATATTAGATTGAGCTATGTCGGAGTGGCATTGACTAAAATACAGTAGAACAGAATACTGTATATAAATATGAGATGAGTAAAGCAGTATGTAAACATTCAAGTGACTAGTGTTCCATTATTGAAGTGGCCAGTGATTCCAAGTCTATGTATATAGGGCAGCAGCCTAAGGTGCAGGGTTGCATAACCGGGTGGAAGCTGGTTAGTGATGGCTATTTAACTGTCTGGTGCTCTTGAGATAGCTGTTTTTCAGGCTCTTGGTCCCAGCTTATATGCACCTGTACTGACTTCGCCTTCATGATGATGGCGGGGTGAACAGGCAGTGGCTCGGGTGGTTGTTGTCATTGATGATCTTTCTGGCCTTCCTGTGACATCAGGTGCTCTAGGTGTCCTGGAGGGCAGGTAGTTTGCCTCCGGTGAGGTGTTGGGCAGACCGTTGCGGGCGTAGCAGTTGCCGTACCAGGCGGTGATACAGCCTCACTTGATGCTCTCAATTGTGCATCTGTAAAAGTTTGTGAGGGTTTTAGTTGCCAAGCCAAATTTCTTCAACCTCCTGAGGTTGAAGAGGCGCTGTTGCACCTTCTTCACCACATTGTTTGTGTGGGTGGTCATTTCAGGTCGTCAAAAAAGTGATGAGTACACCAAGGAACTTGGAGCTTTCCACCTTCTCCACTGCGGTCCCATCGATGTGGATAGGGGCATGCTCCCTCTGCTGTTTCCTGAAGTCCACGATCAGCTCCTTGGTTTTGTTGATGTTGAGTGAGAGGTTATTTTCCTGGCACCACTCTCCCAGGGCCCTCACCTCCCTGTAGCAATGGTGGTCATCTTGAAGCAAGTGGGGATAGGGTGGGGATAGGGAGAGATTGAATATGTCTAAACACCAGTCAGCTGGTCTGCACATGCTCTGAGGAGGACGTGGCCAGCAGCCTTGCGAGGGTTAACGCGCTTAAATGTCTTACATCGGCCACGGAGAAGGAGGGACCACAGTCCTTGGTAGCGGACCGTGTCGGCGACACTGTGTTATCCTCAAAGTGGGCTAAGAAGGTGTTTAGCTTGTCCGGAAGCAAGGTCAAGAGACCTAATGTGTGCCAGGAAAACATTCCCCACTCCATTCCGCCACCAGCCTGTACCATTAACACCTGGCAGGATAGAGCCATACTTGTGCTGCTTACTCGAAATCCTGACTCTGCCATAAGCATGACGCAACAGAATCCGGGATTTGTCAGACCAGGCAAAGTTTTTCAACCACTCCTCAATCGTCCAGTGTTGGTGATCGTATGCCCAGTGGAGCCGCTTCTTCTTGTTTTTAGCTGATAGGATTGGAACCCGGTGTGGTCGTCTACTGCAATAGCCCATTTTTGACAAGGACCGACGAGTTGTGCGTTCCGAGATGCCGTCCTGCACACCACTGTTGTATGCCGCTATTTGCCTGTTTGCCTTTTAGCTTGCACGATTCTTGCCATTCTCCTTCAACCTCTTATCAACATGCAAGTTTTCGCCCATAGGACTGCCACTGACTGGATGTTTTTTGTTTGTCACACCATTCTCGGTAAACCCTATACACTGTCGTGCGTGAAAAGCCTAGGAGGCCAGCTGTTTCTGAGATACTGGCACCGACGATCATAACACGTTAGGTCGCTTAGGTCACTCGTTTTGCCCATTCTAACGTTCAATTGAACAGTAACTGGATGCCTGTCTGCCTGCTTTATATAGCAGGCCACATGAATCAGTCTCTGTAGGAGCAAACCATAATCGAAAAATGTGTTGATGTACCTAATAAATTAGCCACAGTGTATATTCCACTAGAACAGGGTGTTGTCTATTTTCGACTGAGGATAACAATGTTGAGTAACTGGTTTTATGTTCACTCTACACAGAAAGTGCATATCTCTCAATGGAAGGAGACTCCAGTGACCTCTAACCTACTATTCAACACCGACTTGAAGTGACACAGATAGGTGCCCAGAAAGAGAAGTATACTACAAAGCAGGATCAATGTGCTTTGGGCAGCTAACTTTAATAAACAACCAAAAATAACAGCTGATTTTCGGGTTCGTACAAAAGTATGTGGACACACCTTGAAATTAGTGGATTCGGCTATTTCAGCCACACCCGTTTCTGACAGGTGTATAAAATCGAGCACACAGTTATGCAATCTACATAGACAAACATTGGCAGTAGAATGGCCTTACTGAAGAGCTCAGTGCCTTTCAATGTGGCACAGTCATAGGATGCCATCTTTCCAACAAGTCAGTTTGTGAAATTTCTGCCCTGCTAAAGCTGCCCTGGTAAACTGTAAGTGCTGTTATTGTGAAGTGAAAACGTCTAGGAGCAACAACGGTTCAGTAGCGAAGTGGTAGGCCACACAAGCTCACAGAACAGGACAGCCGGGTGCTGAAGCGAGTAGCGAGTAAAATAATAATCTGTCCTCGGTTGCAACACTCCCTATCGAGATCCAAAAAACATCAGCACAAGAACTGTTTGTCGGGAGCTTCATGAAATGGGTTTCCATGGCCGAGCAGCCTCACCCAAGCCTAAGATCACCATGCGCAATGCCACGCGTCGGCTGGAGTGGTGTAAAGCTCGCTGCCATTGAACTCAAGCAGTAGAAACACGTTCTCTGTAGTGATGAATCACTCTACACCATCTGGCAGTATAACGGACAAATCTAGGTTTGGCGGGTGCAGAGAACACTACCTGCCCCAATGCATAGTGTCGACTGTAAAGTTTTGTGGAGGAGGAATAATGGTCTGGGGCTGTTTTTCATGGTTCGGGCTAAATCTTAGCGCTACAGCATATAATGACATTTTTAACGATTCTCTGCTTCCAACATTGTGGCAACAGTTTGGGGAAGGCCCTTTCCTGTTTCAGAATGACAATGCACAAAGTGAGGTCCATACAGAAATGGTTTGTCAAGATCATTGTGGAAGTACTTGACTGGCCTACACAGAGCCCTGACTTCAATCTCATCGAACACTTTTGGGATGAATTGGAACGCTGACTGTGAGCCAGGCCTAATCGCCCAACATCAATGCCCGACCTCACTAATGCTCGTGGCTGAATGAAATCAGCCCTCGCAGCAATGTTCCAACATCTAGTGCATTGGTATTCAACTCCTACTCTGTGAGGTCCGCAGCCTGCTGGTTTTCTGTTTTACCTAATAATTAATTGCACACACCTGGTGTCTCAGATCTAAATAAGTTCCTGATTAGAGGGGAACAATGAAAAGAAACCAGTGGAAGTGGCTGCGAGGTCGAGAGTTGAGTTTTAGGGATCTATTGGAAAGCCTTCCCAGGAGAGTGGAGGCTCTTCTTTCACACCAAGAAAGTCATGAAGAGGGCACAACAACTCATTTTCCCCCTCAGGTGACTGAAAAGATTTGGCATGGGTCCCCATATCCTCAAAAAGTTCTACAGCTGCACCATCGAGAGCATCCTGACCGGTTGCATCATCACCTGGTATGGCAACTGTTCTGCATCTGACTGTAAGGCGCTACATTGTGTACAGCCCAGTACATCACTGGGGCCAAGCTTCCTGCTATCCAGGACCTATATACTAGGCGGTATCAGAGGAAGAGACAAAAAATGTCAAAGACTCCAATCACCCAAGTCATAGACTGTTCTCTCTGCTACCGCACGGCAAGATGTACCCGGAGCGCCAAGTCTAGGTCCATAAGGCTCCTTAACAGCTTCTACCCCCAAGCCATAAGGCTGCTGAACGATTCATAAATGCCTCCCCTTTTGTTACGTTTTATTTTTTACTTTAGTTTATTTAGTAAATATTTTCTTAACTATTTCTTGAACTGCATTATTGGTTAGACATAGACATAAACATAGATACACTATATATACTGTTGTATTTGGCGCATGTGACAAATACAATTTGATTTGAATTCAACAAACTAGTAAAGTTTTACACATTTTATTTCACCTGTAACAAAATAAGAAATATGTAATTTAGTCAAGTTAAATATACATTTTCTCTTAACATTCTATCTTTGGCCAAACATAATTCCCATGAATATTAAATATACTGTGTATTGAGCACATTCAGTAGGTAGAAAAACAATTAAATGCTCAAGATCTAATAGTCAAGCATAGTTTTGCAATCCTTAACGGTAATTGACTTATTTGGTAGGCTCAGAGATTCTGGAAGAGTCTATTTAAGGCTCTGGCTGTTCAGTTTAACTTCTACATTTCTGTACCTTGCTCCACACTTTGGAGGTTGCCACCAAAAGAGTGGACAGTTGCCACCACTATAACCAAATGACAAGAGGGTGATCTTGTCTTGTCAGTAGTCCAAAGCACAGTTGTAAACAATAATATTTGTATAATCTTCAACAAGAGTTGATCAAACTTAATGTAAAGGAGTAAAACCCTGCTATCATTCATCACACATTAAACTGCCAATAACAACATAATATCTCAAGTGGACCTGAATGAAATATGAAATTAAAAGTCAAGAAACTTTAAACATGTCTAAGAACTTTAGTTTTTTAAGAATTCAACATGTAAGTAATTGCATTGAAGTCTTCAGTGAGCAGTAGCACAGTGAATGAGTTCCTTCCCATCTAATGAAGAAACAGCTTATTCTACAGTGTCTTTAAGGCAAGAGTTTATTCTGGGCAGAGGACGAAGGAATGGTGCCGAAAACACTGCATGTGTAACATCACCGCTGTGACAAACTCCCATCTGCCAACAGGGCACCTTCTTGGTGGCCAGGTGTCGACGGGCGTGCTTGGCCAGGTGGTCGCTACGCATGAAGCGGCTGTGGCACATGGGGCAGGCGAAGCGCTTCTCTCCCGTGTGGGTTCTACGGTGGCGTGATAGCTCATCGGATCGAGCGAAGCGTCTCTCACAGCCTTCCCACCTGCATTTGAAAGGTTTCTCACCTGAACAGAACACAGAGGAAAGACTAGTGTTACAACAAGAGACGCACACAGTCTAAGAGGGTGATTACCTGATCTTGTTATTATGTAAGGAGGTCTTTGAACGCTGTGGCTTTAGTGCAATTACAGCACCAATAAGGTAGGTAGCAAGAGGAAGCCAAAGAAAATAACAACTTTTAAAAAATCTGAGATAAACTCTGTTGTTATTCCTACAATATGTAATGCTTGTGTTACTTGTAAACAAAAAGGCCACTACCTGAATTTGTAACATTTAAACCAGACTCCCCCACAAGCCCAGTCTTACCTGTGTGAGTCCTCATGTGAGCCTTGAGGTGGGAGCTCTTAAAGTAGGTCTTACCACAGTCCTCGTGGGGGCAGATATGGCTGCGGACTCTGGACACCTCAGCAGGCTGCAGGCTGCTCCGCTGGACCACTGAGGTGAAGCCTGGCGCTGGGGCGATGGCTGGCAGCTTGGTGCCACCAGATGTCAGCACTGACGGCTGGATCTCGACAACTTGCCGGGGAACCAAGAAGATGATAGGGCCCTTTGTCACCTGGTCACCCATGAAGAAAACTGAAGGAGGACTAACTGCTGCTGACGGTTGTTGGTGACTGGTCTCTACCATTGGAATATGACTGTTCGTTAAAATGGGCACAGCAGGTAGTATCTGGCAGTAAACCGGAACAGGAGAAACCCCACTGTTGACAGGGGACACCGATGTAGGTTGGTGGAATTTACTAACAGAGGCTGGCAGAGTCACAGTAACCAGAGCCTGGGTGGCAGCCAGTTCAGCAGAGGAGTCAAGGAGTGTCATGTTCCCTTTGGAGTCCCTGCCAGATAGCCTATCTGCCAGGGGGTTTATGCTGTCTGGGCTTGGCTGGGGAGGCAGGGGTTGGGTTAGTCTGTGCTCCAGGGGGGCGGCTGGACAGATGCTCCAGCTGCAGTGCTGTGCGTCTGCAGTGTGACGGATCACACTAGTGGCCTGTGATTGGGGCTGGCTGACCATCTGTGGCTGTGTCAAGCCCTGCTGTGCTGGCTGTGGGTTATGGCTCTGGCACCAGGAGGTCTGTACTGTCTCTGGAGCAGGATGACTGTGAATGGCCTCAAAGTTTGGCGGGCTGTATGGCGGGGTAATACACTGAGACGGGAGGGTAAAAAAACAAGGTTGTGTTTACGAAACAATATAATCTCTACATTGTGTGAGGTTATATTTATTAAATTTCACTTAGTATGGAGGATTATCACAGTGAATGTATGTGACAGAACTTGAGAGAACACACAAGTAACACAGGAAATTTACCAGAGACTCATGAACCTCAGCCGGGTCAAGTGAGAGACGAGAGTCATCCTCTGAGAAGTCAGAGGAAGGGGTCAGAGGTCGGAACGGTCTATGCTTGAAGCTCCTGGAAGTCCTGGCTGTCCAGTGGGTGTTCATGAACATAAGAGCCTCCACGGCCTCCATTTCTCCCACGGCCATAGGGTGACACTGGGACTCTTCATGGTTCTGACTGCCAGGATGGTACAGCTCATCAACTTCCATTGTGCCACTCTGTTAAGAGATAAAGAAATATACACTGAGTGTACAAAACATTAAGAACACCTGCTCTTTCCATGATATTGACTGACCTGGTGAATCTAGGTGAAATCTATGATTCCTTATTGATGTCACTTGTTAAATCCACTTCAAATCAATGTAGATGAAGGGGAGGAGACGGGTTAAAGAAGGATTTTTAAGCCTTCAGACAATTGAGACATGGCTTGTTCATATGTGACATTCAGAGGGTAAGTGGGCAAGACAAAATATTTCAGTGCCAGGCACACCGGTTTGTTTCAAGAAATACAACACTGCTGGGTTATTCACACTCAACAGTTTACTGTGTGTATCAAGAATGGTCCACCACCCAATAGACATCCAGCCAACTTGACAATTATGGGAAGCATTGGAGGCAACATGGGCCAGCATCCCTGATAATGGACTATTAAGGCCCAGTGAGCTACTTCTGTGGGAATATATACACTACTGTATAAAGTTTGGGGTCACTTAGAAATGTTCTTGTTTTTTAAAAGAGAAGCAAAAAGAATGGTCCATTAAAATAACATAAAATTGATCAGAAATACAGTGTAGACATTGTTAATGTTGTAAATGACTATTGCAGCTGGAAACGGCAGATTTTTAAATGAAATATCTACATAGGCGTACAGAGGCCCATTATCAGCAACCATCACTCCTGTGTTCTAATGGCACGTTGTGTTAGCTAATCCGTTATCATTTTAAAAGGCTAATTTATCATTAGAAAACCATTTTGCAATTATGTTAACACAGCTGAAAACTGTTGTCTGATTAAAGAAGCAGAAAACTGTCCTTCTTTAGACTAGTTGAGTATCTGGAGCATCAGCATTTGTGGGTTCAATAACAGGCTCAAAATGGCCAGAAACAAAGGACTTTCTACTGAAAGTTGTCAGTCTATTCTTGTTCTGAGAAATGAAGGTAATTCCATGCGAGAAATTGTCAAGAAACTGAAGATCTCATACAATGCTGTGTACTACTCCCTTCACAGAACAGCACAAACTGGCTCTAACCAGAATAGAAAGAGGAGTGGGAGGCCCCGGTGCACAACTGAGCAAGAGGATAAGTACATTAGTCTAGTTTGAGAAACAGACGCCTCAAAGTCCTCAACTGGCAGCTTCATCAAATAGTACCCGCAAAACACCAGTCTCAAAGTCAACAGTGAAGAGGCGACTCCGGGATGCTGGCCCAGGCAGAGTTGCAAAGAAAAAGCCATATCTCAGACTGGCCAATAAAAAGTAAAGATTAAGATGGGCAAAACACACACTGGACAGAGGAACTCTGCCTAGAAAGCCAGCATCCTGGAGTCGGCGGGATGTTTTTATTTAACTAGGCAAGTCAGTTAAGAACAAATTCTTATTTGACAATGATGGTGACGCTGGGCCAATTGTGCACCACCCTATCGGCCTCCCGATCATGGCCGGTTGTGATACAGCCCAGGATCAAACCAGGGTCTGTAGTGATGCCTCTGGCACTGAGATGCAGTGCCTTGACCGCTGTGCCACTCAGGAGCCACTATGTGCAATGGCAAAATGTATAGAATTGCCATAAATTTAAAAATAAAAAAAATGTATCTCTGCTGTCAAGTAAACAAGTAAAATGTTTTGCTAACTTATGGCCCCGAAAAGGCTAGGTCCAGCCCTGGCTACTGGTTTAATACATTTACAATGGTAAGAGAGTTCAGCCATTTAACTTCACAAATGGATTGACTGCACAAATCAGTTGACTGCATGTGTGGGTATGGATGTGGGTACGCAGACCCGCCAGCCACTTCGGCTTTTTGTGAGGAGTTCAGAATTTGTGTCCCCTGTCACAGTTCAGAATTTTGTAAACTGTGAGTGATCGGCTAGTGTATCCCAGCACTTTGGCCTTTAACACAGTTACCCAGTAGATGCACCGGGCGTGCTGATTATACAAACAGTCCCACGCCCCCTCCCACAGGCTACGCAGAAAGATGGGACTCAAATCTACCGTCCTACAAGTTAAACTAAATCTCAACATCCACTTATTATTACTGAAAATATCTCAAAAAGTTGTTTACTTCAAAACCTATTCCAAAGAGATATGCACTTTTTTTAAAACAAAATGTAATCATCCAGCTTCACTAACGTTAGTGGTTTCCTAAATACTTCAGTGAGAATGAGTATTGTAGCTACTTACATTGTTGTGGCGCTCGACAAAGGACGAAATACATTTTCTCATATTCGGAGACAATGTATCGAATGTAACGTCACTGTGTTAATGAAGTGGTGTGTGACAGTCAGATTTGTGGTAAATGATACAATAGATGAATCTATTTTCCTTTTTCTAGTTCCATTCAGCGATAATTTCAAATGCAGTGGATACAGAGGGGCAGGTCTCTACTTTCAGCCAATCAGACACAAAGGTGTGTTAGACAGGAACCAATAAGACAAGAATCAACGCGTGATCAGGGGCTGATGTGGTCCGTGGAAACAGTGTGGTACACAACAGCATCAGCGTGCGAAAATACCGCTGCGAATCCTCTTTTTCCGAGGCGAGTGAGTCACATAAAACCCCTAACATGACGAATTGTCGAATTTTAAAAGATATCAGTTATTTCACTGTCTACTGAACTACATCTGATGATACTTTAATTGTTATATTATATTACATTATTTTACACACCTGATATTGTTAGTCCAAATAAAAAATTAACATAAAAAAAAAAAATTCTAAGACTTTACTTAAAAATATAAAATCCAATATTATATAGCAGACTGGTCTCATAGACTATACAATGTAGTAAACGTAAATCCGGGATACCACATTTGTATCATATATTACATTTGGTATGGACGCGGCAGGTAGCCTAGGTCTGGGGAGCGGGGTGTAAGTAAAGGTTAGTGGTAAGTGTCAGCTGTCAAGACGTTCCTCCTATGGGGCAGAGACTGGGAACAATGGGAGGCTGCAGACAGAGACAATAGTGAAACATACACACAGACTACCTCCCAAATGGCCCCCTGTTCACTTAAAAATGTACTACTTTTGACCAGGACCCATAGGGTAGTGCACTATATAGAAAATAGGGAGCTATTTGATATGCACACAACAGCCAGGCAGCACGGCAGCTCCAGGCCTCTGGGTGGTGTTACTGTCTATCTGACATTGAATGATAATATTTAACATCATACCTCCATTAAAATAACTGTCTATAAATCAAATAATAAAATATTTAATTCAGTCCAGTCAGTTATGACTCACTGAACTCTTTCCATCAAGTACAGTGTTCCTTAAAATAGTTAACTCATTTACATTTACATTTAAGTCATTTAGCAGACGCTCTTATCCAGAGCGACTTACAAATTGGTGCTTTCACCTTATGACATCCAGTGGAACAGCCACTTTACAATAGTGCATCTAGGTCTTTTAAGGGGGGGGAGGGGGAGAAGGATTACTTTATCCTATCCTAGGTATTCCTTAAAGAGGTGGGGTTTCAGGTGTCTCCGGAAGGTGGTGATTGACTCCGCTGTCCTGGCGTCGTGAGGGAGTTTGTTCCACCATTGGGGGGCCAGAGCAGCGAACAGTTTTGACTGGGCTGAGCGGGAACTGTACTTCCTCAGTGGTAGGGAGGCGAGCAGGCCAGAGGTGGATGAACGCAGTGCCCTTGTTTGGGTGTAGGGCCTGATCAGAGCCTGGAGGTAGTGAGGTGCCGTTCCCCTCACAGCTCCGTAGGCAAGCACCATGGTCTTGTAGCGGATGCGAGCTTCAACTGGAAGCCAGTGGAGAGAGCGGAGGAGCGGGGTGACGTGAGAGAACTTGGGAAGGTTGAACACCAGACGGGCTGCGGCGTTCTGGATGAGTTGTAGGGGTTTAATGGCACAGGCAGGGAGCCCAGCCAACAGCGAGTTGCAGTAATCCAGACGGGAGATGACAAGTGCCTGGATTAGGACCTGCGCCGCTTCCTGTGTGAGGCAGGGTCGTACTCTGCGGATGTTGTAGAGCATGAACCTACAGGAACGGGCCACCGCCTTGATGTTATTTGAGAACGACAGGGTGTTGTCCAGGATCACGCCAAGGTTCTTAGCGCTCTGGGACGAGGACACAATGGAGTTGTCAACCGTGATGGCGAGATCATGGAACGGGCAGTCCTTCCCGGGAGGAAGAGTAGCTCCGTCTTGCCGAGGTTCAGCTTGAGGTGATGATCCGTCATCCACACTGATATGTCTGCCAGACATGCAGAGATGCGATTCGCCACCTGGTCGTCAGAAGGGGGAAAGGAGAAGATTAATTGTGTGTCGTCTGCATAGCAATGATAGGAGAGACCATGTGAGGTTATGACAGAGCCAAGTGACTTGGTGTATAGCGAGAATAGGAGAGGGCCTAGAACAGAGCCCTGGGGGACACCAGTGGTGAGAGCACGTGGTGAGGAGACGGATTCTCGCCACGCCACCTGGTAGGAGCGACCTGTCAGGTAGGACGCAATCAAGCGTGGGCCGCGCCGGAGATGCCCAACTCGGAGAGGGTGGAGAGGAGGATCTGATGGTTCACAGTATCGAAGGCAGCCGATAGGTCTAGAAGGATGAGAGCAGAGGAGAGAGAGTTAGCTTTAGCAGTGCGGAGCGCCTCCGTGATACAGAGAAGAGCAGTCTCAGTTGAATGACTAGTCTTGAAACCTGACTGATTTGGATCAAGAAGGTCATTCTGAGAGAGATAGCGGGAGAGCTGGCCAAGGACGGCACGTTCAAGAGTTTTGGAGAGAAAAGAAAGAAGGGATACTGGTCTGTAGTTGTTGACATCGGAGGGATCGAGTGTAGGTTTTTTCAGAAGGGGTGCAACTCTCGCTCTCTTGAAGACGGGAGGGACGTAGCCAGCGGTCAGGGATGAGTTGATGAGCGAGGTGAGGTAAGGGAGAAGGTCACCGGAGATGGTCTGGAGAAGAGAGGAGGGGATAGGGTCAAGCGGGCAGGTTGTTGGGCGGCCGGCCGTCACAAGACGCGAGATGTCATCTGGAGAGAGAGGGAGAAAGAGGTCAGAGCACAGGGTAGGGCAGTGTGAGCAGAACCAGCGGTGTCGTTTGACTTAGCAAACGAGGATCGGATGTCGTCGACCTTCTTTTCAAAATGGTTGACGAAGTCATCTGCAGAGAGGGAGGAGGGGGGGGGAGGAGGATTCAAGAGGGAGGAGAAGGTGGCAAAGAGCTTCCTAGGGTTAGAGGCAGATGCTTGGAATTTAGAGTGGTAGAAAGTGGCTTTAGCAGCAGAGACAGAGGAGGAAAATGTAGAGAGGAGGGAGTGAAAGGATGCCAGGTCCGCAGGGAGGCGAGTTTTCCTCCATTTCCGCTCGGCTGCCCGGAGCCCTGTTCTGTGAGCTCGCAATGAGTCGTCGAGCCACGGAGCGGGAGGGGAGGACCGAGCCGGCCTGGAGGATAGGGGACATAGAGAGTCAAAGGATGCAGAAAGGGAGGAGAGGAGGGTTGAGGAGGCAGAATCAGGAGATAGGTTGGAGAAGGTTTGAGCAGAGGGAAGAGATGATAGGATGGAAGAGGAGAGAGTAGCGGGGGAGAGAGAGCGAAGGTTGGGACGGCGCGATACCATCCGAGTAGGGGCAGTGTGGGAAGTGTTGGATGAGAGCGAGAGGGAAAAGGATACAAGGTAGTGGTCGGAGACTTGGAGGGGAGTTGCAATGAGGTTAGTGGAGGAACAGCATCTAGTAAAGATGAGGTCGAGCGTATTGCCTGCCTTGTGAGTAGGGGGAAGGTGAGAGGGTGAGGTCAAAAGAGGAGAGGAGTGGAAAGAAGGAGGCAGAGAGGAATGAGTCAAAGGTAGACGTGGGGAGGTTAAAGTCGCCCAGAACTGTGAGAGGTGAGCCGTCCTCAGGAAAGGAGCTTATCAAGGCATCAAGCTCATTGATGAACTCTCCGAGGGAACCTGGAGGGCGATAAATGATAAGGATGTTAAGCTTGAAAGGGCTGGTAACTGTGACAGCATGGAATTCAAAGGAGGCGATAGACAGATGGGTAAGGGGAGAAAGAGAGAATGACCACTTGGGAGAGATGAGGATCCCGGTGCCACCACCCCGCTGACCAGAAGCTCTCGGGGTGTGCGAGAGCACGTGGGCGGACGAAGAGAGAGCAGTAGGAGTAGCGGTGTTGTCTGTGGTGATCCATGTTTCCGTCAGAGCCAAGAAGTCGAGGGACTGGAGGGAGGCATAGGCTGAGATGAACTCTGCCTTGTTGGCCGCAGATCGGCAGTTCCAGAGGCTACCGGAGACCTGGAACTCCACGTGGGTCGTGCGCGCTGGGACCACCAGATTAGGGTGGCTGCGGCCATGCGGTGTGGAGCGTTTGTATGGTCTGTGCAGAGAGGAGAGAACAGGGATAGACAGACACATAGTTGACAGGCTAGAGAAGAGGCTACGCTAATGCAGAGGAGATTGGAATGACAAGTGGACTACACGTCTCGAATGTTCAGAAAGTTAAGCTTACGTAGCAAGAATCTAATTGACTAAAATGATTAAAATGATAGAGTACTGCTGGTTCACTGTATCACAGTAACTCCATTACTAGTTCACTGTATCACAGTATCATGTAGTGTCAATGCACAGTCTCTAGACGATCAGCGGTCTCTAGCTCTGGGTGCCAAGTTTATGTACTGTACATCTCGGCCATATAGTGTGTCCTAGATTCAAGTTGTAATGCAAATAGATGGGGTTGTATCTGGAGTGTTGGGACTGGCAACTGTGCCAGTACAGTATCTTGTGATCAGAACCTTATAGGCTATCTGAGCTGCTGCTGTTCATCTGAGATTATTGCTGGAATGGAGATGTGGCAAGAGGGCCTGGGCACAGTCCCTGAATCCATCCCTTTTTCTCAGAAGAGACCAGGAAAAGCCCAGCAGTGTCCATCCCTCCCCCTTTCTCACATAAATGCCAGCAGTCACATTATGCTGAACTCTGAAGCTGGGTTGCTTGTGAGATCGTAATGCATATGGGGGTGGAGGAGTGAGAGGTGGTTGCATGCCTCTAGGCCTAGACAGACCCATATTAGATTACTAACATTTTTTATTTGAACCTTTATTTAACTAGGCAAGTCAGTTAAGAACAAATTCTTATTTTCAATGACTGCCTAGGAACAGTGGGTTAACTGCCTTGTTCAGGGGCAGAATGACAGATTTTTACCTTGTCAATTCAGGGATTCGATTGTGCAACCTTTCGGTTAGGTTACCTGCCGCCCCATTAACATTAAGACTAGACGCAGACTTATTCCAGTTTATCCCACACTGACCAGTCCTAAAATCTATATATTTTTTTAGGTCCCAGCTAGCAGTACAGAGGAGTTATTTTGAAGCCTCACTCCTCAGTGAGCTATCTTGTTACTGAGCTGGAAATAACTCATATTTGTGCTGGCCTGAGTGACGAGAGCTGGTGTCGTCCCAGCTGATGTGGGCCTGTTTAGTGGTGGTGAAATAGCAGTGGAGAGAGGCTCAGCGTTTGGTCTTCAGAGTGTACATTGGAGGATTGTAAAATGTCAATCTTAAATCCTGGAGACATTGGCACTGTTTACTGATGCCTAAGAGATTTCTCCCTGTGTGAATGGGTGAGACCTCGTTTCAAGTATTCTTTCAAAAACTTTTCAGAATTTCAATTAGTCCACCTGGAATGCCAGATGGGTGACATTTGTACTTTTGGGACTATTCTATTGTGCAAGGCAAGCTCAATCAAGTGCAGCTAAAGTTTTTGTTGTCTATCATAGTAAACAAATATAATTTGAAACCAGGTGTGGTGTGGATTACTTTAAGTAAAGGACACCAGGGTTTTACTCCAAACACTCCCCCACACAATATGACTCTAACTACAGTACTCCTCTGCTTATTTACTTATCAAATGGGGCAGTGTTTTTTTCCCCCAAGATGGCGTAGCAGTCGGATGTGTATTTGTCTTGTTCCGTATAAATAGTTGTTTTCCTCGTTTTTTTCATATATATTTCATATATATTTTACTCACTTTCCATCTACGGACTGAAAATATTTTCCTGCAACCCGCCTCACCCAGTGTGGTACGGTCTGCTATTTTTATACTTTAGAACTGGAACACCCATTAGAAGCTAGCCAGCTAACTAGCTACTAGCTAGTAGTCAGTTAGCCACTGCTAGCGATCTTCACCGTTAACTCGGACACCAGCCAGCTTCAGCTCAGTCAATACCTGCCAGTCTGCACAGCGTGATATCAACCCAGAGCGGACTGCTTTTTCTCTACCGCATCACCGGATTCCTGCCGCAAGCTCTGGACCATAACACCGGATCATCACAGCTAGTCAGCTGCAACCGAGTGGCTACTGCTGGCTAACGCCTCTGTCTCGAAGCAAGCACAAGTTAGCCTTGAGCTAGCCTCGAGCTAGGCCCATCTCCCGGCTAGCCGAAGAGGTCTACCAGCTAATTCTTGAGCTACAATACCTATTTTGCCAATTAGCCTAGACCCTTTATTGCCGACACGGAGCCCCGCCGATCCATCATGACTGGTCTGCCGAAATAATCGTCTGAGGTGGTTTCAACAGGCTTTTCTGTTGCAAGGTAGCTGAAGACCCATCTGCTAGCCTCGGCCTGCTAGCTTTCTGAATCGCTGTGTCTCCAGCTCGCCTAGCGTTGTAGCGACTACCGAACGGCTCCCTGACTCACCTATTGCTGCTCATTGGACCCTCAATGCTTCTGAAGCTAAGCAGGGTTGGTCCTGGTCAGTCCCTGGATGGGAGACCAGATGCTGCTGGAAGTGGTGTTGGAGGGCCAGTAGGAGGCACTCTTTCCTCTGGTCTAAACAAAATATCCCAATGCCCCAGGGCAGTGATTGGGGATACTGCCCTGTGTAGGGTGCCGTCTTTCGGATGGGACGTTAAACGGGTGTCCTGACTCTCTGAGGTCATTAAAGATTCCATGGCACTTATCGTAAGAGTAGGGTTGTTAACCCCGGTGTCCTGGCTAAATTCCCAATTTGACCCTCAAACCATCACGGTCACCTAATAATCCCCAGTTTACAATTGGCTCATTCATCCCCCTCCTCTCCCCTGTAACTATTCCCCAGGTCGTTTCTGCAAATGAGAACGTGTCCTACTCATCCTCTTTTCTGTTGGTTCCATTTTTCTGTGCTCCTTTTATTCTCTGTTCCCAACGCACTAGACGACCAGTTCTTATAGCCTTTAGCCGTACCCTTATCCTACTCATCCTCTTTTCTGTTGGTTCCATTTTTCTGTGCTCCGTTTTTTTACTTAACAAATAAGGAATACTTAAAATGTGCACTTATAAATCATAACAATTTTGTTTGAAATATAGCTGTAGACAGAAGTCAAAGATCAAAGATCACACATGCAAATGTCTCTCCTGAGTTCTGCAAAATAAGAAAAGGTCCAAGTTATTTTATTATGCTTGCAGTCAACCCCTAGTGATGTCACCTCCTACGTCATTACCTTCTACTCATGAGACCAAGGCCATGCATACACAACTATACAAACAATAGTTTCAGTGTTATCTAAAGGCTCAGCAGTAAATGTCCACTCCCCAAGTTGATTTATAGTGGTATGTCTGACTAGTCTCTTATCACTATCACTCCCCTGCAGGGTTCTGTGTCTATGAATCTATTTTATCCCCTGTTTTGATTGCAATAACTCACACATCTCTCAGACCGTTTCTTTCTAAGAGGCAGAGACTAGAAAAGACTGTGGAACAATATTAAACCTTATAATGAATATATATATTGTTAATCTGTAGTCTAGGACCCTGTAAATGTGGAGGGGGAGGGGTCTTATAGCCCTTCCCCTTCTATTAATACAACATAAGCATAATCAATTATTATAATACATCAAATATTTTGTGCAGACCCTATCATGACCCCAAGTTGACCCCATCAGTTCCTCTGGTGATGTAGAGGTTAACCCAGGCCCTGTAGCCCCCAGTACCACACCTATTCCCCAGGCGCTGTAACCGTAAAAAGCTTGGTTTCATGCATGTTAACATCAGAAGCCTCCTCACTAAGTTTGTTTTATTCACTGCTTTAGCACACTCCGCCAACCCCGATGTGCTAGCAGTGTCTGAATCCTGGCTTAGGAAGGCCACCAAAAATTCTGAAATGTCCATCCCCAACTCCAACATTTTCCGACAAGTTAGAACTGCCAAGGGGGCAGAGTTGCAATCTACTGCAGCGATACCCTGCAGAGTTCTGTCATACTATCCAGGTCTGTGCCCAAACAATTAGAGCTTCTACTTTTAAAAATCCACCTTTCCAGAAATAAGTCTCTCACCATTGCCGCTAGTTATAGACCCCCCTCAGCCTCCAGCTGTGCCCTGGACACCATATGTGAACTGATTGCCCCCCATCTATTTTCAGAGTTCGTACTGTTAGGGGACCTATACTGGGATATGTTTAACACCCTGGCCCTCCTACATTCTAAGCTAGATGCCCTCATCCCGTCAGTAGAGGATGCCTGGTTGCTCTTTAAAAGTGCTTTCCTCACCATCTTAAATAAGCATGCCCCATTCAAAAAATGTAGAACTAAGAACAGATATAGCCCTTGGTTCACCCCAGACTTTACTGCCCATGACAAGCACAAAAACATCCTGTACCTTCTCCACTATGCAATCTGGTTTCCGAGCTGGTCATGGGTGCACCTCAGCCATGCTGAGGTCCTAAACGATATCATAACCATCATCGATAAAAGACAGTACTGTGCAGCCGTCTTTATCGACCTGGCCAAGGCTTTCAACTCTGTCAATCACCGCATTCTTATCGGCAGACTCAATAGCCTTGGTTTCTCATATGGCTGCCTCGCCTGGTTCACCAACTACTTCTCAGATAGAGTTCAGTGTGTCAAATCGGAGGGCCTGTTGTCCGGACCTCTGCCAGTCTCTATGGGGGTACCACAGGGTTCAATTCTCGGGCCGACTCTTTTCTCTGTACATACAGTGGGGCAAAAAAGTGTTTTTTTGCCCCACCAATTGTGCAAGTTCTCACCACCAATTGTGCAAGTTCTCCCACTTAAAAAGATGAGAGAGGCCTGTAATTTTCATCATAGGTACACTTCAACTATGACAGACAAAATGAGAAAAAAATTCCAGAAAATCACATTGTAGGATTTTTAATGAATTTATTTGCAAATTATGGTGGAAAATAAGTATTTGGTCACCTACAAACAAGCAAGATTTCTGGCTCTCACAGACCTGTAAATTCTTCTTTAAGAGGCTCCTCTGTCCTCCACTCGTTACCTGTATTAATGGCACCTGTTTGAACTTGTTATCAGTATAAAATACACCTGTCCACAACCTCAAACAGTCACACTCCAAACTCCACTATGGTCAAGACCAAAGAGATGTCAAAGGACACCAGAAACAAATTTGTAGACCTGCACCAGGCTGGGAAGACCTATCTGCAATAGGTAAGTAGCTTGGTTTGAAGAAATCAACTGTGGGTGCAATTATTAGGAAATGGAAGACATATAAGACCACTGATACAACAGTCCTTCCGTGGCCTCCAACTGCTTTTAAATGCTAGTAAAACTAAATGCATGCTCTTCAACCGATTGCTGCCCGCACCTGCCCGCCCGACTGGCATCACTACTCTGGACGGTTCTGACTTAGAATATGTGGACAACTACAAATACCTAGGTGTCTGGTTAAACTGTAAACTCTCCTTCCAGACTCACATTAAGCATCTCCAATCCAAAATCAAATCAAAATCAAATCCTATTTTGCAACAAAGCATCATTCACTCATGCTGTCAAACATACAGTGGGGCAAAAAAGTATTTAGTCAACCACCAATTGTGCAAGTTCTCCCACTTATAAAGATGAGAGAGGCCTGTAATTTATCATAGGTTACACTTCAACTATGACAGACAAAATGAGAGAAAAAAGATCCAGGAAATCACATTGTAGGATTTTTTTATGAATTTATTTGCAAATTATGGTGGAAAATAAGTATTTGGTCAATAATAAAAGTTTATCTCAATACTTTGTTATATACCCTTTGTTGGCAATGACAGAGGTCAAACGTTTTCTGTAAGTCTTCACAAGGTTTTCACACACTGAGCTGGTATTTTGGCCCATTCCTCCATGCAGATCTCCTCTAGAGCAGTGATGTTTTGGGGCTGTTGCTGGGCAACACAGACGTTCAACTCCCTGCAAAGATTTTCTATGGGGTTGAGATCTGGAGACTGGCTAGGCCACTCCAGGACCTTGAAATGCTTCTTACGAGGCCACTCCTTCGTTGCCCGGGCTGTGTGTTTGGGATCATTGTCATGCTGAAAGACCCAGCCACGTTTCATCTTCAATGCCCTTGCTGATGGAAGGAGGTTTTCAGTCAAAATCTCACGATACATGGCCCCATTCATTCTTTCCTTTACACGGATCAGTCGTCCTGGTCCCTTTGCAGAAAAACAGCCCCAAAGCATGATGTTTCCACCCCCATGCTTCACAGTAGGTATGGTGTTCTTTGGATGCAACTCAGCATTCTTTGTCCTCCAAACACGACGAGTTGAGTTTTTACCAAAAAGTTATATTTTGGTTTCATCTGACCATATGACATTCTCCCAATCTTCTTCTGGATCATCCAAATGCTCTCTAGCAAACTTCAGACGGGCCTGGACATGTACTGGCTTAAGCAGGGGGACACGTCTGGCACTGCAGGATTTGAGTCCCTGGCGGCGTAGTGTGTTACTGATGGTAGGCTTTGTTACTTTGGTCCCAGCTCTCTGCAGGTCATTCACTAGGTCCCCCCGTGT
This sequence comes from Oncorhynchus nerka, assembly GCF_034236695.1. NCBI lineage: Eukaryota > Metazoa > Chordata > Actinopteri > Salmoniformes > Salmonidae > Oncorhynchus > Oncorhynchus nerka. Next base: position 14,502,032 of record NC_088398.1, on the reverse strand, counting down.
GGTTCTGGGATTTTTGCTCACCGTTCTTGTGATCATTTTGACCCCACGGGGTGAGATCTTGCGTGGAGCCCCAGATCGAGGGAGATTATCAGTGGTCTTGTATTTCCTAATAATTGCTCCCACAGTTGATTTCTTGGTGCAGGTCTACAAATTTGTTTCTGGTGTCCTTTGACAGCTCTTTGGTCTTGGCCATAGTGGAGTTTGGAGTGTGACTGTTTGAGGTTGTGGACAGGTGTCTTTTATACTGATAACAAGTTCAAACAGGTGCCATTAATACAGGTAACGAGTGGAGGACAGAGGAATCTCTTAAAGAAGAAGTTACAAGTCTGTGAGAGCCAGAAATCTTGCTTGTTTGTAGGTGACCAAATACTTATTTTCCACCATAATTTGCAAATAAATTCATAAAAAATCCTACAATGTGATTTTCTGGAATTTTTTTCTCACTTTGTCATAGTTGAAGCGTACCTATGATGAAAATTACAGGCCTCTCTCATCTTTTTAAGTGGGAGAACTTGCACAATTGGAGGCTGACTAAATACTTTTTTGTCCCACTGTACCCTCGTAAAACTGACTATCCTACCGATCCTTGACTTTGGCGATGTAATTAAAAAAAAAAGCCTCCAACACTCTACTCAGCAAATTGGATGTAGTCTATCACAGTGGCATCTGTTTTGTCACCAAAGCCCCATATACTACCCACCACTGCAACCTGTATGCTCTCATTGGCTGGCCCTCGCTACATATTCTTCGCCAAACCCACTGGCTCCAGGTCATCTATAAGTCTTTGCTAGGTAAAGACCCACCTTATCTCAGCTCACTGGTCACCATAGCAACACCCACCCGTAGCATGCGCTCCAGCAGGTATATTTCACTGGTCATCCCCAAAGCCAACACCTCCTTGGGCCGCCTTCCCTTCCAGTTCTCTGCTGCCAATGATTGGAACGAATTGCAAAATTCACTGAAGCTGGAGACTCATATCTCCCTCTCTAACTTTCAGAATCAGCTGTCAGAGCAGCTTACCGATCACTGTACCTGTACACAGCCCATCTGTAAATAGCACACCCAACTACCCCATATTGTTATTTATTTATTTTTGCTCTTTTGCACCCCAGTATCTCTACTTGCACATCATCATCTGCACATCTATCACTCCAGTGTTAATGCTAAATTGTAATTATTTTGCCACTATGGCCTATTTATTGCCTTACCTCCCTAATCGTACTACATTTGCACACACTGTACATAGATTCTTCTATTGTTTTATTGACTGTAACTCTGTTTTGTTGTTTTTGTAGGACCAATTGCTTTATCTTGGCCAGGTCACAGTTGTAAACGAGAACCTGTTCTCAACTGGCCTATCTGGTTAAATAAAGGTGACAAATAAAAATAAAAACAAAATGAAGCTTTTAAGTGGCTAGAAAATGGCAGAGGTTGTAATCTGATTTAAATTGTATAACCAATGTGAATATGTGAGGTGAAAGTTGAAGGATGTGCACTACATTACTGCATTGTATAATGCAGTGCATCCATTGCAGTGACACAGCAAGTTTCCTGCTGTTTGTTTTATTATCAGTATGTCCATATTGATCCCCATTTTAGGCCATTTGATAACACATTGACCCGTAATCTAAAAATAACAGTGATATTTCTATGTTCTTGTTTGACTTGGATCTGATAAAGGGTTACCTTTAGGCTTGGTGGCAACAGAGTGGTACTGGCATGGAGTTCAACCACCTCAGGATAGGAATACACAGAGGCACACAGTGGATTTCTGGAAGAGCAACATGTTTTGGTGACAGTTCCACCAGCTATACAATCTGTTTAACTCCTGGAAATGTTCTTGCAGGTGATATTTTTAGGGAAATGACTTGTCAGACAATTAGCAAGCATAATCTGCTAAATGTATACATCATCTGAATAATCAGTGTTTTTTTTTCTTCTGTCATCCAACTATTTTAACAGCGTCTTAACAATGCATTTCATCATGTAAACGAACCCCCCTCCCCCTATATAATGTGGCTTGCCACTGACATTTCAGAATACAACAATGCAAAGTACCTGAAGTGAAAGTAAAAAACAAACTGTTACTATTTGTTATAAAACTGTTATAAACATAGACCACAGAGGTTATAACACAACATAAGAAACTAAAACATGGTCACCTCACATTTACTTGTGTGTACGCCTAGTACCAGACCAATGGCCACATGAACCAGATTTGCCCTCATGTTTTTCTTTTTTGTAGAAACAATTTGCAATACCGCTGAGAGAATTGTCAACCAGCTGTACCAAATCTAACTTTACTGAAGAAAGCAAGTGAGTGTGAAGCAGATCACAGCAGCTGGCTCTCTGGGAACTTTGCAGTTTATGTTGATTCTGAGGGAATGCGGGAGTCTCTCTGTCAGATGAAAGACTCTCTCCACTTATTCACCTCAGGGGCAGGCAGAGAGAAGTGGAGCTCTCTATTCCCTTCTTTTACACTCCTATACTCAAATGGGCTGTACAGTCATGAATTTCAGAGTATTAGTAATTTCTTCCACTGTATAGGCTGATGATGAAGAAGAGATGACAAACAGACAAACCTATAGCATTACCTATGTGCCTCTCTTTGTCATTCAAATGAGCAGTTGTATACAGTTTAGATAATTTTATACCCTGAGAACACAGATATTTCCATTTGTGTTGTTTTTTAACACAGAGCATATACTGTATCTTTTCTTTTTGGAGAAATATAGAAATCTTTATTTTCTGTATTAAATTCCTTCATAAATGAATTCTTTCTCTGATACTGTGATTATAAAATACAATATTTCTTGAAAAAGTAATATATATATATTTTTAAACAGTCAAATACTTGTGATTTGACAAAGAGTTATTGGGTATCATAAGGGTAGGATTAGGGCCCTGTCTCTGGGATACTTGATCAGCAGCCAACAACACACTTCTCAAAAAGTGAAAGACAAAGCCTGCCATCTGCTGATATAAAAAACAAACTTCAGGTAACCCAGACAGACCATAGGTCTAAACTACTGAAGCTGTTTCTAGATGAGTAGGTACATGCAATCAATGCTTCTGCTACATAATAGATTTATCTAAAAAAAACTGCACCAGGTCTATCAAAATGTATTAATACATTTTCTTCAAAAAGATGTACTGTAATATACAATCCCTCAACACTGGATGAGTAGCAAAAGCCAGCCAACATGTTTTTATTGCTGTGTGGAAATTGAAAAACAGGCTAAAATAATTATACCTTTGGTTCCTGCTGCCATGCTTCTTTTGGGGGTTCTGTCATAATTAGGCCAGCACAGCACTCATATCCAGGGCAACATGAATCAAGCAGTCCATGTATGATTTTGACAGTGGTTACTGAAGGTCTATAGACAAGTGCTATATCTGTGGACCTTTTTCATTACGCCACTATACCCACTGGGCAAAAACTGGTTGAATCAACATTGTTTCCACAACATTTCAACCAAAAAATTAAATGTGATGACTTTGAACCAACGTGGAAAACGGATTGGATTTGTAAAAAGTCATCAATATAAGATAATTTTGTATTTTATTCACACAACTTTTAACTTAAATCCTATGATAGGGTATAATGTTGGTTGATTTCACATTGAATTCATGTTAGTTGACAACTCAACCAAATGTAATTCAAAACTAGACATTTAATTGAAGTATTCCTCTCTTGAGCTGTGGGGATGTCAACCAGCAGAGGGAGCATGGGGACATGGAATGGGATACAATCATTGGTTAATATACACCTACACGAAAGTCATACTGGACAGTGATCCTCAATCTCCATGTTATAGTATCCACATACCAGTTTGCATAACGGAGAATGTTTATTTATCAGAAAAGTAATGACAGAGTGGAAAGGAAATGTCTGAATGTAAGACATGATTTTGTTTGCTCTATTGATCCAGTTTTGTCAATGTCAGAGGAAGCGCCTGTTATCATTGTTTGCTAAATTCCCACAGAGCTCCAAATATATTATGGATTATCTCAAACATCCTTGGATTTGTTGGCAGCATTCCTTTGTGCATCCTTATCGTACACCTGGAGGCATTGTGTATAATCTTCCTTCTAGGAGAGGATACTGTCATAATTATCCTACCTCTTATGTTGGGACTAATATAAAAAAACAGTATACATTTCCTTTAAACTGTAGTCTACTAATCCTAGACATCATATATCAACACATTCTTGTCTATTGATGTTCTGTATTATGTCATTCTGTATTATGTTTCATGTTTGGTGTGGACCCCAGGAAGAGTAGCTGCTGCTTTCGCAACAGCTGATGGGGATCCTAATAAAATACCTAAATAACAAATATATTTATCACAATTCAGTTACATTTTTAAAATAGCACGAGCTAGACGTCTAGAAATGTTCATTTCCTTTATCTTCATTGCCTTTCTTCTCTAAACCAATCCCGTTCCGTTTAACATATTCCCTGTTTCTGTTCAAGGTCCAACCAGCATCCAGTTTTCGTGTGTGCTAAGGTTAATCAACATACAGAACGAAAAAGCTTGGTAGAGTTAAGATGGCGGCATGTGGGTGAGGAGGCTGTAGTTCTAAGCTCGGGATTTTTTGTCATAAAATATTTATATGAATCCTTACATATACAGATATCGAGAAAATAACATTTCCCAGACACATTTGTGTGTTCATTTGGATTGGATCCATGACATCCATACACTTTGTGGTTCACCCGTTGCCCGGGACTGAGGACCAGCTCAATGACAGGTATTTGTTGCGGGCGTGGAAAATAGGGGTTTAAATCAATATATATGTGTAGGGTGTGGCACCCGACGATTATCTATTTGTTTCAAAGCAATATTCATATTGTCATGTGTATTTCAATCAAACAATTTTCGACCACATTACCGTACTTGAAGCAAGGCCCGGCATCTTGAACAAGCCTCTTCAACGTAGCTAACGACGTTAGCTAGCCTGCTAGGCTAACAAGCTAGTTAGCCATAGCTAGCAGCAGTTAACGGAGCTGTTTCGTTCGTTCTCTGTCTGCCTGGAATGATTGGCCGATGGTCAAAGTTGAGACGGACAATGGGGGATGGGGGGGACGTCAGTGATTATGGCATTGTAATGATCCGTCAATGTTTTTTTTGCATTTGACATTGTATGTCATGTTAGCTACCTTTTGGATATCTTATTGTCGACTATCCAGCTGACTAGCTCAACGGAACGTTTGAAGATGTAGCTAGTTAGTTAAGTGGCTAATAAGCTAGCTAATGTATTAGTCACTGCTAGATAACGTTAGCTAAGCTAGCCACACTTGTGCCAATATGTTTTCTTGCTAGTTAGGTACCGTTATCCAGCCAACCAACTGTAAGATAACATTGGATTGCTTATTTGATTCGACTTGTTTATCTAGCCAACGACGTTAGTTAAATAACAAACGTTAGTCGACCAACTAATATTGTTCGTCGTGAACTTGTAACTTGCCTAGTTAAATAAAAAAAGATTTCAACCCGTTTTCAACGTCATAGTCATAATCTCCAGCATCAAACCAATACAGTTTGTGAAAACAGCGCTTTTCTATGATATGTGGTAAAAAAAAAGTTAAGGTCCTAAAAAAATGCTTCTCTGTGACATTACAGGTAGGTTTAAAAAAATAATGATTTTCAAAACCTGCAACGAGCTTCTAGGCCGAGGGTGTATTTTCTTGGCCCCCATGTCACCGCGACTCTCACACTGTTTGAAAATCACTGTTGAAGATATAATTTGGTACCAAGAACGTTTTAACTTTGTATTCTTTGAAGTACAAAACAGAAATGCGCGGTTTTCACATATGCTGGACATAATAAGAGGTTGAAAGTGGTGGAGTTGGCCTTTTTAAATTACATTTTTTATTTTATAGACGTTAGTTTAAGAGAGACAAGGACCAGCTATGATGAACAGTTGACTGTCTGTCTTGTGACCTGCATTTTGCTCTGTATGTGATTTATAGTAAACCTATTTATATCATCCATTGAGATTGAACTGATTAATGGGCCGTTCTACTTTAAGACAGAGATTGGGATGTTGGAAAAGTACATATTGAATGACCTTGAATTATAATCCAGGATATGACATATGAAGCTAGGATTTTGTACTTGTGTATAATCCAGGTATCTACCATTGGCCACCTGCTTGGGCCTAATTTACCAAGATGGTTCAGTTGATTTAACTTTGGCCTAATACAATCATGTTCACTCATCTTGTGACAATTGGCTGATGTGGAATGACAATCAATCCCCAGGTAAGCCAAATCTTTTTACAAGCCTCTAGCACAGGCAATGGCATGCATTCACAGTTGCTATATGGTCACCATGTGCAAATATATCCCCCTACTGCTCAACTGCAGTTATTTGTCTTACCAAAGAGGTGTTTCTTACCATAGTTCTCAAGAGGCATACTTTTATCACAAAAAAAAGTATATATTTGCTTACAAGAATGAGTTGTGACTCACAAGCCAGTCTCATGGACTGCTCTTGCCTCGACTGTTCGGGATGTCTTTCCATGACCCAGCTGAGTACACTAATTCTTCTCTGACCCACATGGATAAAACAGTATTTTTGTACAGGTTAGGAGGAGAACATTAGGTTGAGATTATGCCAACACATTTCTTGCAGACTAAAAGTGCCCTTCTGTCCTGTTGATGTTGGTTATTAATGGCTCTGGGTGGTGTGCCTCATATATCAAGACAGTGTTGCTGGCTCATTGTTTATCTTCTGCTGACGGACTGGTTCCTGTCGCTGGACAACCCACCAGGCCTTGCCTTATAAGTCATTGCCATCCATTGGCTTGTCCACTGGGCTTGCTTGACAGGAAATGTAATTTGGCATAGGCCTATTACTTACATTTTCACCCCTTACAGCTTGCATGCAACTGTCTGATAGCCTTTCCCCTTTGCAACAGGTAATATTGCATCTTTGACTAGATTTGTCCACTTTCTGCGGCTGACTTTTTGTATGATATCAGCCTTCGTGTATTGACTTGCTCCCTTGAGCATATGGATTAATTAAATGTTTGTTCTCTTCACCTGTTTCCTGTCAACATAACCATTGTTGTACTTAAGCCATTAGAATCAATGCGTTTAGTAGTGTAGCCTATAGCAGTTGAAGCTCTGTTTAAACTATTGTTGAGCCTATTTGACCTGTCATTTCATAGCAAGCAAAAGGAGTAAGGAATGTGCCTGGTTCACTCATTGAGAAAATAGATGCTAGAGTACCCTTTTCTCCCCAATTTCGTGGTATCCAATTGTTAGTAGTTACTATCTTGTCTCATCGCTACAACTCCCGCGTGGGAGAGACTAAGGTCAAAAGCCATGCGTCCCCCGAAACACAGAGGAAACACTGTGCACCTGGCGACCTGGTTAGCATGCACTACGCCCGGCCCGCCACAGGAGTCGCTAGTGCGCGATGAGACGATGATAGCCCTACCGGCCACACCCCCTAACCTGGACGACGCTAGTCCAATTGTGCGTCGCCCCACGGACCTCCCGGTCGCAGCCGGCTGCGACAGAGCCTGGGCGCGAACCCAGAGTCTCTGGTTGCACAGCTAGCACTGCACTAGACCACTGCGCCACCTGGGAGGCTGCGACATGGTTTTTAAACTTCCCTACAATCAAAGATTTTGCAGGTCTAGGATGATGACAGTTAAGGACTTGGAGTTGTACTAAATAATCACTCTGCTAAACTTGTACTAAAAAGAATGGTCACAATAGTACATACACTAAGTTGACTGCCTTTTAAACCGCTTGGAAAATCCCAGAAAATTATGTAATGACTTTAGAATCTTCTGATTGACACAATTTGAGTCAATTGGAGGTGTACCTGTGGATGTATTTCAAGGCCTACCTTCAAGCTCATTGCTTCTTTGCTTGACATCATAGGAAAATCAAAATAAATCAGCCAAGACCTCAGAAAAAAAATTGTAGCCTTCCACAAGTCTGGTTCATCCTTGCGAGCACCATGTTCATCTGTACAAACAATAGTACGCAAGTATAAACATCATGGGACCAAGCAGCTGTCATACCGCTCAGGAAGGAAACGGGTTCTGTCTCCTAGAGATGAACGTACTTTGGTGAGAAGTGCAAATCAATCCCAGAACAACAGCAAAGGACCTGTGAAGATGCTGGAGGAAACGGGTACAAAAGTATCTCTATATCCACTCTAAAATGAGTCCTATATCGACATAACCTGAAAGGCCGCTTAGCAAGGAAGAAGCCACTGCTCCAAAACCGCAATAAAAAAGCCAGACTACGGTTTGCAACTGCACATGGGGACAAAGATAGTACTTTTTGGAGAAATGTCCTCTGGTCTGATGAAACAAAAATAGAACTGTTTGGCCATAATGACCATCGTTATGTTTGGAAGAAAAAGGGGGATGCTTGCAAGCCGAAGAATACCATCCCAACCGTGAAGCACGGGGGTGGCAGCATCATGTTGTGGGGGTGCTTTGCTGCTGGAGACACTGGTGCACTTCACAAAATAAATGGAATCACGAGGAAGGAAAATTACGTGGATATATTGAAGCAATATTTGAAGACATCAGTCAGGAAGTTAAAGCTTGGTCGCAAATTGGTCTTCCAAATGGACAATGACCCCAAGCATACTTCCAAAGTTGTGACAAAATGGCTTAAGGACAACAAAGTCAAGGTATTTGAGTGGCCATCACAAAGCCCTGACCTCAATCCTATAGAAAATGTGTGGGCAAAACAGAAAAGGCGTGTGCGAGTAAGGAGGCCTATAAACTTAACTCAGTTACACCAGCTCTGTCTGTCAGGATTGGGCCAAAATTCACCCAACTTATTGTGGGAAGCTTGTGGAAGGCTACCTGAAACGTTTGACCCAAGTTAAACAATTTAAAGACAATGCTACCAAATACACTCAATTAGTATGTAAACTTCTGACCCACTGGGGATGTGATGAAAGAAATAAAAGCAGAAATAAATCATTCTATTATTCTGACATTTCACATTCATAAAATAAAGTGGTGATTCTAACTGACCTAAGACAGGGAATTTTTACTCTGATTAAATTTCAGGAATTGTGAAAAACTGAGTTTAAATTGTATTTGGCTAGGGTGTATGTAAACTTCTGACTTCAACTGTAGCTCCGCACATTCCCTTTGACTTTGGGAATGACCTGCCAGCTGGCATCCTGAGTGAAGGCAACCGTCCCAATGCAGTGCATACACACCATGCTCTAACTGTTTAAGCTATACTGCTATTTAGATTTTTTTTTAAATGAAGCTGGTGTGTAATTTTGATACTATTGAGATTCTCATCGGACTTCTTGTTAATGTCGTGCAAGCAGATGCCTTGCTCCTTAGTCTACACAGAGTACAGACTAGTAGAAATGTCCTTATTGGCCATGGATTTCCAGACCGTTAATTGCACAGATTCATACCGTGAACGGGAATGAACAATCTCACCAATGTCAATGTTTTTTATTGAATTTTTATCCTTAACAGACTTCGTGAAGTGTCGGAGAAACTCAACAAATACAACTTTAACAGGTAAGACCTGAATATGATGTATTTTATTTTAACTGTGGAATAATCAGCAAATGTATTATTCAGCCATGTCTTTCAGCAGGGACCACACTCCACAGGTATATAGCGGTTTTATAGGTTTTCTACATGTTAACATTCACTACATTATCTGTTTCCAATGCAGTCATCCACACCTCAACCTGCTGGAGCAGGCCTCCTTAAAACAATGTGTAGTTGGCCCAAACCATGCTGGCTTTCTGCTTGAGGTAACATCGAAGGATTTATGTATATTACAATCAATAACATTTGAGCTGTACTGCCTCTACATTTTGGATGGAGGTTGTGATTCCAAATGGCACCATATTTCCCTATACAGTGCAGTCTTTAAAAAAATAAAAATAATAGCACCATTTATTAATAAAACAAATATTTTAGTGCAGTCTTTTTTTTGTGACATGCCATCACCTTTTCCTTTTTGATAATATGTAGTAATTTCTTTCTTTCCAGGATGGACGTGTGTGTCGGATCAGCTTTGCTGTCCAGCCTGATCGTTTGGAGCTGACCAAACCAGATGGCAACGATGGGTGAGACTGTTTACACTAGGAAAATAGTTTCATCCTAATGGAGTTTAAGAGAACTTTATATACCAGGGGTTGCATTAGCTTTTAGAAATTGGTGGTTTCCAAACATGTACCATTAAAAAAATCTGCGTTTTAAACCATTTCACCTGCTTTTTAAACCATTTCACCTGCGTTTTAAACCATTTCACCTGCGTTTTAAACCATTTCACCTGCGTTTTTATATTGAACGTTTTTTTGTTTGTTGCTTCAGTAGAGTGATTAACTATATAGTTGTACACCCCTTTTCTTCACACAAAACACATTAGTGCAACACATTCGGCAGAAAATTGTTTTCATCCGATGACAACAGAAGTGCAATGCTATTTGGCTAGTAAATTAGATTGCAATGAAAAAGGTATTTTTTTTGCAAAAACGATGGGTGGCCATCATATTTGTAATGTTTGTCATCGAAAGAATGTAGCCAGCTACATTTCCTAATGTTTTGCCAGATGAAAATCTTTTTTTGTAACTTGTTACTGAAAATTCTACACTGGAGGAAAGTACCCGAACACATCATATCAGTCAGAGCGCTGTCTGGTGATCCTATGAGAGAGCAGAGATTTCATCTGAGTGGGGAAGTGCAACTGAAGCTCAAAATGAGTCCTTTTACATTCTTGATTTGGCGCGAACCCTGCCTGAAGCCGAGCAGAATTGACAAATAGAAGCGTTTTAGATCTGCATTTACAAAACGCAGCAATATATTTTGTCTGCCTTGACTCCTGCATGCTGAAGCCTAGCAATGGTGAGTCCTGCGAGTTGAGTTCCACTGAGTTCATACTAAGTCCTTAGGCTTACTAGTTGAACGGTTTCATTATTTTATTACTTAGTCACTTAAAATGTTATGACAAATGAAAGACCAGAAAGTGTTCACTGTGTTGACAAAACAAAGCTCGCAATGGTATTTTAGCATTTAGAAAATCTAGGCAGTGTTCTGAAAGCCAATTGCATTTATGAATTAGCTTTTCTTTGTTTTATTTTGTATGAGCAAGAATGCCCTTTTAGCTTTTGCTCGGGATTGTTTTGGTGGCCTGCATGCATTTGTGAGTTTCATTGATAGCATATATATCATACCAGCAGAACAGCATCAAACTGGGAACTAGGCCCTCTAGTTGCAAAGCATGCAAGTGAATCAGCCTGAGAATGACTGTTGAACAATGTGACTGGTTTACTTGAAGCTTTTCTGCAGAGCATATGTTTTGTTGCCTGGCACAGTGAAATAAGCTGAACTTTTCAAAAGAAAATGAGATGGTTTCAGATGGTAATAGCTTTGCAGTCAGCAAAGTTTACTGGAAAGCCTTACTGTGGAAAAAGCACTGCACATTTTCAATCACTAACTTTGACAGCTGACTGAACAAAGCTTCCACTCAGAATACTATCCAGTCACACTGCACTATATTTCATTTTTTTACAGTGTAATACTTGTGTAATAAATGATAAACAAATGTACATTTTTACAGGTCTGTTTTATTTCTGCAGAAGTCTGCACAACTCATTGTTAGGCCTATTATACTCAGTTGCTAAATAAAACACTTCTATATTTTGTGTGTTGCTAAAATGCCTAATCGTAAAATGTATCTGCATTCTTTCATTGGGAAGCAATTCACAATATATTGAGATACTGTGTACAAAAGAGTCATGGGTTTGAATCTCAGAGAACATTGCTGTTATGGTCAGTCTCAGGCGTTGCTTATGATTTGGTGGCAAGTATGTAATGCAATTGACTCAAATGTAGACTGCAGCATATCCATACATCCATGTACAATAGACATCAAATTTATTTAAACACAGTACACTCCGATGATATCAAATGATCATATTTTAGGAGTTAGCAATCGCAGCCCTAAAAAAATCACAAGAACCTTTAAAAAGGAATAAGTCTTGAAGGTGGAACGAGTTGCAGCCAATTCTGATTCCCGAGGGTGTTGCCCTGCTAGTCTCCATTTCCCCTGTTGTTTTTTTTTATTACCTTAAACATAAAAATGTAAAAGCCCTAAGACATGGGCCACAACCTGGGATTTCCACTCCCAGGTTGTCGTCTTAATCTTTGGTCCCATGTGGGACTACTAGGTATGTAGTAACTGATCTGATCTCCCGTCTTCCCGTCTTTTGTTTCCAGTTCAAAGTTGAGTGGCAGTGGTTCAGGGACAGGAAGGAGCTCCAGGCCAGGCAGGACTAGTGATCCTCCCTGGTTCCTGTCTGGCTCTGACACACTGGGCAGACTGGCAGGCAACACCCTTGGGTAAGTTCTGGCAGTAAGGGCCCTCAGGAAAAACCTCCCCTAGACACACTCGGGTAAAGTCGTTATATGGCTTCATGTGCATTAGTGCCACTTAGGCCTAGACAAAGACAGCTGCAGGAGGACTGCTGAAGTCATTACTATCCAGGATTCAGGTATTGTACATGTAAAATGAGATGAAGTGGTCAGAATCAGACCTTGTAGCACAGAGTTGTCCTGGAAATTGGGACCTTCAATCCAAAGCAGCAGCAGCTCTGAGGTTAAAGGCATAAACATTAAATACCTATTGAGCTTTGATAGAAATGTGCTGTGTGCTGATTTTGAATGAGACTAGGTGAAAGCAATCTACCATCCTCCATTGTTTTTTCCACCTTGTTTTTTTTTGTTACCTTACTGGCTCCTTAATTAGATTTAATGTAGTCAAATTCATCTCTCAAAAATGAAAAGACATTTGCTACCAAACTATTTCTTCCAAATTGCGGTATGCATAAATACCCTAGGACCTCTGCTCTCTCTGTGAAAGCCAGCTGTCCCACGGTTAATTGCTAATCCAGTGTGCAGGCTGGCAGCCATGTGTTGAGTTGAGTTTCTGCTGTGTGGCTGACTGCTGTGCCTGACCTTCGCCTTGTGCTATAACAGGAGTCGCTGGAGCTCCGGGGTGAACGGTGGATCAGGAGGAGGAGGAGGAGGAGGAGGAGGTGGTGGTGGTGGCGGCGGTGGCAGCAGCAGCAGTGTAGGAGGTGCAGGGGGAGGAGGTGTAGGAGGAGCTGTCAGTGGAGGTGGTGGTGGAGGCTCCTCTGGGAGGTCATCTACAGCTGCCAGGGACTCGAGACGTCAGACCAGGGTGATCCGCACAGGGAGGGACCGGGGCTCTGGTCTCCTGGGCAGCCAGCCCCAGCCTGTCATCCCTGCCTCGGTCATCCCAGAGGAACTCATCTCCCAGGTTAGACCCACTGTCTGTCCTCAAACTACATTTTTATTTAAATTCTGGATGTGACCCCACCATATGACAATTTTATTGTTTGACCAGAGCCCCTCATATAAAGGGCCTCAACACATGGCCTTCACTTCTCTCTGGTGCTCAGTCGCCACCGTCACATGGTTGATTTCTGGGTGGTGATCTTCATGTTGCCTCCCTTCTTCCCCAGGCTCAGGTGGTCCTCCAGGGGAAGTCTAGGAGTGTGATCATCCGGGAGCTCCAGAGGACCAACCTGGATGTCAACCTGGCTGTCAACAACCTACTGAGCAGAGACGATGAGGACGGTGACGATGGCGATGACACAGCCAGCGAGTCCTACCTCCCTGGAGGTACCACTTTATTTCACCTTGATGTGTATTCTACAGCTTTCTCATTAAGATGGTAATCTATTGCAAGAAAGACTCAGCATGGCAGCTTTGTATGAAGAGCAGAGGGCTCTCAAACCGTTTGGTCTGGTTTTAAGGGGCTTATGTCAACACTTTATGTAGATAGTTGGTATTTGCTAAATTTGTGATTTTCTACATCTGTGAAACTGGTCGAGTTTTCACAATTCTAAATGCAAACGTCTTTATTAACCTATGGGTTTGACCCTTGCCTGATGGGACAGTAATAGTCATGTCATTAACATCCCTCTCTTTTGTGTTGACCTTACAGAGGACCTGATGTCCTTGCTGGATGCTGACATCCACTCAGCCCACCCCAGTGTCATCATCGATGCTGACGCCATGTTCTCTGAGGACATCAGCTACTTTGGCTACCCATCCTTCAGACGCTCCTCCCTGTCCCGCCTGGGTTCCTCGCGAGGTAACTGACCACACGGCACTCAGAGCTGCTGCCTAGGGACCATCATCCTCTTCTGTAGTCAGGAGATGGAAATCATATTTCTCTTCCTAAATAGTTGTAGCAACAAGTTACCTTATCCGTTACCTAAATGGATGTAAGATTACTTTTCACCACATATAGTATGCTTTTAGTTCTCTGATAGTCGAGGTATATTGTTAAAGTCAATACTAGTCTTTCCTTTTCAACCTGTCGGCAAAGCCCATGTGGATGTGGTGTTGTGAATGTGTGTTCAGTATGCTGCATGGCCATAATACCTGTTCTTCAGTGAGCCCTCTGAGAAAGGCCCATTAGACCCTGTCATTACAGGCACCACTCTCTACTGCAGCCTTATGCTGTAGGACAAACCCTCTCCTTGTAATGCATGTCTATCTCTAATCTATCCTGACCTGTCTTCCTACCTCACATTTCAACATGTGAGTGTGCAGACAGAAACCACTATTAACTTTCACCTTTTTACTGCCAAAACCCTCTTATTTGCATAATTCTAAAAACAAATTTCTTTAATTTGTTGACGGGTCTTCCCCAGAGAGTGGCTTACTTTTATCCCACTGGTGTGACCCCATTGCCATACCAGTTCTCCTTCTTCCCTTAGAGCGTGACTCAGAGCTCTTGCGTGAGCGCGAGTCTGTGTTGAGGTTGCGGGAGCGAAGGTGGCTGGATGGGGCCTCGTTTGACACGGAGAGGGGCTCCACCAGCCGCGAGGGGGAGCCCAGCCTGGACAAGAAGAACATCCCCGTCCAGAGCCCTGTCTCTCTGGGCGAGGAGCTGCAGTGGTGGCCTGACAAGGTGGGAGGATGGGGACATTGATCGATTGGTTGATGGAATAATTTGATTAATGGCAAGGTCCACTAATTTTGGTGTTCATTCATTGATGCGATGTCAATAAAGCTTGTTCAGGGAACATGACAGCATTAATTTATCATGTTAATTGATTTCCCACTTGGTTTATTTCTATCAATATGTTTTTAAGTTTTCGCTAGGTCTATATCCTCAATATTGTTTTGGGTTTATATGCACAGATCAGATGAGCACATTTTTCTAAGTAATATTTCTGTTGGCGTTTTGGTCCAGGATGGTGTGAAGTTTGTGAGCATCGGGTCATTGTTCTCTGAGCTGGTGGCAGTGAGCTCTAAGGGGGAACTCTACCAGTGGAAGTGGAGTGAACCAGAACCATACAGAAACACACAGGTAAACAGCAGTACTGTACAACAAGCCAACAGGACTGATTGCATGAACAATGTGAAGGATTCAGCAGCAGACTTTTATCAAATAAAATTCAAATGATATATCAGAGACCAGTGCTGTACACTAAGAACACTAACTCTCCTCCTGAGGACTACTTTGCAAATAGATGTTTTCATTCAAATACACATTTTATTAGCAAACTCACCCCATTAAAAAAAATATATCTAAAAAATGGACTCCTCCTCCAATCAGAACCCTTCTATCCGCCACCCCCGGGTGTCCTTCTTGGGCCTGACCAATGAGAAGATCACCCTGCTGTCTGCTAACAGCATCAGAGCCACCGTGGCCACGGAGACCAACAAGGTGGCGACCTGGATGGATGACACCCTGAGCAGCGTGGCATCCAAGCTGGAACACAGTGCCCAGGCCTACCCTGAGCTGCAGGGGGAGCGCATCGTGTCTCTGCACTGCTGTGCCCTCTACACCTGCGCCCAGCTGGAGAGCAGCCTGTACTGGTGGTGAGTTAAAGTAGTTAATCTTCACTGCCGAGAGAGAGATTGGCTGGGTTTGCACTGGGATTGTGCCAAGCAAGCTCAATCAAGTGCAGCTAAAGTATTTGAAAAATAACAATTACTAGTTGAACTCAGGCAGTGGCTGGCCAGAGGCCCTCGCTCTACTCAAATGTCCAGTGCAAATGTAGAACTCGGTCCTTGAGATGTCTATGCGTACAAGAAGGTTAATCAGGTGGTTTATGTTTTGAAATGTTTCCTCAGGGGTGTTGTGCCTTTTAGTCAACGGAAAAAGATGCTTGAAAAGGCTAGAGCCAAGAACAAGAAGCCAAAGTCCAGTGCCGGCATCTCCTCAATACCCAACATCACCGTGGGAACGCAGGTGACAAAACATAACGTTAAAACATAAAACCAAGACTATGGGACCATTAGAACCCTGTGTATAAATGTTCCTTTTTCCTGAAATGTTTTTGTTCTCTGCACCTGTGAATCCGGTTGGATGTCTGTTGCGTACACTCGTACACTGCTTTTGAACGAATGTGAACAGGTGTTTGTGTCCTCTCTCCAGGTGTGCCTGAGGAATAACCCCCTCTACCACGCCGGTGCTGTTGCCTTTTCTGTCAACGCTGGGATCCCCAAGGTGGGACTGCTCCTCGAGTCTGTCTGGAACATGAACGACAGCTGCAGGTTCCAGCTGCGATCACCAGAGAGCCTCAAGAACATGGACAAGACCACCAAGACACAGGAGATCAAGTGAGTTAACTTCCATTTCAGAGAGCAGCTGATCTCAATTTGCTCCCTGCCCTTTTCCCTTGGCCCTAACCCTTCTTTGTTTGCAGATGTGCAAATATCAAAGGGTTAGGCCCACGGGAAGGGGTAAGGAGTGAATTGAGACCAGCTTGTTCCCTTCTAAGCCACTCCAAATCTAAATCAAAGACACTCGTCTCCAACACTCATGAACTCAGTCCTACCCATTCTCGCCTTAGAACGGAGAGCAAGCCGGAGTTGGTAAAGACTGAGATGGGGCCCCCTCCTTCCCCGGCCTCCACCTGCAGTGACACCTCCTCCATCGCTAGCAGTGCCTCGCTGCCCTACAGTACGTCACATTACTAGCTACTATACTATAACCACCTCTCTCGCTCTAATATTGCCATGACTCATTTGCCTTTGAAACAGATGGTGCGGCAATTGCAGGTCTCAATTATTATTATTTTGCTTGCATTTTGAGTTTTTCTCTAGTTGTTGTATCTGATAATGAAATCTGCTGTATCTGCTTACGAGACCTGGGTTAAATACTTCCGTCAAATGCTTGTGCTGCAATTGATTTAGCTTGCATGGTACAATGGAACCCAGATAGAATAGTCCTAAAAGTGCAAACCTCGCCCACCTTGCACAGTGGACAAGCTAAATCAAGCACACCTCGAGTATTTTACATGTTTGTTAACCCTGGTCTGCTGTTGTATGAATATCCTAGCGTGTTCTCTGCCCTTACAGAACGAAGACGCTCGACCCCGGCTCCCAAAGAGGAGGAGAAGGTGAACGAGGAGCAGTGGCCTCTTCGGGAAGTGGTGTTTGTGGAGGATGTTAAAAATGTCCCTGTGGGAAAGGTGGGTGTGGCTACAGGAAGGGACCAGACCCTAATGCTCTCTGGCAGACTAGGTGATAGACACCATTGTTTTGTTTTTATTAACACTAAAATATTTTGATTTATCACATTTGATAGTTATTTCTAAAAACCTTCTAGTCTATTTTTCAGATTTTTTCATTTACATGTAAAGAAATGCCTAAGAGCAGAACTCAAAGCCGTAGTATCATGTTTTGTATCCTGTGGATTGTCTGTTCGTTGTGTTATTGTGGTGTCTTCACGACGGCCCTATTTGCAACAGCTCCGTCTTTTAACTTCAGGTGCTGAAAGTGGACGGTGCGTATGTAGCTGTGAAGTTTCCTGGGACATCAAGCAGCGTGAGCACACAGCCGAGTCAGACTAGTGCTCCAGCTCCCATCACTGACTCTGACCCCTCCTCACTGCTGCAGGACTGTAGGCTGCTCAGAATAGATGAGTTACAGGTACGACTATTGGACGCTCACTTACACTCACATACTTATAACAGTATAGTGTAGTTATTATTACTCCCATACAAATGTGTTATTTCAGTGATGGTTTAATGTTTGTGCAATTATTTAATCAATCTAAGTGCAATTTTACAATAAAAGTATCTGTCATTGTAGTATTACATCTGTTGTATAAATGTTTGTCTAAAAGCTGGTGCCTGGTTTAATCAACAGGTGGTAAAAACTGGTGGAACTCCTAAAGTTCCAGATTGCTTCCAGCGTACACCTAAAAAACTCTGCATCCCAGAGAAGGCTGAGATTCTGGCTGTGAATGTTGACTCCAAAGGTAAGACATCTGGAAAACAATACAATGAAGTAATTCATATTGGTGTTGAATGCTGATAATGTAGTATTGAGTGTTTTAAGTGTGGATATGAATGAATTCTGTGTGTATTTCTGACTTGCTGTGTTGTCTGCCCCTTCAGGAGTCCACGCAGTGCTGAAGACTGGTAACTGGGTGAGGTACTGTATATTTGACCTGGCCACAGGCAAAGCAGAGCAGGAGAATAACTTCCCCACCAGTAACCTGGCCTTCCTGGGGCAGAGTGAACGCAATGTAGCAATCTTCACCGCAGGACAGGTCGGCACCTCTCCGCTACTCAATACAACCTTTTCTAATATAGCCATGCTTCATGTATCGCGAAAAGGTTGTGTAGGCAATTGCATATCCAACCATTTTCCTATTTTCTAAGCACATTTTGACCATTTTATTTCCAGGACTCCCCAGTCATCCTTCGGGATGGAAATGGCACAATTTACCCAATGGCCAAAGACTGTATGGGCGGGATCCGAGACCCTGAGTGGCTGGACCTGCCGCCCATCGCCAGCCTGGGCATGGGGGTGCACTCCCTGGCCAACCTCCCCACCAACTCAACCATCAAGAAGAAAGCTGCTATTATCATATTGGCTGTGGAGGTTAGCAAAATGTGATATTATTTCTAGCGCAAAGGGGATTATTTAGTGTATGGTCAATTTGTTACTGGGAGGATCGTCATTTTCGCAGGTTTCCCTAGATTGAGCTTACTTCTGGACCAAAAAAAACATGCTCAATATAAACTCAGCAAAAAAGAAGCGTCCTCTCACTGTCAACTGCGTTTCTTTTCAGCAAACTTAACATGTAAATATATTTATAAACATAAGATTCAACAACTGACAAGTTCCACAGACGTAACTAACAGAAATAGAACAATGTGTCCCTGAACAAAGGGGGGAGTCAAAAGTAACAGTCAGTATCTGGTGTGGCCACCAGCTGCATTAAGTACTGCAGTACATCTCCTCATGGACTGCACCAGATTTGCCAGTTCCTGCTGTGAGATGATACCCAAGTCTTCCACCAAGGCACCTGCAAGTTTCCAGACATTTCTGGGGGGGAATGGCCCTAGCCCTCACCCTCTGATCCAACAGGTCCCAGACGTGCTCAATGGGATTGAGATCCGGGCTCTTCGCTGGCCATGGCAGAACACTGACATTCCTGCCTTGCAGGAAATCACAGAACGAGCAGTATGGCTGGTGGCATTGCCATGCTGGAGGGGCATGTCAGGATGAGCAACATGAGGGAGGAGGATGTCTTCCTTTGTAATGCACAGCGTTGAGATTGCCTGCAATGACGACAAGCTCAGTCTGATGATGCTGTGACACTGCCCCAGACCATGACAGACCCTCCACCTCCAAATCAATCCCGCTCCAGAGTACAGGCCTCGGTGTAATGTTCATTCTTTCATCGATAAACGCGAAACAGATAAGAGCACTTTTTGCCAGTCCTGTCTGGTTCAGTGACGGTGGGTTTGTGTCCATAGGCGACGATGTTGCTGGTTGATGTTGCTGATGATGTCTGGTGAGGACCTGCCTTACAACAGGCCTACAAGCCCGCAGTCCAGCCTCTCTCAGCCTATTGCGGACAGTTTGAGCACTGATGGAGGGATAGTGCGTTCCTGGTGTAACTCGGGCAGTTGTTGTTGCCATCCTGTGCAGGTGTTACACATGATCTGCCACTGCGAAAACGATCAGCTCTCTGTCCTGTCTCCCTGTAGCGCTGTCTTAGGTGTCTCACAGTACGGACATTGCAATTTATTGCCCTGGCCACATCTGCAGTCCTCAAGCCTTCTTGCAGCATGCCTAAAGCACGTTCACGCAGATGAGCAGGGACCCTGGCCATCTTTCTTTCGTGTTTTTCAGAGTCAGTAGAAAGGCCTCTTTAGTGTGCTAAGTTTTCATAACCGTGACCTAAATTGCCTACCGTCTGTAAGCTGTTAGTGTCTTAACGACCATTTCACAGGTGCATGTTCATTAATTGTTTATGGATCATTGAACAAACTTGGGAAACAGTGTTTACGATGAACACTTTACTATGAAGATCTGAAGTTATTTGGATTTTTACGAATGATCTTTGAAAGACAGGATCCTGAAAAAGGGCCGTTTCTTTTTTTCCTGAGTTTAGGCTCTACATTGGATGTGCTTTTTAGCCAAGGAAAATTATGTTTTTAACCTTAAACCTTCCCTTATTGTATTCTGTTGATTAATGCTTTTGTATTTTGCATTTTTTTTATTCCCGCTGTAAAGTATATTGAGATGCTGATGCACTTTAAACAACTTTGTTAAACTTGTGTTTCCAGAAGCAGACGTTGATGCAGCACGTGCTGCGTTGTGACTTTGAGGCCTGTCGTCAGTACCTGGTCAACCTGGAGCAGGCTGTTCTCCTGGAGCAGAGTCCCCACGTTCTCCACTCCTTTCTGGGCCACCGCTGCGACGGCAACCGCAACATCCTCCACGCCTGTGTCTCAGTCTGCTTCCCCGTCAGCAACAAGGAGACCAAGGAGGAGGAAGGTAAACCACGGCTAGAGTGCTGGGTGGTGTATACAGCGAGATAAAACATTGCAGATGGAATTCAACAAATGGAGTTAACTGGATTCCCTGTTCTACCTGAAGCACAATATATTCCAATCTGAAATTTCTGTGAGGTTACACCAGCGTCAAGACTCCTGAACTCTCCAAAGGCACAGTGTCAGTTTTGAGGCATCCTCTGTGTTATCTTTCTCATCTCCCATTTGACTTCCATTATTTCTTCATCTCACTGTGTGTGTATATGTGTGGTAACTGTTGGGCTGGTGTTTTCCAGAAGCTGAACGGTCTGAGAGGAATACGTTTGCAGAGAGACTGTCAGCAGTGGAGGCCATCGCCAATGCAATCTCTGTGGTGTCCAGCAACAGCTCTGGGAACAGGACGGGCTCTTCTAGCAGCAGAGGGTAACTAACTTATACAAGTTTTTAAGTTGACCATTTTCTTTCAGGCAACATGTTCATGATGAGAAACACTGAAGAACTGGATTATACTAACTGATTGTTCCATAATGCACAATAAGTGAAATAATTTTACTGAGCCTATTGGCTGAGCCTTTTTTTCCATTCTTAGAAACCCTATCAGGATGCCATTTAAGACACTTGAGACCAAGAACACTATCTTGGTGCCCATTTATGTCTACATGTCAGTCCTATTGTCTTTCCACCACTCATGTAACCTGGTAAGTGTGTTCTGTCTGACGCAGGCTGCGTCTGAGGGAGATGATGAGGCGCTCTCTGAGAGCAGCGGGGCTTGGTCGTCACGAATCCGGCCCCTCCTCCAGCGACCACCAGGACCCCGTGTCCCCACCCATCGCCCCTCCCAGCTGGGTGCCTGACCCCCCTCCCATGGACCCAGACGGTGACATAGACTTCATCCTGGCCCCTGCAGTGGGATCTCTCACCACAGCCTCAACAGGGACCAGCCAGGGCCCCAGCACATCCACTATACCAGGTTAGATACCTATCTAGATACAACCACACCTAGCTAGCTACTCCACCACTGTACCAGGTCAAATACCTAGCCTGTGTGATACTAAATGTCACCTAATTCCCTGTTTAGAACACTACTTATGGCCAGAGCCTGTATATAAGGAATAGGGTTCCATTTGGAACCAACCAATGGCTAGCTACTTCCTCACTATACCACCATACATGCTCAGATGTGGAGTTAGTTGGGGTTACCCTATTGTTCTCCAACTCTCCCCAATGTCTCTGACCTGTTCCATCCTCCTGCCACAGGCCCTTCTGAGTCTTCGGTGGTGGAGTCTAAAGACCGCAAGGCCAACGCCCACCTCATCCTCAAACTGATGTGTGACAGCATGGTTCTCAGGCCACACCTCCGCGAGCTGCTCTCTGCCAAGTAAGACTCTTGTTTTTGTTTTCATCTTTCTTTAAAAAAACTGCAGGAACGTTCCATTTTTTTGTACTTTCTTTGTGATAGAGGCAGGTGTGATTGAGAGGGAGATTGAGAGTTGGGAAGGCCGATGGGTCTGGGCAAGCTTTTTCATTTTATAACACAGTAATGCCTTGTTTCATTAAAATACTGAACTATTGCTCTCATTATTATTGATGTTCTAAAGAGTGTGTGTGTATTTGACAGGGATGCCCGTGGAATGACTCCGTTCATGCTGGCAGTAAGCGGGAGAGCTTACCCAGCTGCCATTACTGTTCTGGAGGCTGCGCAGAAAATGGCCAAGGGTACATCACTCACTGCACTGTTTATTTGTCTTTGGTTGAGAAAGAGGAGACTTTGGCAGTGATACTAATGGATATGAATGCCTACGTGTTGATGTAAACACAAGTCATGAATTTATACATGAAGAAGTGATTATACATGTTCTGTTTAATGGGGAGATGACTACCTAAACTTAATAACCTAATAAAAATCTATTTTAATGTTCTGTTGCAAATCCTGTGTAGTGGGAGACCCCGGCATGACTGAGAAGGTGGATGCAGACTCTGTGTTCATGGAGATGATTTGTCCCTCGGGGACCAACCATGACGACTCTCCTCTCTACGTCCTCTGCTGCAACGACACCTGCAGCTTCACCTGGACAGGCGCTGAACACATCAACCAGGTGGGTGGGTCACTTGGGAGGACAATGCAACACGCACAACAAATGAGTCACCTGTTTGCACTGATTTGCCTTTTCACAGATGGGAATCTTTGCTGACCATTTTCTCTCTGTCCATCTAGGATATCTTTGAGTGCCGGACCTGCGGCCTGTTGGAGTCTCTCTGCTGCTGCACTGAGTGTGCCAGGGTGTGTCACAAAGGACACGACTGCAAGTATGTACTTCACTCTTCATCCTGGTGTTAGTGGATTTTATTACTTACATCCCGGTTTTATACTGTTGTAATGCATCACTGCATCTGATACAGGGGATTTGCACCAGGCCTTTAATGTCTTTCTCCCCAGACTCAAGAGGACCTCTCCCACTGCGTACTGTGACTGCTGGGAAAAGTGTAAGTGTAAGACGCTGATCGCTGGACAGAAAGCTGCTCGCCTGGACCTGCTGTACAGACTGCTCACCACCACTAACCTGGTCACCAGTCCGAACAGCCGGTAAACACACTGACTGTGACTGTAGGCTGTATTTTGTGTTCAGTGTTAACATGTATTGCTTTTAAATCCAATGTTGGTTGTTTTCATTCAATCTGTCAGGTGTTTTTTCAGGGGCTTTAGTAATGTGTTTTTCCTCTGGCTGGCCGGCCAACAGGGGGGAGCATATCCTTCTGTTCCTGGTGCAGACTGTTGCTAGGCAGAGTGTGGAGCACTGCCAGTACCGGCCCCCTCGCATCAGAGAGGACAGGAACCGCAAGGCTGCCAATGCTGAAGGTGGGTGGAGGTTTACGACTGTTGTCAGGCCTGGTTTCACTTCAAGCAACACTGAAAATCTAGCATGATGGCTCAATGTTTATGTCACATCTATTCTAAGAGACAATTCTAATAGTTTTTTTATGTTGTCCTCCCTGTGTGTCAGACTCTGACATGCCGGACCATGACCTGGAACCTCCACGCTTCGCCCAGCTGGCCCTGGAGAGGGTGCTGCAGGACTGGAATGCTCTCAAGTCCATGATAATGTTTGGATCCCAGGAGAATAAAGACCTGTGAGTTCTCTAGCCCTGCCTGCCTTCACCAGCTCAGTGTCACTTCTCAAACCTCTTTGTCCATTCCTCCAACCTCTCTTTTATCCCGCCATCCCTCCTACCTCTTTGTCCATCCCTCCAACCTCTTTGTCCATCCCTCCAATTTATACTTAAGCTGTCTAAAATAGTTACGGAAGCAAGCACGCACATTTTCTTCCTGAAATGTACCTCATCGGATGAGCAGCTGTTTTACCAGTTACGAGTCCTCTTAGTAGTGTCACCTTTAACTCTGGTGTCCTGGTTGTGTGTTCCAGGCTGAGTGCCAGCAGCCATATCGCCCATCTTCTTCCAGAGGAGCAGGTATACCTGAACCAGCAGAGTGGCACCATCCGCCTGGACTGCTTCACACACTGCCTCATCGTCAAGTGTGCCCCTGACATTACAGTAAGTCGGGTCAGTCCACCCCCCCTTAAATTACTCAGAGCTTCAGGAGTCACCTACAGGACGCACCACTCATCTTCTGTTGCAAGTCCTCTCTCTGGGTCGGATTCTCACACAGATTAAGCCTAGCCCTGGACTCCTCCTATTTCATTGGAGAATTTAATTTGGGTCAGAGGAACTTGCCCAGAGGGTACACTACCTCCTATCTATGTGGCAAGTGCAACATTATCCCTCTAGGTGTAACTATGTGGAGTCAACCTTGAAGGTGGTCTGGTCTGTGTGTTAGCTAACCGTCTCTGAATCTTCTGTTGTCTCCTGTAGTTTATTGACACCCTACTGGGGACCTTGGTGAAGGAGCTGCAGAACAAGTACACTCCTGGCCGGAGAGAGGAGGCCATCGTCGTCACCAGGAGGTTCCTGCGCTCTGTGGCCAGGGTGTTTGTTATCCTCAGCGTCGAGATGGCTTCATCCAAAAAGAAAAAGTATGAGTACCAAATCCAGATCTGCATTTTCCTGTTGTACAGGGCTGGGGAGCGGGGAGTGGGGAGCAGTACAAGACAAATCAAACGTGTTTAAATCCACTAAAGGGCTAGTCCAGTCCTTTAAAATCACCTAAACTAAAGGACTGAACTAGCCCTTTAGTGGATTTAAACAGATTTTATTTGTCTTGTACTGCTCCCCACTCCTAGGTGAATATAAACATAGCAGCAAGGACTGATTTGATACTTCCAGTTGACATCTAATCTCCTTTCTTGTTGTTTCTTCCAGTAACTTCATCCCCCAGCCCATTGGGAAGTGCAGGCGTGTGTTCCAGGCCCTGCTGCCCTATGCGGTGGAGGAGCTGTGCAACGTGGCGGAGTCCCTCATCGTGCCTGTGAGGATGGGCATCGCCCGGCCCACCGCCCCCTTCACCCTGGCCAGCACCAGCATCGACGCCGTGCAGGGCAGCGAGGAACTCTTCTCTGTGGAACCCTTGCCACCAAGACTCTCCCCAGACCAGTCCAGCAAGTGAGTGGTTTTACTCTGCATTCGCACAGACAGACATGCAGACTGTGTTCCCCAGCTCTGTTGATTTGGAGGTCTTTGTGACCTTCCTCTGGGAAAATATAATCTAGGGAAGTATAAATGTATATGTATAAATTGGTTTAAAGTGGCTTGGATTTAAACATTGGCGTTAACTCAAATGGTCTTGTTTGCCTGTGTGTGTCAGTTCTAGTCAGACTGCATCGTCCTACATCATCAGGAACCCCCAGCCTCGCCGCAGCAGCCAGTCCCAGCCGGTCAGAGGGAGAGATGAGGAGCAGGATGATATTGTGTCTGCTGATGTTGAAGAGGTGAAGAGTCTCACTAGAAAAGGAACATCAATGGGGGGGGGCAAAGATCAAAGTGTTGGGTGTAATCATGGTTGCTGTCAGTTTAGTAAGAATTTCATGTTTACTTCTGACATTGATTGAATTGAAATGGAATTGAACCCAACACTTGATGACATTTGCTTTCTCGGTACTGATTCCCAACCGTCTACCTCTGTTGTGGCAGGTGGAGGTTGTCGAGGGCGTTGCCGGGGAGGAGGATCACCATGAAGACCCGGAGGAACATGGAGAACAGGGAGAGGAGAACACTGAGGCAGAGGGACAGCATGATGAACATGATGAGGATGGTGAGAACCTAGACTGGACTGACTCCTTTTTTTTCCTACCACTAATGTGGTAGAATTTTACAACCTTTCTACTAATTATTGACAGTGATGATGCTGATGGTGGTTGAAGAGGGTTATGTCCTTTCCTCTCCAGGAAGTGACATGGAGT
This sequence comes from Oncorhynchus nerka, assembly GCF_034236695.1. Lineage (NCBI taxonomy): Eukaryota > Metazoa > Chordata > Actinopteri > Salmoniformes > Salmonidae > Oncorhynchus > Oncorhynchus nerka. Next base: position 14,475,868 of record NC_088398.1, on the reverse strand, counting down.
TGGATCTGCTGGCTGCCGCAGAGACTGAGAGCGACAGCGAGAGTAACCATAGCAACCAGGACAATGCCAGCGGGCGGAGGAGTGTTGTCACCGCAGCAACTGCTGGCTCCGAAGCAGGTATTATAATTCCCACCATTATCTTTTGTATTCACATTTTAGTTTAAGTCCTTGTCATTTTAATTAAATTTAAATCCCTGGTTTATTTTCTTATGTCATGTGGCCACTGGCCAGCCAGCCATCTAAATGACCTCATTTAACGATCCTACCTGAGTTCTTGAGACTGCTAAATGGAAATCGCTTTCTGCCTCACCGCCCTCTTTAATATTCAGTTGCTGTTCAGGCGGACTAACTATTTTTCTGTCTCATTATCACCAGTCTTGACTGGCCGTCACACCAGCTAGTAAAAGGGAAGAGGCCCTATTCTTTTTATTTGATTTTTTAGGTCACATTGTTCTTACCACTATTGACAACATGGCTTAAGACTGCAGGCCAACTAGTCTACTACTAGGGTTCATTACTCAATGTATTTCATTTGCAGGATGTAGAATATTTTCAAAATGCTGGTATGGGCTCCTTTTTACTACAATGCATAATATGTCAGGGCTAAAGTGACATTTGAGGTGCACACACAGTTTATCCTAAGGAGTTCACCCAGTATTGCCCTCCATCTCACATATCACCATGGTTCTCATCAACTAATAATATCTTACTCCCAAGTCTAACTGTCTTGTTGGTGTTTCTCCCTGAATAACAATCTATTCACTTTCTTTAGACTTGCTAGCTGGTGTGGGGTTCCTCCCTTGTGTCCATCTACATTTTGCCTTTGATTCTTTGTTTGTGGTTGTAATTGCTTTTAATATGGAAAAGTCTGGAAATATTTATAATGGTGTATTTTCCCGTCAGACACTACTAAGATCACTCAATAAGACCAACAATAGAAATAAAAACCTATGATGGGCCCAGTTTTTCAGTGATCGATCTGGATTTAGCCCATCAGATGGGATTAAATGCATAGCTGGAAACAGAATGAATAGAACAGGAGTCCCAATTAAAGCCAATAATTCTGTTATATTTTTATGCGTTTATTCCTGTGCAATAGGCAAAATACCTTTCTAAAAACTGCACCCTGGTGAAACTGTGGTACTTTAGCCTAATTTGAACAACAAGAAGCAGCGTTGTTTAAGCTGAGTTGAGCTGCTCAATATAACATGGCAGTGGTGTGGAACACTAACCTGCACTCCTGCTACCTGGCAAGGTGAGCAGCCACTCGCACTCATCTCTCCCTAATCCCCCTTCGTCTTCCCATCCCTCTCCACCAAGGTGCCAGCAGTGTCCCTGCCTTCTTTTCAGAGGACGACTCCCAGTCCAACGACTCAAGCGACTCGGACAGCAGCAGCAGCCAGAGCGACGACGTGGACCAGGAGACCTTTCTATTGGATGAGCCCTTGGAGAGGACCACCACTGCCTCGCACGTCAACAGTGCTGCCCAGGCGCCACGCTCCATGCAGTGGGCTGTACGAAACACCCCCAGCCAGAGAGCCACGGGCAGCGCCCCCTCCAGCTCCTCCACCCCCGCTGGTCAGCACTAAAACTACTACACACACAATCTAGGCTGTACGCACCACCACTCTCATATTGACACATCTGAGATGGACTGCATTTAGGACAGTCTTGTATTGATTTTTTGTATGTCTTTTGTCTGTCATTCTATCGCAAGAGAATATTGGACTGAGTCAGTGGGACATTTTTGGTGTTATGTTTTGCTGGGGACTATGTTGGTGAGGTCTGTCTGTGCTGACGCTCATGTCTCTGTGCCCAGCAGCGAGCTCCACCGGTCTGATCTACATCGACCCGTCCAACCTGCGGCGCAGCAGTGCCATCAGCACCAGTGCGGCCGCTGCGGCTGCAGCTCTGGAGGCCTCCAACTCGTCCAGCTACCTGACGTCAGCCTCCAGCTTAGCCCGGGCCTACAGCATCGTCATCAGACAGATCTCTGACCTGATGAGTCTCATCCCCAAGTACAACCACCTGGTCTATTCCCAGTACCCTGCTGCAGTCAAACTCACCTACCAGGACGCTGTCAACCTGCAGGTGACACAGACCCACACACAGATCACATTGCATTATGTTACCTACCAATGGTCACATGTTAGTGTCAACAAAGTGGTTCTGGAAGTATTTTATAGGATAATTATTCTGTCCACACCTTTCTGAATAAAGTGACTAACCGTTTTGTGGAGATGAAATTGGACTTTTACACTACTGTTGTTGACGTTCTGACTGAAACAAGCTTATCTGTTTGTTAAACCACCAGAACTTTGTTGAGGACAAGCTGATCCCTACGTGGAACTGGATGGTGTCCATCATGGACTCTACAGAGGCTCAGCTGCGTTACGGCTCGGCCCTGTCCTCAGCGGGTGACCCCGGACACCCATCCCACCCCCTCCACGCCTCGCAGCACTCTGCCCGCAGGGAGCGCATGACCGCCCGCGAGGAAGCCAGCCTCCGCACCTTGGAGGGACGGAGGTCTGGGTAAAATAAGTGTAACCCAAAATAGTAGAATTTGTTATTGGCAATCAGCAGTGTTTCATAGGCCCACACTAGTTTGCAATTGTTTATGGATTATATTTCAAGTCGCTGATGTGTGTGTTCCTTCCTCCCAGGCGTGCGGCAACTCTGCTGACAGTGCATCAGGGGATGATGTCAGCGCGGGGTGACTTCCTGAACTACGCCCTGTCTCTGATGCGTTCCCATAATGACGAGCACTCTGACGTTCTGCCTGTGCTGGATGTGTGTTCTCTCAAACACGTGGCCTACGTCTTCCAGGCCCTCATCTACTGGATCAAAGCCATGAACCAGCAGACAACTCTGGACACAACACAGATGGACCGCAAGAGGTACTGACTCCCCTGGAATGGATGGACATGTTTACACTGACTCTTTCTCAACTTTTTTCTCCATTCCTACATGGTTCCTCACCTCTGACCTTGGCTTCTTCTGCAATGCTTTTTGAGAAGGAAGCGAGGACGTGGGGAATCAAGGAAAGCCTAATTGAGAAGGAGCCACTGACTCCCCTTAGAAAATGACCAGCATGTCAAATATTCCGTGTGATTTAATGATATTCGTTTACCCCACAGGAGCCGAGAGATTCTGGAACTGGGACTGGACAATGAAGATTCTGAACATGAGAATGACGAGGACACCAATCAAAGTAAGTTAATTGAATTATGAGTGATATGCTTTGATATTTGTGTGTTCTATTTGAAGTTTTCTCATACAGGTGTCTTAACCTATTATTTTTCACCTCAGTTTGATTGATAGCCATTTTAAGAGTGAGTTACTAGTCCATTGACATGTGGAGCACTGTTAGGTTGTTTTCTGGTATTGGAAGGCAGACAAGCCAGAAGAAAGGCAGTTAGGCAGAAACGAGGCAAAAAGAAGAGGGCAGCTCCCAAAGGTACAGTTAAGTTCAGATTAGACAAACAGTTTTGCCCTTTTGGAGTCACTTAAATCTGACAAACGACACTTAAACTGTTTGCTCAATCAGCCACCTTTAGTCACTGTTAGTGAACAGTGCTGTGAAAAAGTATTTACCCCTTATAATTTTCTCTACTTCTGCATATTTTTGATACTGAATTGTCAGATCTTCAACCCCCAAAAAAGTAATTGCCCCCTTACACTGAATAACTGGTCGTGCCACCATTAGCTGTAATGACTCCAACCAAACGCTTCTGTAGTTGTTGATCAGTCTCTCACGTCACTGTGGAGGAATTTTGGCCCACTCTTCCATGCAGAACTGCTTTAACTCAGCGATATTTGTGGGTTTTCAAGCATGAACTGCTAAATCCTGCCACCACAACTCAATTGGAATTAGGTCTGGACTTAGATTAGACCAGGTATTCCCAAACTGGGGTACGCGAAATGCCGTCAGGGGTACGCCAAATAAAAGTGATTTCACATTTTCAAACGGTGCATTTTAATTTACCAATGGGGCTAAACATCTGGGTGAGTTTTTTTTCTCGCCTAAGTAGCCTCGTTTCACAGCTAAAAATGGAATGAAACCATGTAGTGTTCAGCGAAATAACGACACAATGTCAAATACAGGTAGCCTAGTCAAATAATTAACATCCAATCACATTAACATGTCTAGCGGAACCCCGTTCTACTAGCAGAACCCCCCCCCCGCAACAGCCAGTGAAAGTGCAGGGCGCCAAATTCAAAACAACAAATCACATAATTAAAATTCCTCAAGTTTGCAAGTATTTTACACCATTTTAAAGATAAAATTCTCGTTAATCCAGCTAGTGTCTGATTTCAAAAAGGATTTACAACGAAAGCACCACAAACGATTATGTTAGGTCACCACCAAGCCACAGAAAAACACAGCCATTTTTCCAGCCAAAGAGAGGAGCCACAAAAAGCAGAAATAGAGAATTAATCACTAACCTTTGATCTTCATCAGATGACACTCATAGGACTTCATGTTACATAATAATGTATGTTTTGTTTGATAAAGTTCATATTTCTATAAAAAATCTGAGTTTACATTGGTGCATTACGTTCAGTAGTTCTAAAACATGCGGTGATTGTGCAGAGAGCCACATCAAATTACAGAAATACTCATAATAAACATTGATAAAGATACGACTATTATACATGGAACTTTAGATAAACTTCTCCTTAATGCAACCGCTGTGTCAGATTTTTTTTTTAAACTACAGAGAAAGCAAACCATGCAATAATCTGAGTACAGCCTTTAGACAACAAAGCAGCCAAAAAGATACCCGCCATATTGGGTAGTCAACATTACTCAGAAATAGCATTTTAAATATTCACTAACCTTTGATCTTCATCAGAATGCACTCTCAGGAATCCCAGTTCCACCATAAATGTTTGATTTGATTGATAATGTCCATCAGTTATGTCCAAATATCTTATTGTTTTAGGGCGTTTGGTAAGCAAATCCAAAAGCGCGTTCAGGTCGCGCAGAACGTCGGACAAAAAGTTCAAAATGTTCCGTTACAGCCCGTAGAAACATGCCAAACTAAGTATGGAATCAATCTTTAGGATGTTTTTGACATAAAACTTCATTAATATTCCATCCGTTCCTTTGTCTGTACAAATGAAGTGGAACGTAGCTACCTTTCGCGTGAGCGTGCCAGACCGAGGCTGTGGCACTCTGCCAGACCACTCACTCAAAGAGCTCTTATGAGCCTCTCCTTTAGAGTAGAATCCTCAAAACAGTTTGTAAATATTGTTGACATCTAGTGGAAGCCTTTGGAAGTGAAACACAACTCATATCCCACTATTTCCAATGGGGGTGAGTTGAAAAACTACAAACTTCAGATTTCTTCTCAGGTGTTTGCCTGCCATATGAGTTCTGTTATACTCGGACATTATTCAACCAGTTTTAGAAACTTGAGTGTTTTCTATCCAAATTTACTAATTATATGCATATTCTAGCTTTTACGGTTGGGTAGCAGGCAGCTTAATTTGGGCACGTTTTTCATCCAAGCTACCCAATACTGCCCCCTACCCCAAAGAAATTAAGGGCCAGTAGGAGGTACCCTTTCCTCTGGTCTAAAAACAATAAAATATCCCAATGCCCGAGGGCACAGTGATTGTGGACATTTCCCTGTGTAGGGTGCTGTCTTTCGGGATGGGAAGTTAAACGGATGTCCTGACTCTGTGGTCACTAAAGATCCCATGGCACTTATCGTAAGAGTAGGGGTGTCATGTAGCAACAGCACGTCACTAGAACGCGAAGTATGTTGTCGAGCGCTGAAACCTGAACTAAAGACCTCAGTTTAAAAGCCGACTGTTTTTATATACTTTTATGTTATTTTTGAGCTAGCGGCTCTGTTGGGCTACATTTTTGTGAGCGCCGCTATATCTCCTGGGATCCTGCCAGATTCCGTATAGGGGGAGAGACGCGAAGCCTAGCTGGCTCGGCGGACTCAAATAGAGGCCGCCGTTGAAAGTTTCCAGCATTGCAGGAGCTGTGTTTACTTTGCTTTGTTCCGGGACAATGTGGACCGCGCTGACTTTCAATGTAGCAACTGCTTGCTTGCGGAGGACTACAGGAGCGAAGTAGCTACTCTCAGCAAACAAGTAGGAAACTTACATAAGCTACTGGAGAACCCACGGCCACCTACTTTTTCCTTCCTCCCCAGTAGCTGGACGCCGCTCTGGTCTGGTGGAAGTTTTGCTGCCGTGTCGGCTCTCCACAGCTGGTGTTAGGCAGGGTTCCATCCCAGAAGGGGTCTCCCCCTTCCCTGGTTGAACAGAGCTGATCTCAACCCAACCAACCAGCCATGGAGGTACATCACTCGGCGTGGAAGTCGAAGAAGGCGTCCTCTGGCAACGAGGGTCTCCATGGAGATGTTGAACCCGGAACTGACACGGACCAAAAACAGCTTTGCCGCCCTGGATCCAGAGGTTCCAGCACCTTGGTCCTTGGTGGCTTTTCAATCAAGATCAAATCCGGAGGTACCTGCGTCTTCGTCCTCGGTTCTGTCTCACTCTCCGGTGGCTTCTACCTCGGGTTCAGATCCTCTGAGCTCCCAGCCTCACCAGACCGTAAGGCTGCCTTAGAGACCGGCCCATTCAACATCACCAGCTGTCATCATAGGCAGCTTCATGGTGAGAAACATCTCGGTCTCCAAGGCAAAAACCCTGTGCTACGCAGGAGCACGAGTACAGGACATAAGGCTGCTTCTGTCTGTTCTACCACAGATGCCCAGAGCTGTCACTGTCGTAGTCCATGTGGGGTCAAACATCATCAGGAGGGCTAGCTCTGAACATTTTAAAAATGTATTTTAAAGAACTGATTTTAGCATTAAGACTCCCAAAAACGGCCAATCATTTCAGGTCCAGTACCATCCTTGGGCCGCAGGTGTGAAAGATTCAGCAGACTGCTGGCAATACACATATGGCTAAAAGACTACTGTAGCTCTGCTGGAGTCAATTTTATTGATAACTTTGACACCTTCTGGAAGCAGAAGATACTCTCAGGAATGACGGAGTCCATCCAAATCATCTTGGCTCCTGTACTCTGTCCACGTATTTCAAAGCTGCGTTAAAACAATGACTGGTAAATGAACCAAGACCAGCTCAGTTAATCCCTACCATTGTGACAATGAATCGTCATAATGCTGCATCAAGTGTATATGATCTTATTGGCATTGGCAAACAATGTAAGTAATTTATGTACCCCTAATTGTCCCAAATACATCTGATCTGTTTATCCTACAGCTATTGTAAGCAGTCACCATGAGCCTGTAAACCAGAGTTACACTGTTAGCACTGAGGCGGTGTGCAATAATAGGAAGACCACTTTATGCAGCTCACCCTGCACTCTCCGCTCCAATGTAAATAACTTGAGTAAGTCTACCTCGACAAGCTTCTCAGTAAAGCATTAAAAACAACACAGGAAAGTGCTAATAAAATAGCCCATATTAACATATGCAGCCTAAGAAACAAGGTCCATGAAGTCAATGACGTGCTTGTAACAGATTACATTTCATATTCTATCTCTGAAACTCACATAGATAATAATTTGATACAGCGGTAGGAATACATGGTTATAACATCTACCGAAAAGCCCATGGAGGCGATGTTGCGATCTATATTCAGAACCACATTCCTGTAAAGCTTAGATGATTTAATATTAAATACTGTTGAAGTAATATGGCTACAGGTTCATCTGCCTCACCTAAAGCCCATTCTTGTGGGAAGCTTGTATAGATCACCAAGTGCTAAGTCAGTATCTGGATAATATGTGTGAAATGCTTGATAATATATGTGATATCAACAGAGAAGTATATTTTCTGGGTGATTTTTAAATATTGACTTGCTATCATCAAGCTGCCCACTCAGGAAAAAACCTTGAACTCTAACAAGTGCCTGCAACCTGGATCAGGTTGTCAGGCAACCTACCAGGGTAGTTACAAACAGTACATGAATTAAATCATCGTATTGATCACATCTTTACTAACGCTGCAGATTTGTGCTTTAAAGTAGTATCCAAATCCATACAATGTAGTGATCACAATATAATAGCAATATCTATGAAAACCAAAGTTCCAAAGGCTGGGCCTAATATAGTGTACGAGTTCTTACAATAAGTTTTGTTGATGTAAAGAATATTTGCTGGTCTGTGGTGTGTAATGAGGAGCAATCAGACGCTGCACTTGACACGTTTATGAAACTACTTATTCCAATTACTAATAAGCACGCATCCATTAAGAAAATTACTGTAAAACTGTTAAATCCCCTTGGATTGATGAGGAATTGAAAAATTGTATGGTTGAGGGATGAGGCAAAAGGTATGGTGATTAAGTCTGGCAGTCCAACTGATTGGCAAACGTACTGCAAATTAAGAAAATGTGACTAAACTATATAAAAATTAAACTACACTATGAAACAAATAAAGAATGTTAGTAAAAAGCTTTGGGGCAACTTAAATTACATTTTGGGAAACAAAGCTAACTCTGCTCCTTCAGTCATTGAATCAGACGACTCCATCACAAAGTCCACTGATATTGCAAACTACTTTAATGACTTTTTCATTGGCAAGATAAGCAATCTTGGGGATGACATGCCAGCAACAAACACTGACACTACACAAGTATATCGGATCAAATTATGAAAGACAACAGTTATTTTGAATACCGTAAAGTCAGTGTGGAAGAGGTGAGAATTGTCTATCAACAATAACAAGCCACCAGGGTCTGACAATCTGGATGGAAAATTACAGGATAATAGCAGATGATAATTGCAACTCCTACTTGACACATCTTTTAAATTTAAGCCTACTAGAGAGTGTGTGCCCTCAGGCCTGGAGAGAAGCTAAAGTCATTCCGCTACCCAAGAATAGTACTGGCTCAAATAGCCAACGAATCAGCCTGTTGCCAACCCTTAGTAAACTTCTGGAAAAAATGGTGTTTGACCAGATACAATGCTATTTCACAGTCAACAAATTGACAACATAATTTCAGCATGCTTATAGGGAAGGACCGTCAATAAGCACAGCACTTAAACAAATTACTGATTGGCTGAGAGAAATTGATCAAATGATTGTGGGGGCTGTCTTGTTAGACTACAGTGCAGCTTTTGACATTATCGATCATAGTCTGCTGTCAGGAAAACTTGTATTATGGCTTTACACCCCCTGCTATATTGTGGATAAAGAGTTACCTGTCAAACAGAACAGAGGGTGTTCTTTAATGAAAGCCTCTCAAATATAAACCAGTTAGAATCAGGAAATCCCCAGGGTAGCTGTTTAGGCCCTTTGTTTTTATTCAATATTTACTAACGACATGCCACTGACTGAGTAAAGCCAGTGTGTCTATGTATCCAGATGACTCAACACTATACACATCAGCTACTACAGCAACTGAAATGACTGCAACGCTCAACAAAGAGCTGCAGTTAGTTTGAGTGGGTGGCAAGGAATAAGTTGGCCATAAATATTTCTAAAACTAAAAGCATTGTATTTGGGGAAAAAAACACTCACTAAACCCTAATCCTCAACCAAATCTTGTAATAATGTGGATATTGAGCAAGTTGAGATGACTAAACTGCTTGGAGTAACCCTAGATTGTAAACTGTCATGGTCAAAACATATTGATGCAGTAGTAGCTAAGATGGAGAGAAGTCTGTCTATAATAAAGTGATGCTCTGCCTTAACAACACTATCAACAAGGCAGGTCCTACAGGCCCTAGTTGTCGCACCTTGACTACTGTTCAGTCGTGTGGTCAGGTGCCACAAAAAAGGACTTAGGAAAATTGGCTCAAAACAGGGCAGCACGCCTTTCCCTTGGATGTACACAGAGCTAATATTAATAATATGCATATCAATCTCTCCTGGCTGAAAGTGGAGGAGAGATTGACTTCATCACTACTTTTATTTATGAGCTGCCTGTCTAAACTACTGGCACACAGCTCGGACACCCATGCATACCCCACAAGACATGCCACAAGAGGGCCCTTCACAGTCCAAGTCAAGAACAGACTATGGGGAGGCACACAGTACTATATAGAGCCATGACTACATGGAACTCTATTCCACATCAAGTAACAGACGCAAGCAGTCAAATTAGATTGTAAAAAAAAAAAAACTGATTTCAAAATAATAATAAAAAACACCTTATGGAACAGCAGGGACTGTGAAGAAACACAATAATTGGCACAGACACATGCATATATATACAGACGCACTATACATACACATGGATTTAGTGCTGTAGATATGTTGTAGTGGTGGAGTAGGGGCCTGAGGGCACACAGTGTGTTGTGAAATCTGAATGTATTGTATGTTTTTAAATTTGTTTAAACTGCCTTAATTTTGCTGGACCCCAGGAAGAGTAGCTGCTGCTTTGGCACTATTCCCCAGGTCGTTGCTGTAAATGAGAATGTGTTCTCAGTCAACTTACCTGGTAAAATAAGGGTTCAATAAACATGCTTGACCATTGGTTAAAGTTCTTATTGTGGAATGCAGTGTTTGGTTTTCGGCAGGCATAATGGGACCCATGTCATCCAAAAAGTTGTTATACTTTTGACTCATCTGTCAATGGAAATGTAATTCTTCAGGTGCTTTTTGGTAAACTTGATACAACTTTTTGGATGAGATGGGTCCCATTATGTCTGCCGAAAACCAAACACTGCATTCCACAGTAAGAAACCACAAGCACGGTGGTGGTAATGTGACGGTTTGGGGATGCTTTGCTGTCTCAGGACCTGAATGACTTGCCTTAATAGAGCAGAATTCACAGTTCCTTCTATCAGAATTCTACAGGAGAATGTCAGGCCATCCGTCTGCGTTGAAGCTGAAGCGCATCTGGGTCATGCTGCAATTAAATGATCCAATAATTCACAATTCTACATAAATGGTTAGTGACAAATTTTAAGTTTTGGAATGGCCTAGTCAAAGTCCAGACCTAATCCTAATTGAGACGACGTTGTGGTAGGACTTGAACTGAGCAGTTCGTGAAGCCAGAAATGTTGCTGAGCTAAAGCAGTTCTACATGCAAGAACGGGCCAAAATTCTTCCACAGCGTTGAGCGACTCAACAACTACAGGAAGCATTTGGTTGCTGTCATTGCAGCTAAAGGTGGCACAACCAGTTATTGAGTATAAGGGGCAATTACTTTTTCACACAGGGGAATTGGGTGTTGCATCACTTTGTTAATTAAATAAATAAAATAAGTATACATTTTGGTTATTTGTAAACTCAGGTTCTCTTTATCTAGAGTGTGTGGCTCTCTTTAATTTTCAAGTTTTCTACTCCGCTAGCTAGCACCTCGCCTAAATAGGTGTGCGTTTTTTTTTCTTCTTCTAGAAAGCTCTGATAACATTCAGTAGCAAAAATAGAGAAAATCAGAAAGGGGGCAAATACTTTAACACGTCACCACTGTAGGTCATGGCTCTCCATACCTGTTCATGGAGAGCTACCCTCGTAGGTTTTCACTCCAACCCCAGTTTTAAGTAACCTGATTTCAGATTATCAACCAGCTAATTATTAGAATCAGGTGCGTGTGATTACAGTTGCCGTGAACCTACAGGACGGTAGCTCTCCAGGAACTGGGTTGAAGAGCCCTGATGTAGGTGATAGTTCAAACAACTGCCTATGTACAGTTGTTTTTTGGCCAGTCTTTCCCAGTGGTCTTTTGCAGTGTGGAGAAATGCAGGGAAGTAGTGCTGACCTCTCTCCCTCTCAGGCTCCACGCTCCAGGATAAGGAGGATGACCCGGTCCCTGCTGAGACGGGGCAGAACCACCCGTTCTTCCGGCGCTCTGACTCCATGACCTTCCTGGGCTGTATCCCCCAACCCCTTCGAGGTCCCCCTGGCTGAGGCCATCCCCCTGGCAGACCAGCCTCACCTCCTGCAGGTTAGTGCATTTCTTTCATTTGCACTGACCAGTATAAGTCGTTATCAATAAAACGTTACAATACAGTGCAGAGCATTTGGAACTACACCGTTCTGATTATTCCACGTTTAGCTCTATCAGAGTTAAACAACAAGTAACTGCATGTTTTTCATGATCAGTAAACATCAATTGATCATGAATTTTCAGATGCCTGAGGGTAACCTATCATTTGGCATCTAGCTAGCTAAACAAACTGTCACTTAGCTTGCTTCGTCAGAGGTTAGGCTTTTGGAAAGAGCTTGACATTAGCAAGTCCTCGTCAAATTATCATTTGGACTACTATAATCACCTCTAGATGCCAAGAAAATGAAACAATATTTGGATATAGACTTATAGTTTATCCCCTGAAGGTTAGCTTGTTAACTAGCCATATTGATGTAATCTGTTATTGGCTAGCCAATTTGACGTGGTCCATTAATCATGTTTGTCAGCAGCAATTGCGATTTAAACACCCAATTGTTTTTTAAAGGGTTTATGTTAACTTCACTAAGTAGGTCTGTTGGTTGGAGAGAAAAAAAGTACATAAGGTCTACTTAACACTATGTTTAGCCAACTGTACAACGTTTCTACCGGTAGCTTGCAAAGTAAACGTCATTATCAGCTAACAATAGGCTTACACTGGGAAATGTGGCCTTCTGCTGCTTTACAGGCAGAGCCCACAGAGGATGGGGAAATGAACCTAAACCTCTCATATTTATCAGGTATAGTTAGTTCACTTTTCACTCAAATATCTAACTGAAGGTTGAGTGACGTCAGGGTAGCCTCAACATATCTGAAATTACATGGCCAATTTATGTTTACTGATCATGACAAGCATGGATACTTGTTTAACTGATAGAGCTAAATGTGGAATAATCTGAACTGTGTAGTTCTGACTATGCTCTTCATGAGGTTAAGATATTACAACAAAGTAGTTTTAACATTTATTTAACAACCCCTTAAACAGATTTTAGTTGTCAATGGTTTTAGTGGCACTGGGGGTCTCCTTGGCCCCCCAGCAGGCAAATCTAAAACTGCACTTTATTGTGACATTTTATTGATAACTATCCGAGGGAAATTGAATTAAAGTGACATGTGCAGGTGAAGTCCTAACGGGCTCCCCAAACAGCCTCTTCTGTATAATCCTTAATGCAGTGGAATTGATGCAGACCGTAATTATGTTAAATCACAGCTATAGAGCTTATTTGCCTACTTATACCTTTATGGGGCAAGCAGTGCAATATACACTTGAAGTCAATAAATCCACCACTACCAATACGCTGTTCATCTGTCTTTAGTTTGTTACAATAATGACACTGCAACTTATTTTTTAATTTTTCTACCTCCCAGCCCAATGCAAGGAAGGAGGATCTGTTTGGCCGTCCTAGTCAGGGCCTGTACTCGTCCTCGTACACAGCAAGCAAAGGCCTGGCCGAGTCCACCCTGGACCGCAGCTGCATGGAGGTTAACATGGGCTCCTCTCAGGTATACATAACACACTGCGCGCCCTGACAACACACCAGCTCTAATACGCTTATCATGCATCCTTCCTTTATCCCTCATCCCTTCAATCAACATGCATCCTTCCCTCACCCCCCTTCCCTCCTTTCTTGAAGGAATCACTGGTCTAACATGGCTGGATTGGTGAAAGCAATGGAAACTGCAAAGCTTGCCAACGCCAATCCATGTTAGATCGGTGATTAGTACTTCATGGAAGGAAAAATAGGAGAGATGCATCAAATTATGGGAGCAGAGCCACAGTCTTCACAGTACATTTCCATCATAATAAAAAACATTCATTATAGCACCATTCACTACAACCACAGCTGTGTTGTGTCCTACAGATCCTACCCACCAAGATGTCCTACTCGGCCAACCTGAAGAACGTGATGAGTATGGAGACTAGTCAGCGCGGCAGAGAGGACCAGCCCATGGACCAGGAGCTAATGGCTCCAAAGCCAGGCCCCTCACCCCATGACCTAGCTGCCCAGCTGAAGAGCAGCCTCCTGGCTGAAATAGGCCTCACTGAGAGTGATGGCCCCCCGCTCCCTTCCTTTAGGTATGGTACACGTGTCTTAGTGGCTAGTAAATAAATGAACATTCTATCTCGGTCTGCTTTCTCGGGTCGATCTCTTTTTGCTTCAGTAAGGAAACAATGAATATAGTTAGGTTACATAAATAAATAAAAATGTTCTCCCTCTTTGCGTCTTACAACTGCATATGTAAATGTTCCTTACGCTCCCATTTTTGGTTTTAACAAGGAAGTCACATCTCTGTGCCCTCTCCTGTGTTCTCCAGACCCCACTGTAATATTAACTAGGAAGTATATAATCTCTGTCCTCCTCTCCAGACCCCACTGTAGTTTCATGGGGATGGTGATCTCCCATGACATGCTGCTGGGCCGCTGGCGTCTGTCTCTGGAGCTGTTCGGGCGCGTCTTCATGGAGGATGTTGGAGCAGAGCCTGGATCGGTATGCACACTCAGGGATTGGTTTAAACACTTATACTGTATTATATTTATAGTATTTCCCCTGCCCCAAACCATTAATACAATGAAATCCACAAAAATATACAGCTAGACAGACAAAATAAATAAAAATGACCTTTACCAAGATGATGAAAGTTTATGAATTGCCTGGCTGGGCTGTTGAACAGCGCATTGATGATTCAAATGGAACTGTTAACAGGCTTTTCCCTGTGGATTATCGTGAATAACTAACAGCTATCAACCAATCAGCATCCCGGATCCAAATGTACTCTTTTAGAACAGTAGATCTGTCCCCAGATCTTGACAGACAAACATGTAATAAAGAAAAGTACAATTACCAAGATGAGATCAGGACTAAAAAAAATCTGTTAAACATTAAAAACAGTTGACGATCTAACCAGACATTTAATCCTGTCTGTCTGATCCCGTCCCCAGATCCTGACCGAGCTGGGGGGATTTGAGGTGAAGGAGTCTAAGTTCCGCCGGGAGATGGAGAAACTCCGTAACCTCCAGTCTCGTGACCTGGCCCTGGAGGTGGACCGTGACCGTGACCAGCTGATCCAGCAGACCATGAGGCAGCTCAACACTCACTTTGGCCGGCGCTGCACCACCACACCCATGGCTGTGCACCGCGTCAAGGTCACCTTCAAGGACGAGCCGGGCGAGGGTAGTGGCGTGGCCCGTAGCTTCTACACGGCCATCGCCCTGGCCTTCCTGTCCAATGACAAGCTGCCCAACCTGGACTGTGTGCAGAGCGTCAGCAAGGGCATGCAGGCCAGCAGTACGTGTCATCACGATTACAACTCAAGTATGACATTGAGTATGAAACTACTAGCGTCAATTTATTAATTACTTAACCCAAATGGCAGTTTAACATGGTGACTGACAACTTACTGCTTACCACCACTCTGAGGGAAGCAAGAGGAATTTCAGAGGAGAACAGAGATATATCTTTCCTAAAGTCTCCCTCTGTGTGTAGATCTGATGCAGCGGCTGAGGAACAGAGACCGGGAGAGGGAGCGGAGGAGTGGAGGGCTCCGAGCCGGCTCTAGGAGAGACCGAGACAGGTGAGAGACCAAACTTCCTGCCCACCAACCCTGTGGTTGTGTTGTCATTAGGACATGTTGCCTTTCAGAAAACATTTGACCTTCATGTGTCAGGCTGGAGTTACACAAAGCAACTTTCAAGCAAATTTAGTTGCAGTTAGAGGATGCAAGTGACATCTCAAGCAACTTTGCTGATACACGAAGTAACTCAAACGTAATTGAAATTATTTTTATTTATTTTGCAACTGGATGCAACCACGTTGTAGATTAATTGCTTATCAGTTGCTGGTGGTGTTACACAATGCAATTCAAATGCAACATAGTTTGAAAGTTGTAACTATAGCTTTATACATCTCTACTCCACTACACCGAAATAACATTTTACACTACTGAGCTGAGCCAAACCTAACTGACCTGGTTACGCATCCACCATAGTTTCTGTCCTGCGCTGCATTGTCTCACGTCGGATAACATGGCGGCCGTCTGCGAGTTCAGACAGATCAGTACAGACACTCATGGATAGCTAAAAAGAAGTCCGACTACAATATGCTGTCCTAACATTAAAAAATGTTACCAAGGTGACATCATCCACTGAACCCCTGTTCATCCTCAAGCGTCCGTTAATCTTACCAAAAATGATGAACCTGTAGCTAATATTTAAGAGTAATGAGGGTGTCTTCACTACCTAATTCTATATCTAGCTTAGGTGTTTTGTGGTGGTAGAATCCGTATTCATGAAATTCTTTATGTACGAACATTTCTAATCAATCCATATGAAAACACCAGTTCACACAATGCTGAATACTCCCTCTAGCTCTATCAATGCACATGAGTTTTCATGATATCTGTTCTGCTGTGATTAGTGTGCCGAGTTCTACAGCACAGCTAACTGCTCTCTGCAACGTTATCGCGTTGGCCAAATGTTACAAAGTAGCGAGGCACAATGGCAGCTGTCTGTTGCATACATGCTGATTTCTGAGAGTCCCATAACCCTGGTTCTGTACAACTTAATCAACAAGCTGTTAAACTAGCTACCGTATGGCCATTCAAACAAGCTTGTACTAGGCTGTTAGCTGGAGCATGGTTTGCCATAGTAGCCAGAATTAGGAACTAGTGTTGAGCAAAATCTAGTTTTATAGATGAGTTCCACGTCCTACAAGACCGATCGGTTGAGGGACGAGCATTTATCTGGCGTAAGACAATGGCCTTCACAGGCCAGTTTGATTCAGGTTGGCACGATGGTGTAGAACGTTTGCGGGCGCTAGCTAACCTTCCCTTCTGTGTGTGTTCCAGGGACTCGAGGAGACAGCTGTCCATTGACACCCGGCCTTTCAGGCCAGCCTCTGAGGGGAACCCCAGTGACGAACCTGACCCACTACCTGCCCACAGACAGGCCCTGGGAGAGAGGCTGTACCCCCGCGTCCATGCTATGCAGCCGGTACCTACCAGCTTTACAACAATCTAATTCTAATTAAAGTATCTTATCTATAATGCATAATATCTATATACAATCAAGGAATACTGTATGTGATGGGTGGTGAATAAGTGAAAACCTCAGGACAGTCTACATAATGTGACTGACTGGTGTTGTTCCTTCCTCTCCAGGCGTTTGCCAGTAAGATCACAGGGATGCTGCTGGAGCTCTCCCCAGCCCAGCTGCTGTTGCTCCTGGCCAGTGAGGACTCTCTCAGGGCCAGGGTGGAGGAGGCCATGGAGCTGCTCATTGCACATGGAAGGTATAGTAGTGTCCTATTCACCACTCTGTCATTTTGTTCTCAAAATAGCACCCTGCTCACAGTGCACTACTTTTGACCAGAGCCCCTTTATGCTATATAGGCAAAAAGGTGCCATTTGGGACGCATCGTCACCATACACAATTTCAAGGATGCCCTCTTTGCCTGGTCTCCCTTGTGAAAGCTTCTTTTTTTTTTACCTCAAAAGGACAACCTGGTTTGATAAAAATAAAGGATAACCTGACTAGAACCCCTCTCTCCTTCCACAGGGAAAATGGCGCTGACAGCATACTGGACCTGGGTCTCCTGGAGGCTCCTGAGAAAGCACAGGTAAGCTTCAGCTCTCAATCTCCGGTCCCAGCATGCCCCAGCTCTGTGGTCCAGGAACACAAGTCATTAGACATGCCTGAAAGAAAGTTGTATGAAGAATAAAAGGTATGTGGCCTTCAGCCTCATGACATTCATTTACTGGTTAGATTTCTGACTGTGGCTGTTTTTAGAGGTTTACTATAACATAATACAAATCTTGCTCTAATGCTCTAATAGTAACAGGATATAGGGGTCTGTTTGTCAAAATTTCAGCCTTAGCAACCTTTCTCAAGATCAGTCACTTATATTTTACTAGGTGGCACTGATTTTAATTATTTTACGCCGTAATAACCAAAAATGTGTCAACTTGGTCAATTACACATAGTTGTTGCTCATTTCCTGGTTGTAGCAGCAAGAGAACCGTAAGCGTCATGGCTCCACCCGCAGTGTGGTGGACATGGAGCTGGACGACCCTGAAGATGGAGATGACAACGCTCCCCTGTTCTACCAGCCCGGGAAGAGAGGCTTCTACTCTCCCCGGCCCGGCAAGAACACGGAGGCCAGGCTCAACTGCTTCAGGAACATCGGCAGGTAAGTCCTAGCATCCCATTCCCTTTATAGTGCAACTGGGACCCATAGGGAATCTGGAGTGCAGACAATATTTACTTGTATTCAGGGATAAAACAACTAAATTATATGTAGCCTACCTCAAAGAATTTCCAAGTATTTAAGTTTTTTTTCTCTTATTTCTTCTCCAGAATACTAGGGCTGTGTCTGCTGCAGAATGAGCTCTGTCCAATTACCTTGAACAGACATGTCATCAAGGTGCTGCTCGGCAGAAAGGTAATGATTTCCGCTGTTATATGTGCACTGTTGTACACTGCAATATGGAAACCACTATATCTGGACATGTACACGGATAGAGTTCTCATCAGTATGTGTGTCTGTGAGCAGGTGAACTGGCATGACTTTGCCTTCTTTGACCCGGTAATGTACGAGAGCCTGCGACAGTTGATCCGTCACTCTCAGGCTGGAGAGGCAGAGGCTGTGTTTGCAGCCATGGACCTGGCCTTCGCCATAGACCTGTGTAAGGAGGAAGGGGCTGGACAGGTAAAGAACTCACAGGGAGAATATTTCACCTGCAGTCAACTCAACTCAGGAAGTGCACTTGGGAAACATTTTCAGTCCCGATTTTTCATTTCGTTGTATTTTCGCACCTGACTGCATGCTCTGGTTTTAATACTCTGTCACAACTGGCATTTCACTGTACTTGTGCATTCAACATTAAACATTTTAAACTGCCAGGTTTGGCATTTATCAGAAGTTGACTGTTTTGAAAACCCTTCTATTCTGCAGTCTAATTGTGACAGAGAATGTTATGAAACATCGCATTGCATTATTAACATTACGTCTGCTGTCCATGGCTCTATCAGGTGGAGCTGCTGTCAGGTGGGGTCAACATGCCTGTGACTCCTCTCAACGTTTACGAATATGTGAGAAAGTACGCCGAACACAGGATGCTGGTGGTTGCCGAGCAACCTCTTCATGTGAGTTGTACACATGTGGCAGTGTGAATTACCATTCACTATAATAAGGGGAACCAAGTGGGGCATTCTGTATCGAGTTAGGTCTAAAGTTAGCCTGGTCCCAGATCTGTTTTTGGTATGCCATAGGAGTTTCCAAAACAGCAAATCGGACACCAGTCCAGTCTAAAGCTGGAGTAGGGATAAGCCTAGATGTATACAGAGACAATATCGTAGAGTGTAAATTTATGTGAGATTAATACCTTGTTCTCTCTCAGTTGATGAGAAGGGGATGGATGTGTACTGTATATAAAGATGTTGACATTTAATGTTAATACTGTTTTGTCTCTTCCAGGCGATGAGGAAGGGTCTGTTGGATGTCCTTCCTAAGAACGCCCTGGAGGACTTGACAGCTGAGGACTTCAGGCTGCTGGTCAACGGCTGTGGAGAGGTCAACGTGCAGATGCTCATCAGCTTCACTTCCTTCAATGATGAATCTGGTACAAAGACCTTGGCCCGTATTCACAAAGAATCTCAGAGTATGAGTGCTGATGTAGGATCAGTTTTGCCTTTTTGATTACAATGAATAAGATTATATGGATGTGGAGACCTGATCCTAGTACTATAAAACCTGGATGTATTTAGTTTTCCTTTGGTTATTGATCCTCACCCTAATACTTTTAGTGATGCAGTTAGAAGTCTTGTAACAAAAATACGTTTGTACTTTTACATGATTTAAGTGTGTTTGAGTTGATGGTTTTTATTCCATGATTGAGTCACTTATTTTTGTTATCCCACTCTGAATCTCAACAGGGGAAAATGCTGATAAGTTGTTGCAGTTCAAACGCTGGTTTTGGTCCATCGTGGAGAAGATGAGCATGACTGAGAGGCAAGATCTGGTAAGAAATTATTTTCACTACCTGATGCAGTCCCAGTTTGATTTTTATCTGCAGAAACTCAAATATAAATTCCAATACAATCGGATTCCTCTCCCTCCCTGCAGGTGTACTTCTGGACCTCCAGTCCGTCTCTGCCAGCCAGTGAGGAAGGCTTCCAGCCCATGCCCTCCATCACCATCAGGCCTCCGGATGACCAGCACCTGCCCACGGCCAACACCTGCATCTCGCGTCTCTACGTGCCACTCTACTCCTCCAAACAGATTCTAAAACAGAAACTCTTACTAGCCATTAAGACCAAGAACTTTGGTTTTGTGTAGAGGTTGACAAACATGTTTACCTGTTGTGTAATATTTACCTAGTTCCATTTTTGTAGATTTGTTTTTTGTCTATACAATTTTATGGAATTCGAAGAAAATACAAAAAATGCAGTCGCTCCCCTGGCGGTTATTTTGTTTGTGTTGTGAACACAGACGGCTTGTTCTTATTTTATTTTAATTTTTTTAGTTTTGAAGGTAATATACATTCCTGCATTGGCTTTGTAAAGTTGAAACCCTCTGCTCTATTGGCTTAAACCTTTAGTTCCCAGGAATTTGGCTCGACAGCAAACTGTGCCGAAGCTCAGCCAAAGAGGACCGCAGTAGAAGTATTTAAAAAGTTAGTCTAAAAAAAAAAAAACACTGTGATTATGATTTTGTTCCTTGCCCTAAACAGAATACTTACTATCACTGACAGTTCGCTGCTGCCTTGATGGAAAGTCAATATTTTTCTTGTATAGGGGGAGTAGGGAATTTCAAAATAAACTTGGATGCAAATTATCATTTTAGTCTGTTGATTGTTGTAGAATGTATTTCTGAATACAAATCGATGACCTGACAATAAATGCTAGGCATGCTGATAACCTTGTTTTAGGAACTTTACAAAGACTGCAATTATTTAGATTGTCGGAATACACCCAAGCTTACAATAAAACAGGCCACAAATTCTACTTGACGAGGTGGGCAGCAAAAGTTTGGTTCAAGATATGTGATTCATCATTTGGTATAGTTTTTAATCAAATATACTGATAACTAACCCCAAGTAATCTGTTCTAGTCCAGGACCACCATTCTTAATCTGTATGAGGAAATTCGTCGTGATTTCAAAGGGACTCCTTCCATGACGTTGCACCAATCGTAGAGCGGGATGCTGTTAAGCACCGCCTGTTTTTCTGTTGCTCCTCGAAATCAACCTTGCTTTATCAGTGGGCAAGAAACCGGTTCATCAGTCATACGAGCTGGACAAATAGCTAGCTATATGAGGGTAATTTATTTCGACCGACTCAAATGTTACATGATTGACAGCTAGCTAACGCGTTAGCAGCTAGGTGGATGACAAGCTAGCGATGATCGTGGTTTTGTTTGCCCTGTCAAAACCGTTATTTTTAGCCAGTTAACTTTTGCATATTCTGTCAATCAGCGAGATCAACCCAAATGGCAGAGAACTGGCAGGACGCGACCTGTCAACAGGTCAAGTTGATAGCAGGTCGCCTGAATGAGCTGCTTTCCACTGGCCTAGACCTCTTGCACTCAGAACTCGGGGTGGATTTTGGAGTGAAGCCCGATATTCCGCCATGGTTGATCTTAGCAGCGTGCATTGGGCTCGTGCTAATGGTGGCTATGTGGGCCTCCGCATGTCGCGGGCTCTTCAAGAAGCGACTGACCATAGTTGAAGTTGAGACTATGGAAAGCACTAAACCAGCTACTATCAAGACGACAAAAGCAGAGGAACCGAAGAAAAAGAAAAGGAAGCCTACAGAAAAGGTAACGTTTCCAATGTTGGCTTACTAGCTAATTATGCTATGCTAATTTTGACAGCTCTGTCACAGTAGCTAGCTAACGTTAGTAGTTAGTAGCCGACATTAGCATGATTCGGCTAGCTAGATTAACCTGTCACGTGAGCCAAACTAATATTTGTTTTTAAATTAAGCCTTGTTCTCTTTTGCCCCACAGAAATCACAGCCAAATGGTAGTGTAGTTGCTGAGCTACAAGAGGAAGTCAGAGTGACTGAAGAAGACAACCTGCCAGTAGTGCCACATCATTCTCAAGTCAAGACAGAAAAGGCTTCTGAGGTAGGCCTAATGTTGCTTGTAGAGAAATGATTGTATGCAAGCCTAGGAGACTAGTGAAACAGTTGAATCTGTTGTATACAAAACAGAAGTCCGTTGTATGCTAAATAAATTCAGATATGCTTGGTTATACCTAGCTACATAATATCCCCATTTCTGCACTAAACAAGCCTTCAAGATTGAGAACCGGCCTTATGGCGTTTGTAGTAGAGTTTTCCTAGTGATGATGTGGCTTTTAGACTAGAGGCCTGCCTCCCTTAGGACTCCTACAGTCCTGTGATGTGCAGGGGCCAGCTGGCAATGTCTGTTTGCCAGATTTTAACTTGCAGATGCAGCAAATCCCAAAGGATGGGACGGATGGCTTCCTCACTTAGCTAGTATCAAGTGTAGCTCCTCCATGATCAAATACAGCTTTCAACCCAGTTGACTGCCAGTCTGTCAATCAATGCTCTTTATAGTTGTTTTTGGCCTCAATCCGCATTGAGGGGCTGACACTTCCAATATAATACTTATTTGATTTGTTTGGTTTATAGCTTTTGAGATTGTAAGGACCGTATAGCCTATGTCAAAAGGCTCTTGGTAGACAGATTTAGAGGAACAGGATGGTGTATGTGATTTGAGATATATATATATATATTACACACACACACACTTTCATAACATGGGGTTTCTGTTCTAATGGTGCAGGGGGCGATGCTTCTGTATGTTACCACTTTCCCTTTCTTTGCCTTGTAGCATTAATCCACCATACATGTTGAAATCTATATATTTAGGTAAAGAATACAAAGAAGAAGCAGAAACCGGCAGTAAAGGAGGCTAAGACGGCTTCTTCTCATGGCAAGGAATCGGAGGAAGGTACACACCATACAATACCACCAACTGTTTGAATCAATTGTGCCTAGCAAAGCGCGGCATACATTTACAGCTAATTATTACGTCCTTTCAGGGAAATTGAAATTAGTCATTTTAATGTTAGTCTATGAAAGATTAAATCAATCATTCATGCAATCTGACCAAGATTGGGGGGTAGCACTGCTCTAGGATCAGCGTTCTCCCTTTCCAATCTTACCTTGACATTAGAATTATTCCACAAGACTGACGATGGATCGGCTCCTAGAGTTCACCTATGGTTACAAATATTGAGGCGGCTTATTCTAATGCTTACCTTAATAATAATGCACTAAATCCAGGTTGTGCAAATGTTATATCATGAAATATATGAGGCAAAAATGTATCGGTAGCTTACAAATATCTAAATAACACTCAATTGCATTAACATGAAATTGATTTCCATATCATTCAAAAATGTGTATGTAGCCTATACAGTATTTGTCTTTTAATACAGTCATCTCGGTGTTCATTTGAAGCGTATTTGTTTTGCAAAAAAATGGGCAACTTTGTTTTTGTAGTCTACAAACTTCTGAGGTTATCAGCAGTCACAGACTGATAAACATCTGTGTATAAAGTGACGCGGAAGGGCAAGAAACATCTAACAACGTACTTTGCTGTTCTATGAGTGGTCTGGGGCAGTCGTTAAATAATGAGCATTTTCAAGAGCAATGTAGATGTAACGATGTTCCTAAGAAGGCTTTAACGATGAACTTACTCTTGAGATGGATTTGGGAAACTGGGCCCAGAGCCTGGACATTCTAACAGTGGATTTGAACATGAGATGTAGGCCTATTTAACTTGATCCCACTAACCTTCCCCATGTTTCTATCAGTATCAGGCACCTGGGAGACCAAGGTCAGTAACAAGGAGAAGCGTGAGCAGCGCCGTAAAGACAAGACCACCGGTGACGGCTCAGGGAGCCCTGGAGGAGTGGATCCTCTGCCTAGTACTCCTCCCACAGAGTCAACCAAAGTCAGCCCCAAAGCTGCAAACCCTGGGTCTGTCTCTGAGAAGAAGGATAAGAAGAAGAAGAAAGGTAAAGCTAGCTAGGTCTATCACCTTATAGTATACACCTCTGCTGGCAAAAGGCAGCAGCTGAGCAGGCCTGAGCTTGGTTAAAGACACCTACACTTTCACAAACTTTCTGTAAACAGACTAATTTGGCATCCAGGGAGACTGCTACTCTGTCTTCTCCTGTTATTGAGTTCTGCTGGTCCTCTGTTGATCAGACCTGCTATAAATACAGACCCTGGAGGACTCCGAGCCCAGAGAGAGAGCGGTGTAGCTTCTGCTGCTTGTCAACTGCTCTGTTAGCTTGGAATTCAAACTGACATGCTCCGTTTCACCACTGAAACAATAGAACTGAGCATATCAGTTTGCGTTCCAGGCTACTGCTCTTTGTGTGTTGACCTGCTCTCCCTTTGCAAATAAAAAATATTAATGTATATGGAAATATAGCTACAGCCTTGCCTTTAAACATGAGTGTTATTTCCCCAGGAGAATCCTCCAAAACCAAAGCAGAGAAAGCAGGTGCCGTAGGCAGACCTCAAGGTAAAAAATAAATAAACATATTGATTCAAATAAGGCTTAGGGTGAAATCAAATCATGTCCCATTTTAAGAAAAACAATTAGTTACATGCTCTTGTATAGTACTTGGTTGGAGTCCATTTCTTAGGCACACTATGTAAAGTGCTGCCATTGTGTGGATGTTCTTGAAGGGTTTTAAATGTGTGTGTTGGTGTCAGCTATCAGCAGCGAGGAGGCTCCGGTAGTGACTGGAGAATGGACTGACCGGGCTGTGACGGCCCCTGCCCTTAACATTGTTCCTGACGAGGAGCACTGGACCACTTCTGAGAGCAATCAAGACACCACTGTCTGGGGGCACGAGACTGAAAGTAATGATAGTAGTAATATTTCCCTCGAATATACTGCATATGTACATATTAATCAAATCTTACTTTTTGTTATATGCAGGGAATACACAGTACAATTACATTTTTACTGGCAGGAGTTTTCACTGAGGTTTTCTATTGCAATGTTGTGTTATTTGGAGGGTGGACTTATTAGGAGGATCCCTGATAACAGAGATAAAGGCTAAAGACCTGAATCTAGTCTCATTAACCAGACTAACATTTGGCACTGCAGGTGATGGGCTGACTGTTCTTTGTGGACTCCTGGTGTAGGATCACCTTTTGCCCTCTAGATGGCATGGTTTACAGTACAGACAAGTATAGTGCCCTACAAAGGCAAAACGCATTAACTATGAATTTGGTCAAATATTTTATCTGTTGTAATGGCCAGGTATATTATTTGATTCGTGTGGTATTTAGTTTCCTGACACAAGAACAAGGCAGTTAATCAGAATATATATAATGGAGTAACAAAAATTGCTCTGTCTAGACAGAAAGACAGACTTTGCAGTAAAAACAATTACTTAGTTACTGTGTTTTGCCTTTGTAGGGCAGTATAGATATTTAATCAGATTGTATCATTTAAAAAAAAGAAATTAAACTACTAAAGGATCAAAATCATATGGCAATATTGGTGATAGTCCGCCATGAAGCCAAGTCGTTGTGTGTTCCAGCAGTGGAACCCCAGCTGCCGTGTCCCAGCCAGCCTGAGCCTCAAGTGGAAGATGAGTGGTCTGGTCTGAGTAAGTAAAACAAACCTTTACACTGGCAATAAAAGTCATTGCAGGGATTAGATTGCATAATGAGTAGTTATACGGGTTGCAAGGTGGCCTGTAGATCAGTGATTCTGCACAGTCCAACTGTATTGTAGTCAGGAGACTGCTGTAGGACGGAAAATTATCATCTCTGTCTGTAGCATGTGTTGTAAAGGTTGTGTTTTTGTGAGGTGTTTTAACTAGAGCTTTCCTCCGGATGTGTTTTCAGATGGTGATGGGTCTGCTGCTGCAGCAGACAGGTGCTCTGACTGGAATGCCCCAGCGGAGGTGTGGGGGAACTATGAGGAACTCCCTGCTCCAGTAGAGGCTGCCCCACCTGTCCTCGAGGAGCCCCTGCCAGAGACTGTCAAGGTTAGTCGCCAGTTGTGATAACACTTTTAGGTACCCCTCACGAGAGGTTTCTAACATCAAGGGCCTGTTCCTGGTTAAATAAATAACATGCCTTATATTTAAATACTGTCAATATAATCTGGGAAAGTTGAGAGAGAAACCATCTCCAGAGTTAAATAGAACATTTCATGATGAAGAGATGTCAGGGATTTAATTTAAATGTTGCATTTAAAAACCTCTAAATATAACTATGCATATGTGAGGATAGGCTGACTGGTAATGTGCACTACATCCTTGGAATATAACTAGTTTGACTGCAGTGCAACAGTAGCTTGTAAAGAGACCATGCTGTATCCTGTACAAGGTTCTGCACAGAGTAATAGTAGTGATTTGGGGATTGCTTCATTTTAAAAGCCTCTGTCAAACAACTACACATTTTAAATTTCAGAAGCCTCATGTAAAAAAATAAAAATAATCTGCTGCTTACTGTACCTTGTCCCCTTGTTATTATTTTGACTTATGTTCAAGTTGGGGAAATGTTGTCAGGTTGTTGATTTAGGTTGAGCAGTCTAGATCTGTTAAGTATTTGAATTAGTTTTGTACTTTGAATGTTGTTTCACAGCAGGTATCTGATGAAGAGAGAGAACAGGCGGAGCCTGCTGCTGATGGAACTGGTAAATTGAAAAAGAAGAAAAAGAAGAAGAAGAAGCAAGTTGAAGATGCTGTAGTTACTGGCCAGGTAACACCGTCGACTAAGCACTTACTGGATTCCTCCTTAACAACATAATGTTACTATAGTGATTAGTCTTATTACACAGGAATAGAGCAACTTAATTTAAACTGTTACCATCACTCGTTAGAACTACATTGCTGAGTCCTTCATTGGGGCATTGCTACCTGTGGCCTTCCTGATTGGCTCATATTTGTTCTGTTTGTCTGTGATTGACAGGAGTCAGAGGAGCAAAGTAAAAAGGTTGTTGCTGAGGTGAAGAAGGTGAAGAAGCAGCCAATCCAGGAGCCTACTGCTCCTGCTGTCAATGTTGCTGCTGTGAAGGTTGGTGACACTGCTCTATAGACCTCAATGGCTGTGTCAAATGGCACCATATTTCCTAATAGTGTACTACTTTTGACGAGGGCTTGTAAGGACTATAAAGGAAATAAAGTGCAATTTCGTTTAGGGGACCCCTGTTGGCCCAAGAGCACCTCCAGTGAGGGGCAAAGGTTCTTTAGCCTCTTTAATCGCAAGGTTTCTAATTCCTGCAGGCAAGAGTGGAGCAACCAGTTGTGGCTCAGAACACAGCCCCCATCACACAAGTGCCACCCCAACCCGCAGAGACGGAGCCTACTGCCAAGCAGAACAGTCTACCTGCTCCAACACATAGTAAGTCTATCAGAACTATGTGAATCACACTGGAGTCTGGTCTAGTGGTAGTGCTGCAGACCCTGGACTACGTATCTCTGCCAGCAGCTGGGGTTCGATCCCTGCATACATCTTACTTCACGTTATATTTTCCTCTATTCTATATCCCCACTCATTTCTTGCTATACTATGATCACAATAGAAACACATTAATATTAAAGGAGGAATAGCTTTACCTTGCCCTCAAACCATTCAGATCTAGACATATTAGTGGGCTGCTTGGTGGTGTTCCTGGGCAGGGCTGCCATGTTGTGTGATTGACTGGGCCACTAAGCTGCCTGCATACCACCTTCCTCTGAGGTGTAGCTCTTGATTTCTGGAGGTGTAGGAAGCAGCTAGGCCAGGTTATTACTACCAGATGTCCCCTCTCTCCATTCAGTTTGATTGGCTATCCCAGCTAGAGCATCAGTCCTTCTCTTTAATGTATCAATCATACGGTTGCAAAATTTCAGTAACTTTCCTTAAATCCTATTTGGAAGATTCTTGGAATACGTTTAGGAATAAGCAGGAAGTAAGCAGAGAAGTAAGCAGAAAATAAGCAAAAATGTTGCAACCCTAAAAACTCAAGACTGTATACAGGCAGGGCTGCAGTTCTCGCTCAGTCTCCACTCACACTTTTCTACAGCTGCACTGTTTCTCAATCCACTCCTGGAGGACCACACCTCCACGGGGTGCACCTTTTTGTTTCAACCCAGCTACTATCCAAGCCATTGATTGGATGATTCAGGTGGTAGTACTGCGCGAGAACAAAAATGTACACTTCCTAGTGATCATTCTGGAATGGATTCTACACACTTCCTGCTTCTAAAGTCTTCGTTTCTGTTTTACAACCTGTGTCTTGTCTTACAAGGACTCCCATATTGTATTGTAAGACTATTCTCCCTGTGTGTTTTCCCCCATAGAAAAGCCTGAAGAGAGCCAGCCTTCCAAACCAGTGATGAAGAAGAAACGGGCAAGAAGAGAAACATGAGTTGGAGTCATGAACATTATATGCAAAATACTTTGGATAAAACAGCTGTTTATGCAACATATAAATACTTCCCCTTTTAAAAACGGAAATATCAAACTTCTAAGTTCTGACCGGCCAGCTTCATATCCAAAATGCAGCCTGGTCAAGCAGACTGGATCTAGATGAACTGTAAAGCTAAATTCTGCGATTCTGATCAATATCGTAGTGTGGGCACACATGAACTGTTTTCCAATTCCAATGAATCTTTGGAACGATCATGTTTGATGATTAGACACCTAGAAAATGAATAATAAATCCTGATTTAAAAGTGATTGGGATGTTGTGGCTTTGAGATTATTATAGAGGAAGAGTCAGCCGAGTCACGTTACAGGCCTTTATTCTGCAGTCTTTGTTTGCTGTTTATATCGTTAACCATATTGGTGCAGTGACTCCTGCTCAAAAGGTCAAGTCCAACACTATAAGGTTGTGTTCAATAGGGCACATGGTAGCAAACCGTTTTGAAAGGGAAAAACTAAATAAGCGATTTCTATCTGACAAGTCCAGGTAGTCCTCCCTGTTTCAGTCAATTTTGTACTGTTTGGTGTCTCATGAACACGACCCAAGGGAATCATGTTTAGCATTTGGATGCTAGTGGTGTTAGTGGTATCTCTACTATTCTGCTGTACATGGAAAAGAGACATACTTTCAGTTACTTGCTGTTATTTTGATAATCAGTGTTGTGCTCAGACTGTGTAGTTGCTTCTACCATTGATGGCTGTTGGTTGATGATTCAAAAGTCCTCAACCTTTTGTAACCTCTTTGTAATAAACGCTTCAAGCCATATGTAAAAATAAAAAGGCCCTTTTCTATATTTGATTTGTCTTTTATATTTCTATAGTTTCTTCCTATTAATCAGTTACCTCTTATTTTTCTCTTTCTTTTGAGCAACTGATTGGTGTTTAGTCCTGCTGTAGACAGGATGGTTTCAAACTGCTTTAATCAATGATGTATTTGTAATGATGCAGTAATCAGGAATACAATTTGATGCCTTAGTTGGTTGGGTAATGTAGGCATGTGCTCTACCAACCGTGTTAATGTGTTGATTGTGTCCAATGTTGGACCATGTTTATTCTGCACCCTGAACCTTTCTCCACTTGTCTTTCTTCCTCTGGAAATGTAACATGTGAATTGCTTCCATTTTTCCTGATTGGGGATAGTAATGTCTCGGTTGAATTATTTAAATCGATGTGTTTGATACTTTTCCTTAACCTCTGTCTTTATTGTCAGAATGTTCCAAATGCAATAGAATCAAATATGCCCTTTGTGAATTTCTACCATAAAGATCATAAAGGCACTATTGTGAAGCGTGAATATTCTTATTCAACATATCTCAATAAACATAGCAGGCAGCTACAGTGTAACTATTTAAATTTCCCGGCGTTGGTGAGGGTTGATGGGAACTCTATTCTCGAAACTAGTTACATCACCGGCTCTTGATCCTATCTAGCCCAGGTCACATGCTCCAATGTTTGCTACTTGCCTGAGTTGATCGCTAGAGCCGCGGCGAGGCTTTTATCACGAATTGCGGACGACGCCGCGCGCTGGAGAAGAAATTCTCGTCGATCTATTTGGATTGTTTATCATTAACAGATATAGCTATATGTGAAGTGCCTCCTCGGACTGTACAATATGATTTCCCCATGGGACCGATGGCATTCCACCAGATGTTGCCTGTGCTGTCATGTCCGCACAGGCACTGTTATCCTGGGGGTTTGGTATATGGTGAGCATCCACAGTCGCTATTATTCACATACCACTATTTAGATAGGCTCAACAACCAACAAAAACGGTATGTTATTATTTGTAGGACCTTTTTCCATGTTAAATTATGTTTATCAAGCAGAAAGTGGCATCATTGTGATTGGCTGCAAGTGATAACATGTATTTAATGGATTGTTTTATTAATTATGAACGAACAAGTTTTTCCACTAAGGTGTCAAAGTAACCTAACACCATTGGGGAAAAACGTTCATTCATTTTTCAGTACACTCAGCCCTTCAGGACAGGTTACAGGTGTTGTGGCCGGTAGAAAGAAGCCTTTAGGCTATGGCAATAATTAATTGTACATTATGCACATAGGGCCTAGGCATATGTATAATTAATTTAAAAGTTAAAGCACTATCTCTATCCTTTAGTCTTTCCATCATGTTGACATTCAATTGAATGTCAGCCTACATTGCTGAGTTAGAGGTGGTTCACTCAAATTATACAATTACTGTTTCCTTACCTGGAACACACAGCCAAATAGTTCCTAATTAAGGAATCATATATTAAAGTAATTTGGGTGAACTAGTTATCCCTTCATAAAGGCTGAGCTATTAATATGTATCTGTATCCTCCTTGTCAGTCTGATTGGTCCTTATGTCTTTGAGATTAGCTGATTAATGCCATCAAATGCTTGTGGAGCCCTTCCTTCGTGTTGTGGTTGAACCTTTCCCTAACGTTGATGTGTATCGTGTTCCTATCTTGTTTGTCAGTCTAAATGTCCTTATGTCTTCATGTCCTTTAGCTGATCAATGCGGTGGTGTTGCTCATCCTCGTCACGGCCCTGGGTGATCCTGACCAGTACCATCTGACCAGTGCTGAGCTGGCTAACGACTTAGATGACATGGATGATGCCAGTAAGTAGCCTATAGCTTTATGCTGGGATAGATGTGTGTGACGTTGCATAGGCCTGCCCACGCCTCCTTAGTAGCCTGACGGGCCAGTGTGTTTGTGCTCTAGCCAACTCCTCTCAGAGTGTATGTGATGACAACGATGGAAACTACTATGGCGTTACATATCAACGTCAAAACTACTGGTTTTATAAATCACTTTATATAATTGAAAGCAGCCAATAGTCCGTATTTCTCTCACTTCACAATAAAGCAAATCAAATCTCTGTCCGTGGGCACGCATGTCTAATGTTCAGCTGTGTTGTGTATTTTCACAAACTTGCAAAATCAGCTAGGTCTTGCCCAGGTTGGAAGTGAACTGTAGCAGCATATGCTGGCCAAATTGACATGTCTGCCACTGGCTGTCGGTACAGTAGTGTCTGATTGAAACTGACTGAGTTGACCCAGTTCCGGTCAGATTAAACCGTCCTGTGATCCCTTTTGCCGTTGGTCCAGCTGGCCCTGCATTAGGCAGGCCATAGAAATATAATTACTAGAACGGCCATCCCTGTTCAAGTCAATGTGCCATGATAGGTGGAACGGCAAATTTCTACGAGGCAGGCAGTGATTCAGTTCAGGCTAGTTTAGAACTAAAGCAGACTGGCTTTTGTTCTGTTCTGTTGGAGCAGACTACTGTGTTCTCTGGGCTGTGCACAGATGGACAGGATTACTGTGACGCTGACAGTCGGTGACATAGTATTTTAGTTTTCTGTGAAATCCACTCAATGTCATAGTATCAAGATCAGGTCACATCTACACAGAGCAAGTTGGGTCATTTTCACATAATCAGTGTCAATCTAAGAATGAGCTGAGTTTATTATACATTTATAAATTACTGTGAGCTTAAGACAATCACCATCCAAGGACAAAACACCAAGTGATTTTTTTTCATCATTTGCTACGGTTTAATTTATTTGAATGCAGACCTTGTATACAGTATGATTCCCTTCTATTCCAGACATGTGTATTGCTTCAGCGATCTCGTTGCTGATGATACTAATTTCTGGGATGGCGACCTACGGTGCATATAAGGTAAGCAAAAGTCACGTCAGCTTTCTGCTGTTGCTTGTACTGGTATACTATGTCTGCTCTCGTAAGAATGAATACAGATAAAGACACTAGGAGGATCATCCAAATATAGTTTAAACTTTATTGTCCAAATGTAGTTAAAAAAAAAACACATTTCAAATCCAGATTTACAGACATGGTCTTGAATGGCATCGTCCCACTAGAGTAAGTTCACCAAAACTCCCACCAGAAACACATTACATTTACATTTACATTTAAGTCATTTAGCAGACGCTCTTATCCAGAGCGACTTACAAATTGGTGCGTTCACCTTAAGACATCCAGTGGAACAGCCACTTTACAATAGTGCATCTAAATCTTTTAAGGGGGGGGGGTGAGAAGGATTACTTTATCCTATCCTAGGTATTCCTGAAAGAGGTGGGGTTTCAGGTGTCTCCGGAAGGTGGTGATTGACTCCACTGTCCTGGCGTCGTGAGGGAGTTTGTTCCACCATTGGGGGGCCAGAGCAGCGAACAGTTTTGACTGGGCTGCGCGGGAACTGTACTTCCTCAGTGGTAGGGAGGCGAGCAGGCCAGAGGTGGATGAACGCAGTGCCCTTGTTTGGGTGTAGGGCCTGATCAGAGCCTGGAGGTACTGAGGTGCCGTTCCCTTCACAGCTCCGTAGGCAAGCACCATGGTCTTGTAGCGGATGCGAGCTTCAACTGGAAGCCAGTGGAGAGAGCGGAGGAGCGGGGTGACGTGAGAGAACTTGGGAAGGTTGAACACCAGACGGGCTGCGGCGTTCTGGATGAGTTGTAGGGGTTTAATGGCACAGGCAGGGAGCCCAGCCAACAGCGAGTTGCAGTAATCCAGACGGGAGATGACAAGTGCCTGGATTAGGACCTGCGCTGCTTCCTGTGTGAGGCAGGGTCGTACTCTGCGGATGTTGTAGAGCATGAACCTACAAGAACGGGCCACCGCCTTGATGTTAGTTGAGAACGACAGGGTGTTGTCCAGGATCACGCCAAGGTTCTTAGCGCTCTGGGAGGAGGACACAATGGAGTTGTCAACCGTGATGGCGAGATCATGGAACGGGCAGTCCTTCCCCGGGAGGAAGAGCAGCTCCGTCTTGCCGAGGTTCAGCTTGAGGTGGTGATCCGTCATCCACACTGATATGTCTGCCAGACATGCAGAGATGCGATTCGCCACCTGGTCATCAGAAGGGGGAAAGGAGAAGATTAATTGTGTGTCGTCTGCATAGCAATGATAGGAGAGACCATGTGAGGTTATGACAGAGCCAAGTGACTTGGTGTATAGCGAGAATAGGAGAGGGCCTAGAACAGAGCCCTGGGGGACACCAGTGGTGAGAGCGCGTGGTGAGGAGACAGATTCTCGCCACGCCACAACATTGATTTACGTTTAATGCATCGGTCAGACCGTTTTGTTTGAATCTTTGTTTCTTCAGATCGATATATTAGTCTTTCCTGCAGCTGCAGCTCTTCAGATGCTATTCCCTCGTGGCTAACAAACTGTTTTTCCTGTTTCAGCAACATGCTGCTTGGATCATCCCATTCTTCTGCTACCAAGTCTTTGACTGTGCACTGAACACCCTTGTGGCTGTTAGTATTGTGGTCTACCCCAACACCATACAAGATTACCTCCAACAGCTGGTAAGAAGGACTCCAAAGTCAAACTCTTATTCTAATAAAGTGCCTGACATGACACTCTATTGCCTGTATAATGCACTAGATAGTGCACCATATAAGGAATTGGGTGCCATTTTGGATGTAGCCACCACACTTCTACCCCCAATCTCACTGCAGCTGATTTTGTCCGTCTATCTGGTGTCACCCTCACAGCCTGAGAACTTCCCCTACAAAGAGGACATCATGGCCATGAGCAATGTGTGCCTGGTCTTCATCGTGCTCCTCTTCATCGGATGCATCCTCACCTTCAAGGTAACTGCTACTGAACTGACACACACACATATAATTTATCACTTACTGTATGAGTGACAAAACAGTGCTTACGCTGTGTGAGAGATGAAAATTGTGCTCATCTGAGGAAGTTATTCAGGTAATTTTTTTGACAGAAACCCTTGGGGACAGACAGAGGGTCCTGCAGTGGTTCAAACGTCTGGCAGGAGCCGTTTCACAAGGCTGTTGTTTTATTAACACTATAATGGGAGCCTTTGAGGCAGTGCCCTCGTCAGTGTTGCTCTTGGCCCATTCAGGCTAGAGAGCTTTCACATTAGCTCTGACAAACTGTCAGATGATGCCAACTGCCAATGTCCCACCACACTATACAACTCTGTTTTATGGCATTGTAAAAGCCCCTCTAAATGGCCTGCCAGTTCTATTAGGCTGCTGCTACAGAGCTCCATAGACCATCCAAAAGTAGGGAAACAGATTGAGAGAAAGAGGATGTAGTTTATTTTGATAGACTTCAGTAAGGCTCTGTGTCACCATGTAAAACTGTGGAGATGCCTTACTGAGGCCATCTTAATGCAAACATGCTATAATAATGAGGATGACCACACGTTTCTATTACTTCTGGTCCAATCCAAAAGTAAGGGTTGATACATAGCTCTGCTGTCAGTGAGTGATCATTGTTCTGTATAGATGTTGCTACCTCTACCAGCATATCATCCACAGACGACTGACGATTGTATGTGAGTTTAGCACATTGAGTAATGTATTTTGGAAACACTTACAGAATGTCTATATACCATATGGAGGTCTACAGTTTTTACTTTACGTTGTTGAAGAGCCTGTAAAAGTGACAGAGGTGTGAATTCATTAAAGTGTTGTTACGTTACAGCCTTATTGTATAATGTATTAAATAAAAATGTTCCTCATCAATCTACACACAATACCCCATAATGGCATTTTTAAAATGTTTGCACATTTCTTAAAAATAAAAAAACAGAAATACCTTATTTACACAAGTATTCAGACCTTTTGCTATGAGACTCGAAATTGAGCCCAGCTGCATCCTGTTTCCATTGATCATCCTTGAGATGTTTCTACTATTTGATTGGAGTCCACCTGTGGTAAATTTAATTGATTGGACATAATTTGTAAAGGCACACACCTGTTTATAAAAGGTCCCACAGTTGACAGTGCATGTCAGAGAAAAAACCAAGCCATGAGGTCGAAGGAATTGCGCAAATTCTAAAAACCTGCTTTGCTTTGTCATTATGGTGTATTGTGTGTAGAATGATGAGGGGACACACACAATTTAATCAATTTTAGAAAATGTGGAAAAAGTCTAGGTGTCTGAATACTTTCCAAATGCACTGTGTATATATACAGCTGAGCTCAGTCCTAGTCTGTCTTATAGGAGCCAACTGCTTTACCAGATGGTGTTTGGCTGGACAGGACAAATCCCCCAGAAAGCTACCGTACTGCTCACTGAGCGTGATGATGTCAGGGAACAATGAGAGCTTGTTTTTGTACCACTCTCCTGAATGAGCTGTACTATACCTTTCTGCAATGGACTGGACATTGAGTCTTGTCATTTTCTGAATGAATGAATCCCCTCTGCATTGGGCTGGAGATTGAGTCTTAACGCTTTCTGAAATAATTATACAGTACCCCTTTGGATTAAGATGAATATTGAGCCTTTGAGAGATACTGTACCTTTTAAATTATGTCAGCTGTTGATAAAGTTATTTTCTTCCATGTCTTTGATAATGGTTTTCCCTTTGCAGGCATACCTGATAGCGTGTGTGTGGAACTGCTACCGGTATGTGCGTGCAAGAAGCACCACAGAAGTCCTGATATACGTCACTACTAATGACACCACGGTAAGTCCCAGGATACAAGCATCTATTTAAATTGCTGTACAGTACATGAATGACAAGTCCTACATTATGACATGGTGGGTTCGTTTTTGTATTGTATTTTATACTAGTCTGCTGTAGTTACTACAGTGTTATGCAATTTCCTCTGTTCAGTTAGTTGGGTTTGAAGAAACTGACATATACTCCAGACAAACCACCTCTGTGAATGCTGACTACCTTTTTGACAGTTATGTTTTTCCACAAATATTGACATTGCTTTTACTCCTACAATAATATGTTTTAATTTCCAACTCGACCAGCAGCTGAGAAATGCACTGTTTCTGTTATTCACTCTAACCCTTTGCTTGCAAAGTTGAAACAATCTAGACATTTACCAGTGCTGTACTGTCATAATATATTTATTTGTATTCATATGATACATCTCATCTACTCTATAATTACCCATCTCTCCCTTCCTCATTAACTCCCTCTGCTTTGTATTCTGGAGAAAGTACAAATCATAAATCTATCTTAAAGCTTTCATCATATCTCGGTGTGATAGGTCACTGATCAGGTTCATATTATGCGTAGGTTAGGTTCCCCTCAAGACGGTGAGGGAGAGCGCATTCCATCAGTAAAGCCATCATGTCAGAGTAGGAAGGAAGTATAAAGTTGTAGTAAGTTGGGCTGTAGTAAGAGGCTTTGCGTGGATGAGGCCGGAAAAAATTTCACACTGGCAAACTCATTAATATGGCTATAGTACATTGGCCACCTACTCAATGAAAAGCTCTTGGTCTGTCTCTCTCTCTACTGGTATCATATAGCTCAAGCTTGGCCACCTGGCTGCTTATCCGCAGATATTACAACACGTTATCCACTGTTGAACCAGGGGAGGGGAGAAATGCAGCCTGAAAACATGGCGTTAGCGAGGGGAGGATCTGGTTTAGCTATCAGATCATTGCAGCACTGCTCATCCAGCTAGCCTGGGGGAAGAGGATTACTGTGTGATGTCACAATGCAGGTGTAAGAGAGGAGAGTGAGGGGTTGTCAACAGTGTTTGTACTTCAACGATGAGAGTCAGAACAATACCATTATCAGGACTTTTTGCTCCACCAATAACATGTGTGATAGAGGAATTCTAGATTCCTATGTATTTTGTTGCCAAAACCAAATTCGCACTCGTTTCTAATTCATTAATGAGGTGTAAGTTAATTAATTATGCATGAAGTAGATCGAGACCAGTCTTAAAAGCCAGGTAAGAGCGTTTAATTCCAGAGAGTACTGACCCATAATACAAAGAACATTACATTTTAAAGAGAGAACATAAAATGACGTCATCAGTTTCACACCCTCTCTCCGATTCTCACAAGAGCCCATTGTTTTTAGGTCTGAAACTCTTCTCCTACTCCCCCCATAAAACTACATTCCAAACTGTCTAAAAGATATACTTTTTCTCCCCTAATGGAACATAACCCAAACATCCTTATCTTGTCTGAAAAGCTATATCTCCCCCTTAAACCCCCCAAGAGGCACAGACAATTAATTCGTTCTGCTTACATTTTCAGTAACAGTTCATACCATAACATAATAGTATTAGAATAAATGGTTCTAATCAATAATGTATACATAATTAATCATTTCAACCATAATTTCCTCTATCAATCCTCCCTTTGATCAAATATTATACATTCAAATCTACAAAATAAAAATATTATTATAAATGTTTATCTGACTCTTCACCCATCATTAATCAAATCTAACCTTAACTCCAACTGTTTTTAAACCTACATCAGAATCATAACTCCTCTTTCAGGATTTTTTGTCACAATCTTTATTAAAAAACAGTTTAATCATTGAAACAAATTACAATCTAATTCCCCTTCATCTCAACACTATTCTCATCAAACATAAATTCCCCACAAATGACAGATCCAGATTCGTCCACTTCCTCTGTAGACATGCCTTCAGTCCTCCACGGGTCAGAACCTGGAATCGGCCCATAACGCACCATCTGTAGTGTCATTGATCTCTCCAGAGTCCTGGAAGCAATAACTTTCATACATACACGCAATCAACCACGTACGTACAAAACTAACACAGTCACACAGGTAAAAAAAAGCCCATAACACCACATTTTTCCATAAATACTGTCAACCCAATTTAGTTCAGAGAAGTATCCACCCCAGAGTTTCTGCCAACCCGTGAGCCAGGGTGGTCAAAACAGCTGAGGCTTCGGGCACTGATTCGTCCGGAGCTGTGTTACCTGGGATGTAAGACATGGTCCTGATTACCACGCCCACTTCCCCCTTTTATCTAATGCAATTCTATTCTGTCAGGTCTTCCAGCTGGTTGCTTCAGTCTGTTCTACAAAACCTTTAATAACACTTCTGGTATTCCTGCCCAAGCGCTGTTGATTATCATAACTATAATTAATCCAGTCCACGTTCTTGCGAGAGTAGAGCCCCGGAAATGCTTAACTCTAATCCTGCTAGGATCTGATTTCTTGCTTTGACTAATCTGACACCTCCCCTGGAACCCCAATGTTATCAATGTATACCTTGTCATCAAATGACCCAGTTGGAGTGCTTCTCTTTTCCCTTTTAGATAACTTCATGTCCTGTTGTCTGAATGTGTAAAGACATCCAACGCACCTGACCCACACAACCACTAGGTGTCAACACTGGCCCATTTTATTTTATTGAAATCCCCAGAGTTCAACCAGCCTGTCAAATCAGACATGGTCTCGTCAGTGGTCATATTCTCTGTCCTATAGCAAGTACTAACTTGGTTCCTGGGGATATAAATAGTGCAAATCAATACAACTGTCATTATCTGGCATTCCTGCTTTCATGAACAGCTTTACCATACATGCCATTCCCTTAGGGGAATTAATTCCGTTCAGTGGGAAAGGGATAGTTGTTAACTGGGGTTTTGCGTTTGCACAGGCATAACATTCTTTTTTAGCCACTGATCTGGCCGTATATTGAATCCATTCCAACCATAAGTTGGACTCCCCAAACCCAGTCTCCACCTCCATAACTTCTTTAACCTCTTAGAACTCTTGCTCTATACTGCCCCTGTTGGAGAAAGTGCGTGCCCATAGTAAACTGAAAATATTTTCCCCCAAAATTGCTAATATATGCATATAAAAAATATTATCGAATAGAAAACACTCTAAAGCTTCTAAAAACGTTTAAATTTTGTCTCTATGTAAAGCAGAACTCTCAGGGCATGCATTCTCCCAAATGTTCTCTTGTCATGGAAAAAGTTGGCCCAACTTTGACGTCATCTCACACGCACTTCCCAAATGGCTACCGCTCTGGGAACAGTCTGTACGTGTTCAGCGCGAAGCCTGCTTTCAATGGGGCTTCTCATTGTGAGAATCGCGCGCTCACGGGAGTTTGAGCGAGCTGAAACCTCTCGGCCACGCGAAAAAAAAGGTGACTGGTACGCGCGCTCTGGCCGGGTGATGTCCTTTCTTCAGGATCGATTAAACGACGTGTGTGTTTCTGTTCGTCCTCACGATTTCTGTGCACCTTTATAACATGTTAAAGCTTAATTATGAACATAGTTTGACAAGTTTACTCGACATATAATATATAATTTCGACGTTTTGGTGCACATCCACTTGAAATTTGCCTACATTTCGACCGAAATGTGGCTATTTTGAGAACCGAAAGACACAGACTTGAAAACTAAACGCTGGTTTGGTAAGTATAATCCCTTCCAGGTCTTCTGATGGAAGAACAGCAAAGGTAAGGGAATATTTATGTGGTAATTTTGGGTTTCTGTCGACTCCAAGATAGAGGAGCGATACTGCTAATGTTGGAGCGCCGACTCCTAGTATAGCCTAGTGAACGCAACCTGTAACGTTAAAAATAAATGTAACACAGCGATTGCATTTAGAAGAAGTGTATCTTGCTATACATATGTAAAACATGCATATTTAGTCAAAGTTTATGATGTGTATTCCTTGTTAGCTGACGTTATCTGCCGGAGCTATTTCATTTCTCCTGACATTGTAGTAGCATTTTTTGAACGATGCGTCATTGTAAACAGAGATTTATGGATATATATTGCAGATTATTGAAAAAAAAAATGAATGTACTGTGTAACATGTTATATTACTGTCATCTGATGAAGATTTCAAAAGGTTAGTGAAATGATTTTTCTTTTAATCCTGCGTTTGTTGATTGGATATTTTTTCCTACTTGGCTATGCTAATGAGGTATGTCTGCGGTGGTGGTTGGACATAAATATGTGCTATGTTTTCGCCGTACAACATTTTAGAAATCTGACTTGCTGGGTAGATAAACAACTTGTTTATCTTTCATTTGAGCTATTTTACTTGTTAATGTGTGGAGGTTAAATATTTTTAGGAATATTTTTTCGCATTGTGCGTTATGCTAATGAGATTGAGCCGTAGTCACGAACCCGAATCCGGTATTGGTGGACTATGAGGTTAATTCGCACCTTTATACAATACTTCCTCTGCTCGGGAACACAGTCCAAAACGCCAACCCTTACTATACTCCACCTGGTCCCAAATTGAGTGTATGGGTTTACGTAGCCATCCCTTTCAGTGTGAGCTATGACCTGGCTCCACGACTTACACAGTGATTTACACAAATACTTCCCATAGAGTCCCATGGTTCTAGACTGCCAAGGAGTGAATGACCCCAATTGGTCTACACAAAATTCTACTGAGAGATCCTTGCCCAATTCCACCCTCACTTCCTTACTGTTTTGTTTCAGTGACCTTTTGAGAATCTTTGGTAACATCCCATTTCCCTCATCTAGCACATGAGTCAAATTATCCTCTTTGGCACTCTCCGGGGGATCATGGTGAATCAGGAATATGGCCCCCACAATAAAACAGCTCAGGACGGTCAGCGCACACGTGAAGCCCCACCCTCTCCCCGAGAACATATCAACAGTCAGAGGCCAAGCCATCACTTCACTTCTATGAACGCTCACAGCTGGGGAAAGGTCGGGTATAGGGAATCTTCAGAAGGAGTTTGACCCCCGTTCCATATGGGTCACGGTTCCTCTCCTACTCCTGTGATTGTTCGACAGTGTTAGGTCGAACACTATTTACCCATCCCCCCTTTGTTACCTGGCTCTGCCCAGGTAACAACCTTGCCTTATTCTTACACAATGACTTAGGTAAGATTTAGTGAATTATCCTTATGTCTGACATTATCATTTAGGAGTGCCCCTTTCATTTTCCACATGTCCAATTCTCGCTTTTGTCTCCACTCAGTAACTGTTATCTACACACTATGTTATCTTTGCTCGTCCTGGCTCCCCTTCTAAACTTCTCTCTGCTCTCCAACCTTCAAGGTCTCTGCAGTGCGGAGGAGGGCTCTTCTGTCTGCCTATGGCTCTGTTTCTCATGTTTCCAAATTTGAACTACATGTCTCACTGTTTTGATTTATCTAATTTCTTTAGATTTAAGTTACCCTCTCCTCCTTATTCGGCTTAATCTCTCATGATTAAGTTTAGCTCTTTTATGGAAATCTTACCAATAGCTTTGACTTTTGAATCAGATTTTTAGGTCTAACCTTACAACTATAAGCCCAGGGTTTGTAAGGCCCTAGTTAAAATCTTATTTTCCGGTTGTGTCAGTAAAGAACTCTAATAATCGTTATCTCACGCCACTAATTGTTAGACTCCCCTCTCGCATGGAACTATCATGTCTATAGATATGGCTTTTCTCTAAAGTCCTTACATTTCCTTAATCAATCTATCTTAATCCTAACAATAATCCTAATTTATCACAGATATCCTATATTCCTGTTAAATGTAATACTATTTAAAAACTTATAATAATCAATCAAGGTCTAATAAATGCTAACCATATTAAAAATCCTTCCTACACTAACAAGCCCTCTCCTTGGGGACCCTCAGTATTCTATCTGACAATAACATGGATTTAATATGTGTTGCAAAGTGTGGAATAAAACTTTGGTCATGGAAAACAGAGTAAAGCAGAACAAAGCATTATTATAACCCATCTGGTCCTCTCAGCTACTCCTATCCTGCACCAGGTGGGCACCATGCCACCCTTCACGACAGGGAGAACAAACATACATGGGTCATCCTCAGTCAGTCTCATCCTCCACTAAAAGCATGCTTCAGTATCAGCCTCTTCAACTGGAGCATCAAGCAAAGGCGTCATGCCTGAAGCCTTCACCACATCTGTAACAGACTTCTTGAAACACGGTATGATGCAAGCAGCACAACACATCAATAACAAAAATACAATAATTAGGGTCAGAAATCCTGAAACCACCATACCAGTTTACTTACCAAACCAGGCCAAGACAACAGACTCCTCCACTCCCGCCATGGTCCTCATCTCAACAGATAGTGCATCAAACCCATTAAGGACCTTAGATATACTACCATCTGGACTGGTGTTATTAGGAATATACGTGCAACATTGTTCACCGAACATCTTGCAGACGCCCCCCTGACTGGCAAGAAGCATATCCAAAGCAAGTCTATTCTGTATAAGACAGCCACAAATTGTCCCTACCATCAAAACCAGTCTCAGTGCCTAATTGATCAATAGTTGAATAATCTAACATTAATTACCTGAATGGGATTTTTAACACAGTGGTGGCAGGTTCGGTCCAGGGGTGGTAGAGGAGTGTGTCTGGCCCTGGTTCGTCTGGGACCTCTGGTTTTGGCAGTACCTTAATAGAAAACACACCCATCGTGTCTGTCCCGGTCCTTTGTAGTCCGGGGGTGTAAGTGCCTGCATCAGAGAGCTTAATAGTTTCGATGGTTAGTAGGATTTCATCACCTTCACGAAGTTCAACAGTGCTCCCAGGTTTCCCCCATATCATGGAAAACCTATCCACCTTTGTGGGATCCCCTATGCTATAAGGATATCCTCTTCTTCTATACCAATCCCTCTAACACAACTGTCCCAAGTTGGTTATCATGTAATCCCCATACGGACACCCTCCCCCATTACACAGGTAATGTCACCGTCTTTTGGCACTCCTGTACACGGGTGTTAAAACCAAACAAAAATATCTCAATTTCTCCCCTGCCCTGTTGGCTCAAAATATGTTATCTTCCCCTATTTATTTTCAATGATGAATATGACTTTCTCTCTGTTACAATACCAAATCACTAATAGCCCATTCAACAACTTCACAGCTAATGTTATAAGACGGAATCCTGAACCACTTTCTCATTTGCGGTTCAAACAGTAATTCTAACCCCTCAACCAAAACTGCTTCATTTCTAATGAATTTACCTTAAAACTAGTAACTCAATATGACTCCATTCATTATACAAATGACTCTCCCCTGAGGCTGATCAGACCTCAGAAGCCAGTCATGATAAGGTCAAAAGGTCATACCATATTAGACATAACGAACCCTTTATCCTTACAATAGAAATAGTCACCTGTGTAATTAAAACCCATAAAATAACATCTCATAAGGTTCCATATGTGAGCGTGCCTCTTTAAAATACCCTTGCACTAAAACAAACAGTTCTAACAGTTGTTTCATGTGTATAATTTGCAGACCTTTTCCAATTTGGTCGTTTAAAGCTGCTCTCTCCCCCACTCTCCCCAAAGTTATAATCCCAGGAGGCCTCTAAAAGTGAGACACCACAACCGTAACTCTCATTCACTAATGCTACCTCGAATCAGAAACTCAATAAGTGAACTATAACTAAAACCTAATGATAATTCCCCATTGACTCAAATCATAAGTTTTAAACATCGTCTACGGATATGTTTACTTAAACGA
This sequence comes from Oncorhynchus nerka, assembly GCF_034236695.1. NCBI lineage: Eukaryota > Metazoa > Chordata > Actinopteri > Salmoniformes > Salmonidae > Oncorhynchus > Oncorhynchus nerka. The sequence continues at coordinate 14,432,300 of NC_088398.1, read as the reverse complement.
ACATGCTACCTTTAGATACAATTAACCCGATAACATTATCCAATGCATTACTTTTCCTCTCTGCCGCAAATGTCGTACATTTCACAGTGTAAGGAATCCGTAATTTAATCCCCGATATTTAATAAATATGCATTCGCATTCTCTCATGGCTCCTTTAATTTACTTATTTCTGGGTAACTCCCATCCGTCCCGGAACAAGGAGTTCTACCTAAACCCGCCAGAACACACGGTTCAACTAAGTTAAATCAAACCCTAAAATTGACCATAACCAGCAAACAAATAAACAAAACACTTTTATATCAACTTCTGAAAAGTTACTCGAAACCTCGATACACACACTAACAGCCATACGATTTGCTCCGTTATCCCCAGTGACAAAAGTGCCTCGCTAGTGACGTCATCATCAAGCGCTCAACCTGCCAATTCGTAGCGACTTCAAATGAATTGTAAATAATTCTTGTTCGATTAACCAAACCTAATTTATCACATCTGTTCAAATCCTGAATTATAATTTACCACCCCAACCAACATCTCTAAATTCGCTAATTTTATAAAAGCTTTTCGATGGGCATAAATTATAATTGTCTCTTTGTTATCATTTAGAATCCATTTTGCTCTAAGTACCTGTCTCGTCTTTGACTTAGTATTTTAATTACAACTCTCTTCCCAATACGTTATTCACTTGTCTAATTACAAACTCAAACTAGCATTAGCGAGTGTATGCCTTAAAAATGCCTTGTCTCTGGGAACAGGGAAATCCCCTTAACCCAAACTTTTACTCCTACAACGACACCCAATAATTCCGATGATCCCTTCACATCGTTCGTTTTAAATCTCTTGATGTATCATGTAACTTATTTTTCTCTCTTCGAATTGTCGTCCCACAATATTTTTTCCACTGTCATACACTCAAACCACTGTGATTACCGTGCACTGTCCCTTTAAGATAAGACATTTTATTTGTTCCCTGCAATGAGAACGGAAAACAGATCATTTTTAGAATACGTTACTTTTTGTTCAAATTCACTGGCGTTACCTTAACCAAAAATCAATAATCAGAAAAACAATCACAACTTTTTACGATTAAACTATTCTTACCTAATTTAGAGTCCAAAGCGTTGCACTATATAGCCCCATTGAGTGTCTAGCAATTCCGTTGCTGGCTATAGCCACAAATCTGCCTGCCTTTGTAAAATATATATTCCCTATTCAGATTGAGTTCAGTTTTAAATTCTAATCATCAGAGTAAACCCAACCAAACTTCTCAACTTACTATACCCTAACATTTAAACGTACCATTTTTTTGTGTTCAACTTCTCATATGTCAATCGATTCATAAATAGCTATAACGTCCAAATAGCCCGAAATTATCGTATCTCTCCGTTATCCCCTCCATTTAACTTTAGGTAACTCTCTCTTCTATGATACATTTATTTGAATACGACTCCCATCTCAATACATTATTCCACCAGATCATTTTGGGCGAAATAGCGTTTTACATCGAAATTGTCTCGCCATTATTTTTAATGACTTCTTTTTTAACAAAATGTATTCAATCTAAAACACATAATAAAAGTTCAGTTATATTCAGACAACCACTGGCGACCGTATTTTTCCGGCAAAACATGCAAATAGGTGAATTTCACTCCAATATCAGTTTTAGTTAACCGCCTCGGCTGTGAACGGAACCGTGGATTGTCGTTGGTAAAACTGCTGCGCTGACCACTATTACCACCAGCGCTATGATATTGACTGAGACTCTCCGCAAATATACCCATTTTTACAGTTATCTTTATTTGTTACTCCGACATCTAGACAACAGAAAATAGCCCCAATTTAACGCCCAAAGTTTTCCCTCAGTTAGAATTCTCGTTTTCTGCGCGTCTCTTTCTCTTTTTTGCTTCCGAAAGCCAATCTCCGGCTGTGTATAACCCTAGTTTACTCTGCTTCTTCACATCTTTGTCACAATCCTTGTATATTTGTCTTACCAGAAATTCTAACTTTTCGACATCTAGGCGTCCGTCAAAACCATACCTTTTTTCCCATTTAGGACAGAAATCTACATTCATTCTATCTTTTTGTTTCATATAACGGTAATCTTCCGTCTCTTCAGAAAGCAGTTTAGAAGGGTTACTACCCATTATAATAAATTCCTGCCCCTCCTAATAATTCCAATCTTCAACCCTTTATGTTAATTTCTCTTTATTGGAATCCTTATCTATTTACGCCTAGTAATTCCAATATTTAACACCTTATGGTTAATATCTCTTTTATTGGAATCCTCATCTACTAAAGTCTGACATTAAGTCTCACCCGTATTCAATACATTACTGTTCCTGTAGGACTTTTGCTAAGATTGTCGCTCCAAATCAGCTTACTTGTAGGGTTGACCGAAGACAAATAGACCGAGTCTCAAGAGTCTCCGTCCACTCTTCGTTCAATCTGACACTAGTTTTCACCCGTATACAGCGATCACTGTAGGAATATACAGTAATCACTGTTCCTATAGGACTTTGAACTAAAATGTCGCCCCAAATATAGCTTAATCTGTAGAGTTGATTGAAAATGACCAACGGAAAAGCAACTCAATTGTTCCCCATAATCCAAATAAAGACCACTAACTGCAGTGTCTATTTATCAAGAACTACATATCTATGGGGTCACTTGTTCCGTCTTTCCGCTGGATACATTGTTCAATCTGACATTTAACTCACAGTAATCACTGTTCCTATAGGTCTTTTGACTTAAACTATGTCGCTCCAAACATAGCCTACAAATGGACCGAGGCCAGTCCCAAAACCAATCCTGCAGTGTCTATTCTTGAAAGCTGATGGTATAAAATCACCTGTTCCATTTCTTTATAATTTTTAAATTCTATGTGCGTGCAGTTCTATAAATTTGTAATTTACCGTTACTTAGTTACTTCTAGTTATTATACTGTCTGCCTATGTGTGTGTTCCTTTAAAAATAATCAGTATGTATTTTCCATCCTGTGAACCGCGTCCATAGAAGACTTTTGATCGGACATCACATTTCACCCATAGGATATTCCTTTTGGGACTTTCAACGTTAATGTCTCAAATCTCACTACTCTAGACTAATCACTTATCATTTGATATTAATTTCTTTCAGCATCGTACAGGTTCAATTATTCTGTTCGCCTAGAATTACCCTGCCTTCTCACCAAGCCTAATTTATCCTCACCTGTTTTAACATATCTATCTGCTACTTTCCACAGTCAGACTACTTCCCATATACAGATAGACTATTAGGTAAAAACTTTATTTAGGTATGTTTATTGAATTATTGGCCATCCTATTTGTACGGAACAAGCGTCCTAATTCTCCAATGCGTACTATATCACTCCTTAATAATCCTTCTGGCTTGCAAGACCAGGCTTTATTAAGCTCTAGTTTATTTGATGGTAGCGCACCTTACCTCAGGTCAATTTCGGACCTGCTTCCTTTTTATCGATATCCTGGTTAATACCCCCGGTAGAAACCAATTTCTATTTGTTCGGAATATTCAAGCACCTATTATTGATCAAATTCAACTCCTTCATAACATTTTAATCAATAAATATCCTAAATAATCCCTCCCAAATTCGAGAATAAAGGCTACTTTACCTGCTGCCGACTGGGATAAGCATTGTTCGTTTGAATCTACTTACCCTCTCTGTCCTCTGTGATAATACGCAGGCCTGTTTCAATTTTAACCTCAATTTAGAGGTCAGGTCTTTAGTAAAACGAGTCAAAAACTCGTCCGTGCACGATTTTCCAGCGTACTACCTCCAGGCACAGGGAGAGGTATTTAGATCCGGCACTCGAAGGACCAAATTGATAGAGGAATTCTAGATTCCTATGTATTTTGTTGCCAAAACCAAATTCGCACTCATTTCTAATTCATTAATGAGGTGTAAGTTCAATAATTATGCATGAAGTAGATCGAGACCAGTCGAGACCAGTCTTAAAAGTCAGGTAAGTAACTGTTTCACTTCACAGATTTCAGTCTGGACCTGCTCCAATAGACTTGGATCGCTTTCATTTACTGTATGGCCTTCTCTAGATTTGGCCTCTCAATAGACTTGTACCACATTCATTCCTGGCCTGCCTTTCTCCCTCTTTAATCTTCTCTCATCTCTCTATTCTCCCATCCAGACTATTTGAAGATCATTACAAGCATTTCGCTACACTCGCACTAACATCTGCTAACCATGTGTATGTGACAAATAAAATTTGATTTGATTTTTAAAAAAGAAATAAAGATCTGTTTTGAAATCCTCTGCCATCCTCCCTATATATGACCATTGTGTCACTTCCGGGAGCTCACACTATTTTCCTTTATCCTCAAGAGTATATTTGACCAACTGCTGTTTGGAATTAGACCAATACACAGTATATTATATTACTGCTTGTAGTCTTTGCCAGTGACAAAAACCAATATATTCGAAACCATGTCAAACATTTAAATAGCATTTTGTTTTCTGTTGTCAGTCACACATTAGAAGACTCTGGTCTTGATCACCCTTTATTCTGTATTCCCAGGTACTGTTACCCCCATACGATGACACCATGGCTATTCCATCATCCAAGAATGCTCCTCCCCCCTATGGGGCACCCTACATAGCATGAAGAACCTGGGCCGCTGTTCTGCTGACGGACTGGACCCCCTTGTTACTACAGCAGCCAGACATTCCAACCAGACCTGGGCAACAAATATGATGTTTTCTTTCAAATACATTATGCATGTTATAGTTGGCATTTGATAACTGTCACACTGGGTGTGTAGTGTTAGCAGTATTTTAATTTAAAAACAATTGTTTTGTAATAATTTGACCCAGACCCCAATACTACTGATTCTTTCCAAAACATTTAACCTACACACATTTACTTACTTACCTGTTACTGTGATACTGTTTAACATTATACTGTTTATTTGGAGTTATTTATTTTCACTGATCTACAGTTGAAACATTGAGCAGGAAAGAGTTCAAATATGAGCGCGCTAGTAGTGAGTGTAATAGCAGATATATTTTTCTTGCTTGTACTAAACTGTACTTCTACATGTTCTCTACTGTCAGTCCTAGTCCAAAGGCCACCCACCAGAAACGTGTTTTCATGGTTTAAGTACACACCCTCAGGGGTGTCCCCTCCTGTATTCCCTTTTCACCCATGACTGCGTGGCCAAACACGACTCCAACACCATTAAGTTTGCTGACAACACAACAGTGGAAGGCTTGATCACCGACAACGATGAGATGGCCTATAGGGAGGAGGTCAGAGAACTGGCAGTGTGGTGCCAGGACAACAACCCATCCCTCAATGTGAGCAAGAGAAAGGAGCTGATCGTGGACTACAGCAAAAGGTGGGCCGAAGAGGCCCCCATTAACATCGACAGGGCTGTAGTGGAGCGGGTCGAGAGTTTCAAGTTCCTTCGTGTCCACATCACCAACAAACTATCATGGTCCAAACACACCAAGACAGTTGTGAAGAGGGCACGACAAAACATTTTCCCCCTCAGGAGACTGAAAAGATTTGGCATAGGCCCCCAGATCCTCAAAAGATTCTACAGCTGCACCATCGAGAGCATCCTGACCGGTTGCATCACCGCCTGGTATGGCAACTGCTCAGCATCTGACCGTAAGGCACTACAGAGGGTAGTGCGAACGGCCCAGGGCCAAGCTTCCTGCCATCCAGGACCTATATAATAGGCGGTGTCAGAGGAAAGCCCATAAAATTGTCAGTGACCCCAGTCCACCAAGTTATAGACTGTCTTCTCTGCTACCGCAAGCGGTACCGGAGCGCCAAGTCTAGGACCAAAAGGCTCCTCAACAGCTTCTACCCCCAAACCATTAGACTGCTGAACAATTTACATTGACCCCCCCTTGTACACTGCTGCTACTCGCTGTTTGTTTGTTACCTAAGCATAGTCATTTTGCCCCCACCTACATGTACAGATTACCTCAACTAACTTGAACCCCTGCACACTGACTCGGTACCGGTGCCCTTGTATATAGCCTTGTTATTGTTATTCTTATTGTGTCACTTTTTATTATAACTTTTGATTTTAGCCTACTTGATAAATATTTACTTCTTCATGAACTGCACTGTTGCTTAGTAAGTAAGAATTTCACGGTAAAGTCTAGACCTACACAAATCAAATCAGGCACTGCAACCCCCCCCAAATGTTTTTTATTATTATTATTGCCCATGATTTAGGCTGGTCCCAGAGCTGTATGTGCGTTTTCATGACGATTACAGTCAGAGGAGTTAAAGCACACAGATCTGAAAACAGGCGAATGAGGATTGTATCCTCGACTCAAAATATTTATTTGTTCTGCCCATGATCACAGTTCGTTGTTGGATTGCCTTTACAAACAACTTCCTTTCTGATAGGGTGCACTGAGAGAATGTATGAAGTGTTGCTATGCGCGGAAGGATTCCAAAGATTTAAAGCACCTGCCTGTAATCTAACAGAGGATCGAAGAGCAGAAGTCATATCACCAAGTTACTCGTACGTTATAGTTTAGTGTGTGTAGGAAACTGTCATTATCCTGAATTATTACAACAGGACTGTGTTGAGATTTCTTTATTTTTAAGGTTGAGTTATATGACTTGTACATTTGATCTTATATCTGTGTTGTTTCGAATAAAGGAAAAAGTGGTGGTCTTGTTTTTTGAATTAAGTCAATGTAAGCAGACCAGTCTGCTCTGCCGGATGCAGTTATTGACAAGCTGTTCCCCAGACGGGGGATGTCCTCTGAGTAGTCCGTCACATTTAACCGTCTGCTGCAGCATAAAAAGACATAGAAGTTATATTTATTTGTCTATTAAAAACACATTTAATTGATGGACAGATCTTGTTTTTATTTTGGACCCATAAGTATGCTGTGTGTTGTATTTACTGTGCATCGCATATTAATATGTTATACACTTGATCAGTTCTAGGGCAGGGGCTACGGTTCTGTTTTTCAAAAGGGTTTTGAGACAAATCCACTATAGTATAATTGTGTTGCGTTACATCACTGCTGGTTAGGCCTATGAGATGAAAAGTCAAGGAATAAAAGGCCTCGTTTTTTCTTCGACTGGCACTAATTCTGTCATCCTTACCTCATAAACCTGAATAATGGAAATTCTCTATGAAACGTGGAAACGATTTGGCCATCAACTTTAAAAGCTGTTAGGGCCATAATGTTGTCATTGTAAGACAGGTAGTCTATTTTCAGGATGATTGACATCAAAGCAGTGCTTTCAGTGCACTTAGACCCTTTTCCATAAACTGCTGCCTTACTGTTTCCTTCTGTTCAATGTGGAGAGTTCATCCAGATGTCTTCCAGGTACAGTAACCTTACACTGTAGCTTGGACCACCATTGGACCAGGACCACAGTACTATAGTTGAACTATCTGACCATTGGCAAAACCAATACGCGTGTCATTTACTTTGAGAAATGTACAATACAGTTGAGTTGTAGACACACTTATCAGCTTTTCACAATGCTATTTGTCAGGTGTAAGAACGGGTGGATGGGATATCTGTTTGATTATTGGTCACTATTTCTGATCAAAGAAGATCATATTAATGGTTACCAAAATGCTTGGTGGGCTCAGTTGAAGATGTCTTGATTGTCTTGACATACTGAAATGATAGTTTAAACGGATAACCTGTTGTATGAAAACATGAAGATTTGATCAATACACCAATTTATTTTCTCCACATAATGTCTCCAATAGGAGGCTTCGCTCCCCAGGTCAGAGCCAGACTGAGGTAAGGCAGCTAAGAGTAAATACAGAAACAGTCAGTCCCAGAGGAGAGGGAGCTAGTCTGCTGCACGTGCATAGAGAGAGAGAGAGAACTAAAGGACATCTGCATCTCTGACTGACTGCACAACTACAACAGTCACCAGCTTGACTCACTCAACCAAGTGGATTTCCTTTTCCTGCTTTACTTATTTTTTTTAAACACTTTTAATTTAGATATACTGACAGATATTTTCACCAAACTTTATTTTGATATTAAGGTAAGGAAACTGATATTTTGATGTTAAGTTCAATAGGTAGTGTCACCCTGCAGCATGAACACTCATGACAGATGTGGTGTTTACCACACAGAATCTGAGCTCCAAGATAAAAAATAAATAGAAGTTAATATATAGTCAACATGATTCAGATTCCACATTAGACTGTGTTTGGTTGAGATTCAACATTAGATGACAAGATACAATATGGCCATGACAAAAGGTTAAAAAATACTGTAGTTTGTAATTATTTTGTTTAGGACTCCAATTGTATAAGGTCCATCTCCTTCATTTTCAATTACAGACTGAACGAGTAATAGTAACTGTTGTATCGATCTCTGGCATGTGCTTGCATTGTGTGTCTTGTTTTCACTTACCAAATGCTTGTGCAGCTGTGGTAGTTGAACAGGAATTGATGTTCCATAAGTGTGTGACCCTGCTTGCTTCAGGTCACTGACAGTCATAAACATGTCTGGGACTCCTTTGCATCTCAGACCTGTGAACAGACTAAGGAACAACTCAGTGTAATCAGCTCATCTCTCGGGCTCCAGAGTGGTGAAGTGGTCTAAGGCACTGCCGCTCAGTGCTTGAGGTGTCACTACAGACAACCTGGTTCAAATCCAGGCTGTATCACAACCAGCCGTGATTGGGACTCAAATAGGGCGGTGCACAATTGGCCCAGGTTTGGGCTGTCATTGTAACTAAGAATTTGTTCTTAACTGACTTGCCTAGTTAAATAGAACATACTGTATGTGTTCTAGAATGGGCATGGCTATGTCTTTTAAAGCCATGGAACACAACTACTGGATGTCTTAAAGAATGGCCTGTACAGTCAACAGCTGCCTGTGTGTTGAGTGTAGCAGCAAGGTGTATGTAGGGGTCTATGGGAGTGATAACAGATGGCTCTGCAGAGAACTGACAGAGGAACAGTCTGCTGTGTATTATAGACCGCTTTAAATCACTGCAAACCACCTGTAGCACCTAAACATCTCAACTCAGAGTGGAGTTTTGTTCCATGTATTAATAACTCTGTGGGAAGACACCCAGGAGCAGCCAATGTTACATTTCAGTTCATAAACTGAAGGGAACTGGTGCATGTTCTTATATTAGATTGTGGACCTCCCTCACTGGTAGCTTAGGTCTGGAATGTGTTGTATACATTGTAGCTGTTGTTGCGTCTTAAATGGCACCATTTTCCCTATAAAGTGCACTACTTTTGACCATTATAGGCAATAGTGTGCCATTTGGGACACAGGCCTAATCGTACTGTGCTATGACATGGCAACCATTCTGGGTTAATGAGGTGAAATTTGAAGCTGTGGTTTCAGGCAGGCAGGAGGTGAAATTGATTCCTGTCAGTGACAGGCAGTGTTTGTGTTTGTTGTTGTACACTCATCCTCAGGACTGGAGGTTGAGTTGGTTGTCTTCGCAATTGTTTTACCAGCTGCTGTCTGTCTGTCCATCCGTCTGTGTGTCCCCCTGGTCAAGGCTCTTTTGCCTGCTCTGCTGCGATGCAGTCCGAGTGGACCACAGAGACAGACGCCGTCCCAGACCATCCGTTCTGTCCGGAGGACGCAATGACTCGGCCATCCAGTCCAACTCAGTGGGTAAGACCAGCAGAGATTACTGGTACTAAAGGAAATGTGGTGCTAGCTAAATATTGTGGTTTGTGTCACAATCAATACTATCAACAATGCAGGTCCTACAGGTTCTAGTATTGTCACACCTGACTACTATTCAGTTGTGTGGTCAGGCGCCACAAAGAGGGACCTCCGAAAATTACAATTGTCTCAGAACAGGGCAGCACGGCTGGCTTTTAAATGCTAACATTAATAATATGCATGTAAATCTCTCATGGCTCAAAGCAGAAGAGAGATTGACTTCATCACTACTTGTTTTTGAAAGAAGTGTTGACATGCTGAATGCACCGAGCTGTCTAGCACACAGCTCGGACACCCATGCAAACCCCACAAGACATGCCACCAGAGGTCCCTTCACAATTTGGACCTGAGGAAGAGTAATAAATACAAATACAATGGAAGATAGTGGAATGTGTGGAATATAATGGGACCTAGAGTACAATATAATGGACATACAGTACAATGTAATGAGACATACAGTATAATACAATGGAATATACAGTATAATATAATGGACATACAGTACAATATAATGAGACATACAGTATAATATAATGAGACATACAGTGCAATATAATGGACATACAGTATAATATAATGGACATACAGTGCAATATAATGGACATACAGTATAATATAATGGACATACAGTATAATATAATGGGACATACAGTGCAATATAATGGACATACAGTATAATATAATGGACATACAGTACAATATAATCAGACATACAGTATAATATAATGGGACATACAGTGCAATATAATGGGACATGCAGTGCAATATAATGGAATATACAGTACAATATAAAATAATATACAGTACAATTTAATGAGATATACAGTATAATATAATGGACATACAGTACAATATAATGGAATATACAGACCATATGTGTGTGCACATGTACAGAATGTATATTCATAATATATGTATTTCCCCTCAGTAAAGATCAAGTAAAATCAATGTCTGACCAGGGGAACTGGTCCTCTCTAGGGGAATATATGGAGCATGTAGAAGTTGTTCTTCTTGTCTTTTCCCAGGATTACTGGAGACTAGATAACTATTTCCTCTGCTCTCAGACTGACTGACTGAGCACACAAAGTAATAACCACTGTCCAAACTCAAAAAGAAAGAATCAACCAGACAGTGTCAGAATGATGTACTACAGTACTTGAAGTAAGACCCAACTTTTGGTTTCTTCATACAGAGAGCCCATGTAAATATCAGAGTTATATACAGTATAGTAAGACTACTTCCAGTCAGATTATCTGTATGTTCCTCAGAGAGCCCCTGTAAATACTATATTAGAGTTACAGTAAGCATATATACGGTACAATACTTCCATTAAGGCTTTCTTTGTGTTCTCCCCCTATAAATACTATATTAGAGTTACAGTAATCATATATACAGTACAATACTTCCATTAAGGCTTTCTTTGTGTTCTCCCCCAGAGAGCCTGTGTAATTATCACATATAGTATGCCTGGCCTAAGGTACCTCCAGTAATTTATTTTATTTTTTACCTTATTCAACTAGGCAAGTCAGTTAAGAACAAATTCTTATTTTCAATGACGGCCTAGGAAGGTGGGTTAACTGCCTGTTCAGGGGCAGAACGACAGATTTGTACCTTGTCAGCTCGGGGATTTGAACATGCAAACTTCCGGTTACTAGTCCAACGCTCTAACCACGAGGCTATCCTGCCGCCATGCCTGTGTCTTCCCCCAGAAAGCCTGTGTAATTATCACATATAGCATGCCTGGCCTACTGTACCTCCAGTAATGCCTGTGTAATTATCACATATAGTATGCCTGGCCTACTGTACCTCCAGTAATGCCTGTGTAATTATCACATAGTATGCCTGGCCTACTGTACCTCCAGTAATGCCTGTGTAATTATCACATATAGTATGCCTGGCCTACTGTACCTCCAGTAATGCCTGTGTAATTATCACATATAGTATGCCTGTCCTACTGTACCTCCAGTAATGCCTGTGTAATTATCACATATAGTATGCCTGGCCTACTGTACCTCCAGTAATGCCTGTGTAATTATCACATATAGTATTCCTGGCCTACTGTACCTCCAGTAATGCCAGTGTAATTATCACATAGTATGCCTGGCCTACTGTACCTCCAGTAATGCCTGTGTAATTATCACATATAGTATGCCTGGCCTACTGTACCTCCAGTAATGGCTGTGTAATTATCACATATAGTATGCCTGTCCTACTGTACCTCCAGTAATGCCTGTGTAATTATCACATATAGTATGCCTGGCCTACTGTACCTCCAGTAATGCCTGTGTAATTATCACATATAGTATTCCTGGCCTACTGTACCTCCAGTAATGCCAGTGTAATTATCACATATAGTATGCCTGGCCTACTGTACCTCCAGTAATGCCTGTGTAATTATCACATAGTATGCCTGGCCTACTGTACCTCCAGTAATGCCTGTGTAATTATCACATATAGTATGCCTGGCCTACTGTACCTCCAGTAATGCCTGTGTAATTATCACATATAGTATGCCTGGCCTACTGTACCTCCAGTAATGCCAGTGTAATTATCACATATAGTATGCCTGGCCTACTGTACCTCCAGTAATGCCTGTGTAATTATCACATAGTATGCCTGGCCTACTGTACCTCCAGTAATGCCTGTGTAATTATCACATATAGTATGCCTGGCCTACTGTACCTCCAGTAATGCCTGTGTAATTATCACATATAGTATGCCTGGCCTACTGTACCTCCAGTAATGCCTGTGTAATTATCACATATAGCATGCCTGGCCTACTGTACCTCCAGTAATGCCTGTGTAATTATCACATATAGTATGCCTGGTCTACTGTACCTCCAGTAATGCCTGTGTAATTATCACATATAGTATGCCTGGCCTACTGTACCTCCAGTAATGCCTGTGTAATTATCACATATAGTATGCCTGGCCTACTGTACCTCCAGTAATGCCTGTGTAATTATCACATATAGTATTCCTGGCCTACTGTACCTCCAGTAATGCCAGTGTAATTATCACATATAGTATGCCTGGCCTACTGTACCTTCAGTAATGCCTGTGTAATTATCACATATAGTATGCCTGGCCTACTGTACCTCCAGTAATGCCAGTGTAATTATCACATATAGTATGCCTGGCCTACTGTACCTCCAGTAATGCCTGTGTAATTATCACATATAGTATGCCTGGCCTACTGTACCTCCAGTAATGCCTGTGTAATTATCACATATAGTATGCCTGTCCTACTGTACCTCCAGTAATGCCTGTGTAATTATCACATATTATGCCTGGCCTACTGTACCTCCAGTAATGCCTGTGTAATTATCACATATAGCATGCCTGGCCTACTGTACCTCCAGTAATGTCTGTGTAATTATCACATATGGTATGCCTGTCCTACTGTACCTCCAGTAATGCCTGTGTAATTATCACATATAGTATGCCTGTCCTACTGTACCTCCAGTAATGCCTGTGTAATTATCACACATAGTATGCCTGGCCTACTGTACCTCCAGTAATGCCTGTGTAATTATCACATATAGTATGCCTGTCCTACTGTACCTCCAGTAATGCCTGTGTAATTATCACATAGTATGCCTGGCCTACTGTACCTCCAGTAATGCCTGTGTAATTATCACATATAGCATGCCTGGCCTACTGTACCTCCAGTAATGCCTGTGTAATTATCACATATAGTATGCCTGGCCTACTGTACCTCCAGTAATGCCTGTGTAATTATCACATATGGTATGCCTGTCCTACTGTACCTCCAGTAATGCCTGTGTAATTATCACATATAGTATGCCTGTCCTACTGTACCTCCAGTAATGCCTGTGTAATTATCACATATAGCATGCCTGGCCTACTGTACCTCCAGTAATGCCAGTGTAATTATCACATATAGTATGCCTGGCCTACTGTACCTCCAGTAATGCCTGTGTAATTATCACATATAGTATGCCTGTCCTACTGTACCTCCAGTAATGCCTGTGTAATTATCACATATAGTATGCCTGGCCTACTGTACCTCCAGTAATGCCTGTGTAATTATCACATATAATATGCCTGGCCTACTGTACCTCCAGTAATGCCTGTGTAATTATCACATATAGTATTCCTGGCCTACTGTACCTCCAGTAATGCCAGTGTAATTATCACATATAGTATGCCTGGCCTACTGTACCTCCAGTAATGCCTGTGTAATTATCACATAGTATGCCTGGCCTACTGTACCTCCAGTAATGCCAGTGTAATTATCACATATAGTATGCCTGGCCTACTGTACCTCCAGTAATGCCTGTGTAATTATCACATAGTATGCCTGGCCTACTGTACCTCCAGTAATGCCTGTGTAATTATCACATATAGTATGCCTGGCCTACTGTACCTCCAGTAATGCCTGTGTAATTATCACATATAGTATGCCTGTCCTACTGTACCTCCAGTAATGCCTGTGTAATTATCAGATAGTATGCCTGGCCTACTGTACCTCCAGTAATGTCTGTGTAATTATCACATATGGTATGCCTGTCCTACTGTACCTCCAGTAATGCCTGTGTAATTATCACATATAGTATGCCTGTCCTACTGTACCTCCAGTAATGCCTGTGTAATTATCACACATAGTATGCCTGGCCTACTGTACCTCCAGTAATGCCTGTGTAATTATCACATATAGTATGCCTGTCCTACTGTACCTCCAGTAATGCCTGTGTAATTATCACATAGTATGCCTGGCCTACTGTACCTCCAGTAATGCCTGTGTAATTATCACATATAGCATGCCTGGCCTACTGTACCTCCAGTAATGCCTGTGTAATTATCACATATAGTATGCCTGGCCTACTGTACCTCCAGTAATGCCTGTGTAATTATCACATATGGTATGCCTGTCCTACTGTACCTCCAGTAATGCCTGTGTAATTATCACATATAGTATGCCTGTCCTACTGTACCTCCAGTAATGCCTGTGTAATTATCACATATAGCATGCCTGGCCTACTGTACCTCCAGTAATGCCAGTGTAATTATCACATATAGTATGCCTGGCCTACTGTACCTCCAGTAATGCCTGTGTAATTATCACATATAGTATGCCTGTCCTACTGTACCTCCAGTAATGCCTGTGTAATTATCACATATAGTATGCCTGGCCTACTGTACCTCCAGTAATGCCTGTGTAATTATCACATATAGTATGCCTGGCCTACTGTACCTCCAGTAATGCCTGTGTAATTATCACATATAGTATTCCTGGCCTACTGTACCTCCAGTAATGCCAGTGTAATTATCACATATAGTATGCCTGGCCTACTGTACCTCCAGTAATGCCTGTGTAATTATCACATAGTATGCCTGGCCTACTGTACCTCCAGTAATGCCAGTGTAATTATCACATATAGTATGCCTGGCCTACTGTACCTCCAGTAATGCCTGTGTAATTATCACATAGTATGCCTGGCCTACTGTACCTCCAGTAATGCCTGTGTAATTATCACATATAGTATGCCTGGCCTACTGTACCTCCAGTAATGCCTGTGTAATTATCACATATAGTATGCCTGTCCTACTGTACCTCCAGTAATGCCTGTGTAATTATCAGATAGTATGCCTGGCCTACTGTACCTCCAGTAATGCCTGTGTAATTATCACATATAGTATGCCTGTCCTACTGTACCTCCAGTAATGCCTGTGTAATTATCACATATAGTATGCCTGGCCTACTGTACCTCCAGTAATGCCTGTGTAATTATCACATAGTATGCCTGGCCTACTGTACCTCCAGTAATGCCTGTGTAATTATCACATATAGTATGCCTGGCCTACTGTACCTCCAGTAATGCCTGTGTAATTATCACATATAGTATGCCTGGCCTACTGTACCTCCAGTAATTCCTGTGTAATTATCACATATAGTATGCCTGGCCTACTGTACCTCCAGTAATGCCTGTGTAATTATCACATATAGTATGCCTGGCCTACTGTACCTCCAGTAATTCCTGTGTAATTATCACATATAGTATGCCTGGCCTACTGTACCTCCGGTAATGCCTGTATAATTATCACATATAATATCACTGGCCTACTGTACCTCCGGTAATGCCTGTGTAATTATCACATATGGTATGCCTGTCCTACTGTACCTCCAGTAATGCCTGTGTAATTATCACATATAGTATGCATGTCCTACTGTACCTCCAGTAATGCCTGTGTCTTTCCCCAGAGAGCCTGTGTAAAGGGAAGCCCCTGGATTTTGTGTTCATCATCGACAGCTCCCACAGCGTGCGTCCCAGCGACTACGAAAAGGTCAAGATCTTCATCACCAACATCCTGGCCTTCCTGGACGTGGGGCCCGAGGCGACACGCGTCGGACCGCTGCAGTACGAGTTCTCCCTCAACACCTACAGCAGCAAGGTAGTCTAGGCCCATGGGAACAAGTTAACCCATAACAACTATCGCAGCAAGGTAGCTTGGAGAACAAGTTATTTTTGTGTCTCTCTCTCTCTCTCTCTCTCTCTCTCTCTCTCTCTCTCTCTCTCTCTCAATTCAATTCAATTCAATTCAAGGGGCTTTATTGGCATGGGAAACATGTGTTAACATTGCCAAAGCAAGTGAGGTAGATAATATGCAAAAGTGAAATAAACAATACAAATTAACAGTAAACATTACACATACAGAAGTATCAAAACAATAAAGACATTACAAATGTCATATTATATATATACACTGTGTTTTAACAGTGTACAAATGGTTAAAGTACACAAGGGAAAATAAATAAGCATAAATATGGGTTGGGTCTCTCTCTCTCTCTGATATACTGTTCTATTCTTTTTACAATACGTTATTTGGTTTTCCTAGTACAGTTGCACAGAAACAGTCTACAACATAACTGTTGTATTCAAGGCAGATGTGGAGCGGGTGGTGAAGGCCATGGACCACCTGGCCACCGGCACCATGACCGGCCTGGTTATCCAGTACACCATGGAGACAGCCTTCACCGAGCCAGAGGGCGCCCGACCCGCCGACATGCACATCCCCCGCATCGCCATGATCATAACGGACGGGCGCCCCCAGGACACGGTGGAGGAGGTGGCAGCACAGGCCCGGCAGGGGGCATCCAGATATTCGCCATCGGAGTGGGCAGGGTGGATATGAACACGCTGCGGGCCATCAGGAGTGAGCCCCACTTGGAGCATGTGTACCTGGTGGCCAACTTCAGCCAGATAGAGACCCTCACCTCCGTCTTCCAGTCCAATCTGTGTGGAGGTGTTTTCTCTCTGTTCATCTCTCAATACTTTCATGTGCTTTAATCATTATATCGATGGAGATTCTAAGGATGTATTATTTGTATGTATATGTGTGTGTATGTATTAGGTACAGACCTGTGCTCTGTGATGGACCATCAGTGTGATCACCTCTGTGTGAGCACCCCAGCCTCCTACATGTGCCGGTGCAGAAGGGGTTACACCCTTAACTCCGATGGCAAGACCTGCCGCGGTGAGTGAACAGCAGCAGAAGCACAGGGGAAGGTTTAGGGTTCTGGTTAGGGTTAGGGTCAGCTACAGCAGTAGTATTCAATCCTGTCTTTTGTGGTCCTCCTGGTTCTGTAGCGGAAGACCCGTGTGATGTGGTGGACCATGGCTGTGCCCACATCTGTGCCAACATGCCAGGGGTACTCGGCTACGAGTGTCGCTGCCGGCTTGGGTAGGAACTCAACGAGGACGAGAGCACGTGCCGAAGTGAGATTCTTAGATTTTCTTCTTTCTTTCTTTTTTTGTGGTTATGACTAAAGTTAACATAGAACAAAAATAATGAATTTACCCTGAAAACAAGTAATTTATCTGCTTGTGAAGGTTAACCTGAATTCCAGATTTTCATATGTCCTTTCATTGCTCAAATCTGATGGTCTATTATACTGAAAACAATAAATACTTTGTTTTTGGTTACATTTCAATCCATGGACTGGCTCAGTGATGCAACTATGCTTGACTATAGTAGTGTTCACAATCAGTTCTTTAAGCAGTTGAAGGGTGGAGGTGGAGGTCCAAGTTCACCCACATTTGGACGTGCCCCTAGATCTCTAGTGGAACTTCAGACTTCAGAGTAGCATAGGGGAGATCTCCAAGAGGAAGTGTGCTTTTTGAATCATCTCACTGGCTGCTGACATATGGGGGAGTGTGTCCATGGTACCAGAATACTAAGAAATCATAACAGACAGCCAGGGTTCCATCTGGTTTGATCTGTAGAAAGGGTTCTACATGGAACCAAAAGGGTTCTCCTATGGGGACAGCCGAACAAACCTTTTTGGCTCTAGATAGCACCTTTTTTCTAAGAGTGTATGTTCCGATGCAAATTGCACAATAAACATTTCAATTCACTTCAGAAAGCACACCTCTCGAGTGTATTACAATCCTAACACATTTGGAATATTGATTTCAGAGCCCTGTGTGTTAATCATAATCTGTAAGTGCTGCTTAAATAAAATAGGCAGAAACAACTGGTAGTACAGGAAATAAAGAACATTTCAAATTAAAGGCACCTATTCTCTTTTTGACATCCTGAGAATAATGTATGAATTCAAGCCCATCTATGTGTGTCTCTACCTTTCCCCCCCCAGGAATAGATTACTGTGACCTGGGGAACCATGGCTGTCAGCATGACTGTGTCAGCTCTCCTGAGTCCTACGTCTGTAGATGCACGAGGGGCTATGTTCTCAACCGCGATGGCAAGACCTGCAGCAGTAAGTTCATCACTCCTCTGGTTGTATGAACTGTGTAACTGTGCTATTAACAACACTGTACTCAACTTCCCCCCTCCTGAGATGGAAGTGCCAGTACACCTCTAAAAATGGTTTAAAATATATTTAATCTAACAAATAAAGCAATCAGAAACTGTTCATTCAAAAGATCAGTCCCTGGAGGACTCAGCAACAGAGTGCTGTGCTCACTGCGTGGGCAGTGTTGAGGAAAACATTTGTAATGTATTTATTTGTTGAATGTAGTGAATATGTGAGTCACTGTTATATTTCTATATAACAGTGTAGAAGTGTTACTTCCCTGAAAGAATATTAACATGCGTTGTCCCTTTCTCTCTCCTGCCTTGTTTCTATCTCTGTACCCGATGTGACTAACACCTCTCAGAGATTGACCACTGTGCTCTTGGCGACCACGGGTGTGAACACGAGTGTGTGAACACTGAAGATACATTTTTCTGTTTTTCTGTATCTCAGTCTCACCTAATACGCAGAAATATCATTTGTATTCAACATTTTACTTAGATTTCAACATACTAGCAAGTCTTGCTTATTGACCTCAACAACTGGGTCTGATCACTTTTACTCACGGCAGAGCTTGATCCATGTTCACTTGGTAACCATGGGTTCACACATGACTGTGTGAACACTGAAGATTCATTTGTGTGTCGATGTCGAGAAGGCTACAAACTCAGACCTGATAACAGAACCTGCCAGAGTAGGTCCATGGCCTGCTTCCATGTCTTCCTATCAGCTGTGTGGTAACAGATCTTTTGGACATTGCACAGTAATAAGAGGATCTTCTCTATGCATCATGCTGTTTTGGCCCAATGGATTCACATCCCTTTGAATTGGTATGTTAGAATGAATGTTACGCATTAATGCTTATGTGACTGAGGTGAAGTTGGACTGCCTTCAAATATACACCTAACTTCCTATTTTGTAATGGGTCTGACTGTGACTGAGTGTTTTTCCATCCTGGTGTTTATATGTTACATAAATTGTGAGTTGTGATTATGAGGTCATGGTTAATCCTGATGCTCCCTCTAGTCCAGGGTGTTCTTTTCCTGGATTAAGAGGAATATTCCATACCGTTTGACAGTGACACACATATGTCATGACGGAAGTAAGAGTAGTCCTCGATAGGTAGATGGATATTCATGCACATTATTACCCAATGTTGCATTAAAATGACTATGTATTTGGTACCATGAAGCCTGGAATAGAGTAGAGAACACACATTTCCATTATTAATGAGAATGATCCTTATTACTATTTGAATTTGACCTGCACCAGGGGTGCAACTTTCACTGGGGACGGGGGACTTGTCCCCCCGCACATTCTGAAATTGCATTTTTGTCCCCCCCAGTTTTATCATTGGAATGTGATAGAAAACGATGCAATGGTGTGCTTTAGGACCATGTGGACGCCTCTAAGCGGCCAGGTAGGCTGTTTGGAGTGTTTATCCGACTGGATAAAAAGAATAATATGTCCCCCCCACTCTAAAACCAAAGTTGCGCCCCTGACCTGCACACAGGTAGGTCCTCATAATGTTGGGCCATTATTGTAAAATGAGCCAGTTATTAGCCTATCAGCGACATTGTTTAAGTAATGTAGGCTAGTACATTCTGCTGCTGTCTTGCCATGGTATAGTTTATTTGGAGTGTCGTGACGACTCACCACTATTTGTCTCTAATACGGCAGAGGCAGAGTGTTCAGATGGAGTGATGGATCTGGTATTTGTAATTGACGGTTCTAAGAGCCTGGTGCCGGCCAACTTTGACCTTGCCAAGCAGTTTGTGAACAGCATCGTGTACTCTCTGGACGTGTCCGGCACGGGCACCCACGTGGGGCTGCTGCAGTACTCCAGTAAGGTCCGCACAGAGTTCATCCTGGGTCAGTATACCTCAGGCCGGGACATCAACAGGGCCGTGTCGCGGATGCAGTATATGGGCAGAGGATCCATGACGGGCGCTGCCCTGCGTCACATGTTTGAGTACAGCTTCTCTGCCAAGGAGGGGGCCAGGCCCGACATGCCACGGGTCAGTACTGTGTTCACCGACGGACGATCCCAGGATGATGTGTCGAAATGGGCCACTAAGTCAAAGGATGCCGGTACGGTTTCTTACATCGTGTTTGCTGAACTTGATCTGATTGCAGAGCCATTTAAATAGCCTTTAATAGAGTACCATCTTCTCTTAGGAGTCATTCATCCACTTCCTTCTGACCTTTGACCTGCTTCCCCGCCCCCAGGTATCACAATATATGCACTTGGTGTTGGTAAAGCCATCGAAGAGGAGCTCAGGGAAATTGCTTCCGAGCCGGATGATAAGCATTTGTACTATGCTGAAGATTTTAGCAACATGGGAGAAATTACAGACAAATTGAAGTCACGGATATGTAAAGGTACCCAATGAAGAAAACACACTCTAAAATAACTTTCTTATTAAAGGTCCATCACAGCTACACATTATTCATTATTTCTCACACTTTTCCTGCAGTGCACAAATCGTCTCATCTTGAATAAATTATCAAATCTATAAATACAAATACTAAAACAAAAATGCCCCTAACCCCATCTAATGTCTTAAAACTAATCCGATTGTTTATGAAGGTGGTGCTTATAGACTTCCATATAATTTTTTATACTTAAGCAATAAGGCCTGAAGGGGTGTGTTATATGGCCAATATACCATGGCTAAGGGCGGTTCCTATGCACTCCGCATTGCGTCGTACATAAGAATATGGCCAATATACCACGGCTAAGGGCGGTTCTTATGCACTCCGCATTGCGTCGTGCATAAGAACAGCCCTTAGCCGTGATATATCGACCATATACCACAAACCCCCGAGGTGACTTATTGCTATTATAAACTGGTTATCAATGTAAGTAGAGGATTACATACACATTTTTTGTTGTACCCATGGTATACCTCTGATATACCACAGCTGTCAGCCAATCAGAATTCAGGGCTCGAACCACCCAGTTTAAAATGTGTGTTAGATCGATTTTCTCTCATGCACTGCATTTCAGGAAATATTTATTGAGGAGCCAGTAAGTACTTTATGTTCAGGGGGAAAATGCTGTACATCTCTGCCACCTGCAGGTGATTTTATGAAGTACAACAGCAACCATACAATTGGAGGCCTATCGTTGTACAGTATATTGTGAGGCTCTGGGAATGAATAATTGTATTGCACTTGATCTGTGTCTGTCTGTGAACAGAGAAACCCTCCCCTCAAGATATGTGTAAGTGTGAGAACGTGATGCTCTTCCAGAGGCAGGTCAGCGAACAGCTTAGGAGACTGACCCAGAATAATATCCTTTACAGCTCTGTGGTGGTGTGCATACTTTAGATAAGAGCTTTAATATTGCCATGACATTGAATGCTTTACAAATGGTACCCTATTTACTGTATGGTGTGCTACTTTTGACCAGAGTCCTATCAGCCCTGGTCAAAAGTAGTGCACTATAAAGGAAATAGGCTAGAGTCCTATCAGCCCTGGTCAAAAGTAGTGCACTATAAAGGAAATAGCCTCTAGGGGCACGTCCCAAATGGCACCATATTCCCTAGATAGTGGGCCCTGGTCAAGGGTAGTGCACTAAATAGGGAATAGAGTGCCATTTTGTATGCACACTACCAGGCCTTTTGTCTTCCTCTCCCGTCCCTTTACAAAGGTCATGTGTTTCCTGGCCAAACACCAGGCTTTGGTGTTGCTTACAGATTCGTGATCAGAATATCAAACCAGGGTGTGAGATGAATTCAGAGGGTTGGAACCTGTTGAAGTAGGTACGCTACACTGCACCAAGTGGACCTGTGCAGGGCAGGAGCAGCAGGTGCATGATATTAGCAAGTGGTGAGGTACACATGTTCCAAAAGTATGTGGGCATCCTATGACAGTCCCACATTGAAAGTCACTAAGCTCTTCAGTAAGGCAATTTTGTCTATGGAGAACACATGGCTGTGTGCTCGATTTTAGACACCTGCAGATTTGATACAAGAGAGCTTATTTCTTGCATGTCGCTAGTCGTGTTGGTATGTGACAAGCTTGTCTTTTGCTTCCATTTAACAAAAACAATACTTCCCATATCAACCTTTTGGGTTGATGAATACACACATTTTATTTAAAATTACAAACCATGTAACAAAAGATTACAAACCAAATATCGTTACATAAAGGTTCTTAATGACAGTAAAATGGAGCTGACCAGATGACATTGACAGTAAGCTGGTAAGAAATAAACACATTTAAAACTTCAAATGGTTTTGCTGGAGACAGCCAGCAAACCACTTAGCAACCGTTGCTCTTCTCTTACCGTCATAGTAATCACACAATAGAATTTACAACCAGAGGGAAAACATTTTAAAACAGTTAAACTAAAATCTAAAACACCAGTCCTCCTCTTCACCAGTAGTGTTTAAGAAACCAACCCCTCTCTTAAAACACATGCACACGTTATGAAACAGACTAGCATTTCAGATGAATAATCAGCAACTTAAATTAAAATGTTGTCTGACTTTGATCAGAGAGGTCATGGAGCATGGTGTTAATCATTTTGGAGCAGCCTAGAGCGCAACACACCAAGCTGCTGCAGAGAGAAAAACAACCACTGATCCGATCAAAACAACTAGCTGGTAAAAGGCTGTTACCCCATTCAGCTAAATGCATTTTTAATTTAACCTTGATTTAACTAGGCAAGTCAGTTAAGAATTTGCTCTTATTTTCAATGACTGCCTAGGAACAGTTGGTTACCTGCCTTGTTCAGGGGCAGAATGACAGATTTGTACCTTGTCAGCTCGGGGAGTCGATCTTGCAACCTTCCGGTTACTGGTCCAATGCTCTAACCACTAGGCTACCTGCCACCCCATGTCTCTTAAAATAAAAAGTCTCCAACTTTCAACACGGCTGCATCACACACACACCACACACACAGTCTGGAGACAAGGGACCGTTCAAACAACTTACACGAAACAACTCAACGCTCAATTAACAAGTTGTATGGGGAAAGACTTTGCTCCCAAGGCCCACCAGTAAATGTAGATTATCATTCATTTTAAGGGGGGTAATTTTCATCTTTAAAGTCTAATATAATGAGCATCTCCTTGCCTTGAGACAGTTATATGCGGGGTTGGTTTGAGTCGGTTTCAGAGTCCTATATTAACTGAGAATGTTAGCTACAGTGCAGAGGTTCAAGATGAGTCGAGCTCACACTTCAGTACACTGGCCGTCAGGCCTTCGCGACCTCACACTACTGCTGCTGGAGGCCTCAGCCCCAGGGGAGGACCTGTCCTCTGGGCTCTCCCCCAAACGCAGTCTCTGCTCCCGGGGATCCACTGCCTCCCCATCACCCTCATCGTCGCTCCAGTCCCCAGAACCATCCACAGAGGTGTTAGGACCAGATGACATGGAGGGTGTAGCAGTGGCCTCTTCTTCCCCCTCCCCAACCTCAGCCCTCTCTGGCGCATCTGTGGGACTGATGTGGAGCAGGGCCAGGGTGTCCTCCAGGGAGGGGCTGGTCGGGCTGCCAGGCTGCCCCCCCAGAGAGGTGGGAGGCCTGGCAGGAGCAGACAGGACTGTGGAGGTAGCTGGAGATGCTGCAGCCTGCTGCACTGCGGCTGTTGAAGTATCAGCCCTGTCTGCAGAGTTCCCTCTCCCTGCCGCAGCGGACCCCTGCGTGCCACCCTCGGTGTCCAGACGGAGGCCCGCCACCCCTTTCTTGGGGATGTCCACAATGTCCCGTTTTATCTTGCGGCGGCGGCCGTGCTCATTGCGCCGGTACTGCACCATGTTCTCCAGGTCGGCCACGTACAGGAACCCGGCTATCAGCATCTCAGCCGTCTTCTTGCCCTTGGAGAAAGCGTCCTCCAGCTCACGACTGGTCCTTTCGTCATACTGCCACCAGCCATTCCTCCCCTCATAGTACCAGGCATTGTCCCCTGTGGCACCCCACCCTCCGGTCTTAAGCTCTTCGGGGGACAGCAGAGTGGGGTGCTCCAGGAAGTCCTCGGGAACCTCCTGTCTACAGAGAGCACAGCGCTTGCTCTGCCAGGACGCCCCTTTCACACACAGGAAGCAGAAGACATGGCGGCAGGGTAGCTGGACAGGGTGGACACAGCTCTGCAGGCAAATGGCACATTCTGGGACAGACAGGGCAGGTGATGAGCCACTGGAAACAGAGCAGGCAGAGTCACCACTCCCCTTCTTACTGGATGGGAGCGAGCTCACAGTGTGGTCAACCTCACCACAGCTAGCCATCCTTAGGAAGTACTTTGGGGGAAGGGGGGCAAAGAGACACAGAAAAGGATGTTAATGTGAACTACGAGCATCATAGTTGTCAAATTAATTCAACCAATATACTGAACAAGTTAAAGCAGTTTATTTAGCTACACACAGGACAGGCAGAGATTCTGTAGTAGCTACTTACTGTAATATCTGCTAATGTTGCCAATGTAGCATTAGGCTTATTGGTGGTTGTTCAAATGTTTCACTGCCAAAAGGAAACAAAGGTTAACACAAATACTTTTTTTAATCAATAGATGAACTTACGATTCCGGGAAAGTAAACAATACGGGAATGACAATAAGTCAATTGTTTTTAGATAATTGAAATACTATTTATATTTGATTATTTTCAACTAAATGAAATCGGCCACCATGTCGGTCATCATGAAATGACCGATACACTAGCTAGTTAACCTGTTTGGGCTAGGAGGCAGCATTTTCACGTTTGAATGAAAAGTGTGTCCAGAGTAAACTGCCTGCTACCCAGTCCCAGTTGCTAATATATGCATATTATTAGTAGATTTGGATAGAAAATACTCTGAAGTTTCTAAAACTGTTTGAATGATGTCTGTGAGTATAACATAACTCATATGGTAGGAAAACACCTGAGAAAAATCCAACCAGGAAGTGGGAAATCTGAGGTTTGTAGTTTTTCAACTCTTGGCCTATTGAATACACAGTGTCTTTGGGTCATATTGCACTTCCTAAGGCTTCCACTAGATGTCATTAGTCTTTAGAACCCTGTTTGATGCTTCTACTGTGAAGTGGGGGTGAATGAGAGGGGATTGAGTCAGAGGTCTGCCAGAGACCCACGAGCTGGTGACGCGTGTTCATGTGAAAGGTAGTTCCATTGCATTTCTGAAGACAAAGGAATTCTCCGGTTGGAACATTATTGAAGATATTTAAAAACATCCTAAAGATTGATTCTATACTTCGTTTTAAATGTTTCTACGGACTGTAACGGAACTTTTTGACTTTGTCTGCTGCTAGTGATCGCGCGCCATGCATTTGGATTACTGTGCTAAACGTGCTAACAAAAAGGAGATATTTGGACATATATTAACTATCGAACAAATCAAACATTTGTGGAACTGGGATTCCTGGGAGTGCATTCTGATGAAGATTAAAGGTAAGTGAATATTTATAATGCTATTTGACTTCTTGTTGTTCTTGTTGACTTCAACACAGCGGATATATTTTTGGGTTGTGTTGGTCTCTGAGCGCCGTACTCATTGATTATTGCATGGTTTGCTTTTTCCATCAAGTTAAAAAAATCTGACACAGCGGTTGCATTAAGTAGAAGTATACCTTTAATTCTGTGAATAACTTGTATCTTTTATCAATGTTTATTATGAGTATTTCTGTGCAAATTCACGGGATGTTTTGGAGGCAAAGCCAAATGTAAACTGAGGTTTTTGGATATAAATATGAACTTGATTGAACAAAACATACATGTATTGTGTAACATGTTGTCCCAGGAGTGTCATCTGATAAAGAATATCAAAGGTTAGTGATTAATTTTCTCTCCATTTCTGCTTTTTGTGACTCCTCTCTTTGGTTGGAAAATAGCTGTATGGTTTCTGTGACTAGTTGCTGACCTAACAATTATATGTTCTGCTTTCGCCGAAAAGTCTTTTTGAAATCGGACTCGGTGGTTGGATTACCGAGAATTTAATCTTTAAAATGGTGTCTAATATTTGTATGTTTGAGAAATTATAATTATGACATTTCTTTTGATTGAATTTGCACCCTGCAATTTCATTGGCTGTTGGCGAGCTAGCGGAACCCCGTTCCTAGACAGGTTAACAATGACATTTTGGCCCTTATATGGCAGTTGGCAACCAACTTGAGGTGCATTACTGCAACCGACTGAAGTTTGGACCTAAGTTAATCTTCAATTCACCCAAATAGGACCAATTATACTATTTTAGCGCCTGGTCACGCAGGTGCACCCGAGCAGTATGGGTGCAATGATTGAATAACGTGTACATGTATTTTGCAAAGCTCGCGTACGCGACTGGTTTGATCAGCATGTAAGTTCTATTTTATCGCCTGGCTACGCAGACACTCGTTGACCTGTGCAAGCAGTGTGGATGCAATGATTTATTAACAGATTATTTTTTTTACCCTTTTTCCTCCCCAATTCCGTGGTAACCAATTGGTAGTTATAATCTCTTCTCATCGCTGCAACTCCGATACGAACTTGTGAGAGGTGAAAGTCGAGAGCCGTGCATCCTCCGAAACACAACCCAACCAAGCCACACTGATTCTTTGAAACTGTACACCTGGCGACCATGTCAGCGTGCACTGCTCCCAGCTCACCACAAGAGTCACTGGTGTGCAATGGGACAAGGACGTCGCTGCCCCTAACGACTCTGGGCACATTGTTCACCGCCCCATGGGTCTCCGGTCACAGCCTGCTGCGACAGAGCCTTGACTTAAACCCAGAATCATTAGTGGCACAGCTAACACTGCTTTAGACCACTGCGCCACTCAGGAGGCCCTTGACATACATGTCTGAATTTATTTTGCAGGCAAGCGATGTGAGCAGTATGGTCAGTATGTGAGCTAGCTAACTGACAGGACCTGTATCGCGATACTCGTTAGTATCGTGGCAAGGAAACAAAACATTAAGCAGATTTAACTTATTTTGGAAAACAGCCCTAATGTTACAAACAAAACATTGTCATCCAGTGTCACTTATTACCCCGTGTAATATTTTATTTTCCAAGCTATAGCTAACTATTTTACATACAGCAGGTTATTAAAATGACCAAAGAGTCGAGTCTGCTTCGTTAAAATTTGCGCCGTGGAAAAAAATATCGTGATACAGTCCTACCAAAAACCGAAGACAGCAAACGTTAGCGAACAGCAGTTTTTTTCCCTTCTTCCTTCGAGGATAAACCACCGTTAGCCATGTAACGTTATCTAACTAACGTTGGCTAATCTCCGAGCTAGCAAACTCAACAGCATTCTCATTTACATAACATTATCGTAGCGAACTACGACCACAATATTTTGATATTTTCGGTGACGGTGTTATACGCATTGAAAAGGCGAAAACTGACGTTAGCTAGTCTGCTAACTTTGATTTGAACTAACGTTACCCACCCCCAGGAGGAATAAAAACAACGAGACATGTTGTATCTAGGACTGACAACGTAGCTAGCTGACGTTAGCTTGCCGTCTCGATCGACAAAGAAAGCCAGAGCTCATCACGTCTCTCTCTTAGCCGAGACTGTAATTTCGCATGTTAGATTTATCGGTCATTGTGCGCCTCTTGTATTGTTAAATATTACATTGACCTTAAATCATACACATTTATCTAAATTAGCTGCATAGCGAGAAATGTTAAGTTAAACTCACCCGTCTGTTTTCCTCCTTCACAAAAAGCAGCGTAGTAAGTCTAGCGTATTTAGCCTGTTAACGTGATGACTACCTTAATTGTACGTAATCACGCACAGCACACGCACATTACAATTTTCTCGAATCAGCGGAGAAGTGCAATATGAAGTAATTGCAGACCGCAATTCGGGGCGTTTCTTAAGGTAGGCGTTCCTTGATATTAGAAAACGCCCATTTGTGTATACCATTGGTCAGTCCGTAGATGGTTAGTTTTTTTTAACCTTTATTTAACTAGGCAAGCCAGTTAAGAACACATTCTTATTTACAATGACACCCTTACACCAGCCAAAATGGTGGTCACACCAGATACGGGCTGTTTTTCTGATCCACACCCCAATTTTTTTTTTTTAAGTTATGTGATCAGATGTAGGAGATGTAGGTCTGTATTTCCAGTGAAAACAATGGTTTAGGGCCTAATGAATTCATTTCAATTGACTGATTTCCTTATATGAACTATAACTGAGTAGAATCTTTGAAATTGTTGCTTTTATAGTTTTGTCCAGTGTAGTTACACACACAGCACTGTTACCATACAATGTTTTCAACTTGCATATTTGATACACATTGACATATATGATCACACTGTGTATGTTCATTTTTACAGTAATTATTATCCAACATGTCCTCACCTGGGATTTGAACTCAAAACCTCTTGGTTCATGATATTCTGATATGCCACCATGTCTGTGTCAATTAATCTGATTGGATTAATTTATTTAATCAATATTAGATTTTTCTGTATAGGGGAACCCTCGTCACACTGGCCTGTGCTGTCTCAGCCACAGGGAATATATACCTCCATATTTTATATTCCCCGTGTCAACTTCTTCGATCAATTCCTGATCAACGGGCCATCTGGCAGCAAAGGATTGGCAAATCCCACTGGGTGGATGAAATATGTGCATTTTGTTGACTTCCTGAAACATTTCATTGAGCATACGAAGTGCTCAAAGGAAAAGCCCTGTTCACTCCTTTTGGACAAAACCACGAGTCTCTTCTGTCCAGTGACGGACTCAATTATGCCAAAGAAAATGGCATAATTATGCTGTAATTCCCACCCCATTGCTCTTGTCGGGTTCAACCCTTAGACAGGTCTGTCTACGGGCCACTAAAGATGCACATCAACACCGCGTGTGATGCCTGGATGAGGAACAATCCCGGGAAGACAATGTCAATTTATGACATTCCAGGCCTCCCGGGTGGCGCAGTGGTTAAGGGCGCTGTAGTGCAGCGCCAGCTGTGCCACCAGAGACTCTGGGTTTGCGCCTAGGCTCTGTCATAACCATCCGCGACCGGGAGGTCCGTGGGGCGACGCACAATTGGCATAGCGTCGTTAGGGAGGGTTTGGCCAGTAGGGATATCCTTGTCTCATCGCACACCAGCGACTCCTGTGGTGGGCCGGGTGCAGTGCACGCTGGTTGGGTTGTGTATCGGAGAGTTGTAGTGATGAGATAAAATAGTAGCTACTAACAATTGTTGTAATCGCCTACTCTCTGGCTGCAAGTCCCTTGAACATTCAGGCTGGCTGGGGTACAACCCAGCACCCTGCCTATTGCGAGCTCAGACCTGCCCAGTTCTTATGCCACACCATTCCAGCCCTGCCTATTGCGAGCTCAGTCCGCTTTTTATCAGCATTGCTGATAGCGGACTACCAACTCCTGAGGAGATCCAGCTATATCAAAAAGCTGGCCCCTGAAAACCAGCTTGCAAAGGAAGAAAACAGCACAAAACTGCAATTCTAACTCAGTGAAGCAGGTACTAGAAATGCAAAAGAATAGGCACAATCTAGCAAAAGGCTGTTTCTGAAGAAAGGGAAGCAGGACCTGCAAAGAACAAGGCAGCTAGAAAAATGGTAGAAGCTTCTGCCTCGTCTGTGTGGAGCCATTTTCAAACAGCCTTCCAAAGGAGACTGGGGTGAACTGTGTGAGATGCAACAAATGGGCCCGTGATGCTTGTACCTCAGGCCAGGCAATGTACGTGTGTCAGAACTGTGACTCTGAAGATGAGTCTGATTAGTCAGATACGGATGTACTCGTATAGACTGTTACAAAACTGTGCATTAGTGTGTTCAAACACCTCGTCTGATTTGTTAAGACTTGTGGCAGACCAGGGGGTTGGGTCAAAACCTTTACAGAGATCAGACACGGACAGAGTAGGATTAGCTCAGTTTCAAAGGTGTTTATTCAAATAATAGTTCAAAAGAAAAGAATAGGTCTCCACCATGTGACCCTCTTGGGGATACCATCTTCTTGGCTCCTGGTCTTGCTGTTTCCTGTGGGTATCAAAAACTGAACTCACTCCTGTTACCTCTGCAACCGTCCCCAACTATACGGGAGTCCTTTCTTCCCCCAGTCTCTCCCTGTGTGCTGCCCTTCTGGCAGCTTTATGGGACTTGCACTGCAGGTGAGCAATCAGTCCCAATTTGTCAAACAATTAATTATTTGTGTTCTTATTTGTTGATAATCCAATGTGACAACTTATCCGACGCAATGTGACAATTTACCTGCTTATGGGGTAAATTGTCACAAGTGCACACTCTCTATTTAACGGTCTACAACTCCATACTGAAATAAGATAAGAAGATGTAATGAATACAACATAAGTGCCCAAGACTTACTTCTTTCATTTGGTATACATTTATACCATTGTGATGTATTGTCCCCAGTAAATGTTAGACAGCGTGAGAAGTGTGACAACATACCTCACTCTCCCCTACATTAGACAATAACATGCATAATGCAATCATGTATGTCAACATGTGTCCAATATGTTATTGACACAGACGTGGTGGCATAGCAGGAAGATTGGTATGCTGTGAACCAAGAGGTTGTGATTTTGCACAATGTAATCAGGTGTCAAATATGTAAGTTGAAAACATTGGATGTTAAAAGCACTGTGTGTGTAACTGTTTCTGCAGCTTTTTTTCTGTTGGTAAAATAATACTTTTCTAGTTTAATTAACATATGAGACAAAATTGAACAAACACATTTTAAGACCCACTGAATTTTTGCCCTACCTTTCCTCATGTTGGAAAACTAAAAATGAAAAGTTGAGTAAACCAAAAAAAAAGCAGTGGAACCAGTTACTTAATTATTCATATTTAGTTAGTGTACCCAGCCCTTGAGTTCTCAATTGAATGTATGGACAACAGCTGGATCAACGACTACAATCCCAACACTCGGTTTTAATGTTAAGAAATGTTATTAATCCTTCTAGCAATACGGTTTATAATCCTTTGGAACTTAACTTTCATGTAAGCGAGAAAGATTCTTTCAATTGTATTCTTATTATTCAACTGTTTTTTACACCATCTGTTGTAGGTTAGCTCGTGTCCAACACAAATAAGAATGGGAAGAAGAAACAAGCAGGCAAAAAGGTAGCATGGAAGCCCATATCCATGTCAGATCTTTTCTGCTACTTTTCACTTGTTATCTACATGGGGCTGGTGAAGCTGAAAAGCCTGAAAGACTACTGGAAAACGTCATCTCTATACCAACTGCCTTTCCCCATGACTGTTATGTCCTGCAAAAGGTTTCTGATTATTTCACAGGCGCTTCACATCAGTGACCCAAAGGTTGATGAAGAGAATGAGAAGAAGAGAGGCACAGCAGCGTTTGATAGACTGTGCAAGATCAAACCGCTCTACCACAGCATTGTTGAGGCCTGCAAGACGTACTTTCAGCCAGCCCAGAACGTGTCAATCGATGAGAGGATGGTAGCCTCAAAGGCAAGAATTGGCCTCAAACAATACATGAGAAACAAACCAACCAAGTGGGGTTACAAGCTGTTTGTTTTGGCTGATTCTGTATGTGCCTACACATGCAATTTTTTTGTCTACGAGGGGAAGAACAGTTTTGCTACCGGTAAGGGACTCAGCTATGACTCTGTAATGGAGTTATTGGATTTTCAACTGCTAGGGAAGGGCTACAAACTGTTTGTGGATAACTTCTACACAAGCCCTACCCTGTTTGCAGACCTAAGGAAGCTGGATGTGTGGGCCTGTGGCACCATTCGTACCAACAGGGTGGGCTTTCCGAAGACGAAGGTGAACGACATGCCTAAGCGGGCTGAGCGGGGGACCATGCGATGGATCCGTGAAGATGACCTGCTCTTTGTAAAGTGGATGGACACCAGAGAGGTGGTGATGTGCTCCACTATCCACAAGTCCTTCAGTGGGGATCATGTCGTCAGGAGTGTGAAGGACGGTGCCGGGGCCCCATTCCAACTGCAGTGAAGGACTACAACAAGAGCATGGGAGGAGTCGACCTTTCGGATGCGCTGATAGGCTACTACAATGTTCTCCACAAGACAATGAAATGGTACAAGACCTTCTTCTACCATTTCATCGACATCGCCGTGGTGAATGCATTCATCCTACACAAGGAAATGGCGAAGACCTGTGGAAAGCCCTTCCTCTCACAGAAAGCCTTCAGAGAGCAGCTCATCAAGGAGCTTGCTGGCTACAGCACCACTGCACCAAGCCCTGTCCCTTCTGCTCCTGCCACAAGTGTTCATCTGCCCAAATATATTTGTGCAGGCATGGATGTGCCTAAGGGCCAAAAGGGCACAGCATGGAGGCGTTGCTGTGTTGTTAGCAAGATGAAGTTTCCCATCACATGCACCACATGCTCAGTGACCCTCTGCTTTACATCAGAGAGAGACTGCTATGGCATCTGGCATCAGCAGCAGAACATTGTCCAGAGTTTTGGCAATGTTGGTGGGGTTATATGGCAAAGTGGGTCTGCAGTCTAGCTGAGAACACCAGTCTGCAGTCTAGCTGAGAACACCAGTCTGCAGTCTAGCTGAGCTAGGGTCAGTATGTTATATCTGGTCAGTATGTTATTTTTCCTGTCTTATCCGGTGTCTTGTGTGAATTTAAGTCTGCTCTCTTTCTCTCCTTCTTTCTCTCGGTGGACTTGAACCCCTGGGACCATGCTTCAGGACTACCTGACATGATGACTCCTTGCTGTCCCCAGTCCACCTGGCCTTGCCGCTGTTCCAGTTTCAATTGTTGTGCCTGCGGCTATGGAACCCTAAACTGTTAATTTTTTCTCTTGATGTGCTGTCCTGTTGCACACTCTACAAACACTGATTTTTTTTCTCTTGAGGTGCTGTCCTGTTGCACACTCTACAAACACTGTATCTCCACCCGGCACAGCCAGAAGAGGACTGGCCACCCCTCATTGCCTTGTTTCTTCCTAGGTTTTTGCCTTTCTAGGGAGTTTTTCCTAGCCACCGTGCTTCTACACCTGCAATGCTTGCTGTTTGGGGTTTTAGGCTGGGGCTATATAAATAGATTTGATAGAGGACTGAGGGTGTGTAAAAGTGTGTAAATAGTTACCCATGTTACTTTGTAAATGTATATATATATTTTTCTTTCTCCCAAAAATGTTTATAAAAAAATTTCAAATTTTTTTTTTTTCATTTTTTTTTTTTCTTCAAATTTTTTTTTTTCAAAAATTTGTACAATTTTGTGTGGGGGTGTTAGAATACCATTTTGGTATGTTGTATATAGTTATTGGTTTCAAAATGTGTACTTCACCAATTTGGCCACTTGGGTACATTTGGGCTACTTGTGTGGGACACCTGGGTGACTTCATAATAAATCTTTTGTAGCACACTCATTTTCGAAGTTATCATTCTGAAATTTTGCACAAGTACTGTTGCCCTCTTAATTTTTTCACTAAAATTGTCCCCATCGTCTTATCTGAATGTTTGTTTCATCTTGTTCATTTGAAAGATGATGATACCATAATAAATAGAAAAAACGCATGTTTTTTTCCATAGTTTTATCTAAACCAGATCTATTGTGTGTTATTCTCCTACATTCAATTCACATTTACACAAACTTCAGAGTGTTTTCTTTCAAATGGTACCAAGAATATGCATATACTTCTGTGACTGAGCTACAGGCTGTTAGATTTGGGTATGTCTTCAGGCGGAAATTGCACAAAGTAGGGGGGTAGTTCTAAGAGGTTAAAAAAGATACACTTACTGTGAGCAGCTTTGCAAAATTGCACCTGGATGTTTTCACACACCACCTCGGATAGCACACTTCCTCTCATCTTGCGCTCTCATTTCTATTGGTCCATTCTATTGGTCTATTCCATTCCACATTTCTAACTGGATCGCATGTATTTCTCAAAATACAACTGGGTGCAACTGTCCTAAACTGCGTACAGTAAGTGTATCTTTTGGATATAATAGAATATTTCTCGATTATATGAAAGTTAAATTCCAAATGTTACCGAAAGTGTATTTGCACATAGAGCATTTGGCCAGCGTTGGGCCATTCCCCTCACAAGGCTAAACGGGACATACTAATGGCTCAATGTAATGGAATGGAATTGGAGTCATGAATACGAGTAAGTAAGGTTGTGGTGGATTTGATTCAGCATGTCACTGACAGTTCTTTGACTATCTATGACCATATATTTAATGCAATTTATGTGAAGGCCTATATAAACTTACAAACAACTGTGTTTAGGATGGATATATCTTCAAAAGACTTGCAAAAACGAAGCAAACGCAGTCAATCTGAAATGAGAAAGGCAGGTCTCCAGAGAGTGTTTATTGATGTAGTTAACAAATAATAAAGGCGCGATTCCATACTAGCCTGTCCCAAACATATTTAGGTGATCTCCGAATGTTCTAGCTATTTTCACATAGAAACTTCATATGGGAGTAAGGGATGTTTGATATGTTTTTTAGATTTGTACCACAAACTATTTTTGTGGGATGAGAGTGGCCAATTCGTCCCTTTTAGACCTATAGATGTCCCCTGTAAGATGATCCATGAACTGTACATGATAAAGACAACATTGTGGTGTCATTATACTCCTTATCGAGTGCTCTAAAATATGGAGTGTCTTGTTTCTGAAATATATATATATATTTTTTAGAAATTGTCCACTTTTATCATGATTTTCCCCCAAATGGTTTGTGATACAAATTGAAAAAGCCAAACATCCTTCCCATGAATAAAGGTTTCATGTGACAGTTGCCAGAACAATCTGAGATACCCAAAATATTTTCAGGCATAGAATTACCCGAAGATAACAAATGAAAAACAAAGACAAGTACAAACCCATTATAGTTTATTTGACATACAGATGCTTTTGATTTCTGCTCATGTGGCTTTAGTGAAAGCACAGATCCTGCTTACACAGACAGGCAAACTAGCACTTTGTCCAGGACGCTTCTGAACAAACGTGACCAATAATAAGTTGGGTGGAAAACACTGGGGTCCATTCTTTCACAAAATCAATTCAGTCAGTTTGTCTCATGTTTACTATACATCTGAATGCAGTAACCACATCTGACTGTCTGTCTTTTTGTTACTGATATCCCATGATAATTTACTCAGCAAAAACAACAAACAAAAACATAAAGACAACAACAACAACAATTCTACATAATGTCACAAATTAAACCTACATTGAAACCAAGACGCAAAGTTTGTTTTTAACTGGGCGGGAGCCTTTTAAATAACCGATTCAACAAGCATTTACATTGTCCCGACTCCCAATGACAAACACATCATCATCCCCATACTGTCACATTTCAATGTCTCACTCCTCTCCTCTCTGTACAGTCCCATCCAATCACAAGAGCAGTTTTGTTCATTCCCGTCCAATCAACAGCATTCTTGGGTCTCTCTAGTCTGGTGAAACTAGAGGACAGGACGGGAAGGGGGAGGTGGCCTCTCAGTGGTGTGTGGTGGAGGGGGGCAGATAGGTAGGTATGTAGGGGAGAAGTCCTTAGAGTCTGTAGTGGCCCGATCGAGTGACCCCATCTCTCTTGTGCATATACAGTATATATTTAAATAATACAGGTAGCAGCAGCACC
Organism: Oncorhynchus nerka; assembly: GCF_034236695.1. Lineage (NCBI taxonomy): Eukaryota > Metazoa > Chordata > Actinopteri > Salmoniformes > Salmonidae > Oncorhynchus > Oncorhynchus nerka. The sequence goes on along the minus strand of NC_088398.1, from coordinate 14,396,332 downwards.
CCTTCAGCAAGGAGTTGAGGGGGCGAGGGGGACAAAGAGGGGGTGGAGTGAGAGGGCTCCTCCAGGCTCTGTTATTGTGTAGGACCTTCTCCCTCAGGTGAGACAACAGGGTCTCTGTTTTGGCCTCTCCGGCGTCTTTGCTCTGTCTTGTTCCTGTTCTCAGAGTCCTCCCGGTCACCTGCCTCCCCTCTCTCCCTCTCTCTGTCCTTCTTCCTCTCCCGCCGGCCTTCCCCCTGGCTGTCCTTGTCCCGGCGGTTGTCACGATTTCTCCTTTCGCCCCGCCGCTCACCCTTCCTCCCCTTGCCTTGCCCTAGAGATGGAAAAAACATTGAACAGAAAACACTTGTTAGTCAACTGCTGGCATCTGGTTAAAAGGTGCCTTTTGAGTTTACCAAGGAAAGAAAACAATTCTGTTTCTATACACAGCCTGTCCAATGTATCAATTTTAAAGTCTCTTTATAATGATTTCTGTTGTAGATTAAACTCTGATATTTTCAAGTGATCTACATGACTTTACACAGAGAGCTGGTTGAGGGTCATGGCAGGAGCTGCACTTTCAGATGAGGATATACAGAATAAGATGAATATGAAGAGAGAATGGGTGTGATGATGGCTGTCCAGGGAGTAACTCTGTAGTATGGCACAGTACAAACATGTTCCCCCTATTCACCACTAGAGGTCAGCCTTGCATCACAGACAGTGGCCACACCCTGTGAGCAAGGTTTATTTCAGCTGTTGCAATTCTCCACTGAAAGGCTTTGTCAAAAATAGAATGCCTTTAAATAGTTTATCTGCTCAGTTGATCTGCTCTTTCGCCATCTCATAAACAAATCAATTTCATGGAATGTTGTAGAGGTTACCACTGAAAGCTGAAAAGCCCCACATCATTAATATAAAACACCCCCAGAGAGAGAGAGAGAGAGAGAGAGAGAGAGAGAGAGAGAGAGAGAGAGAGAGAGAGAGAGAGAGAGAAAATGAAAAGCAGCAGGATTGCGAAACTGCTGAGGTAGGCACGGAGCCCCTCTCTCCCCCTGGCCCCCCTTCAGCCTGTGTCCATTAATCAGCCCAGCCATGCTCTGAGCTCCGCTCCATCCTGACCAGGCAGAGAATGGCTCACAGCGCACGCCAGCCCAATGCTGACCCACACATTCCTGGGGTCCAGCGAGTGCGATATAGGGCCCTACCATACAACTCTGTTTAGTCTTCCCTGGCTCTGGTCGGCAGGAATAATGAAAGCACACCAGCCTCAAAGGTGAGACAAAACTGGTGCTGGCACTGGTGCTTGCTCTCCCCAGCTGTAATCTGTATCTGAACTATCTGAGCTCAGGGCAGGAGAGGAGGAGAGGCCCCCATACATCCCACAAGGCCAGGAAGATTGTAGGGTGTGTGTGTGTCCAGTGTGTGTTTATGGAATATGTGTGTGTTTGTATGGTGTGTGTGTGTGTGTATAGTGCAGTGTGAAAGAGGCATTATTGAAAGGGCTTTGGTGGGTTGCTCTTGCAGCAGGAGTGTAGGGTCCAAACAATGTGTGGGGGTGTAGAGAGGGATAGAGAGAAAGTGAGAGCAAGAGAGAGTGAGAGAGAGAGAGAGAGAGAGAGAGAGAGAGAGAGAGAGAGAGACAGAGAGAGAGAGAGAGAGAGAGAGAGACTGGAACAGAGACACAGCGAGAGAGAGCAAGAGAATGATAGAGAGAAAAATAATGATGGAGACAGAGAGACACACACAGAGAGACAGGGAGATAGAGAGAGAGACAATGAGAAAGAGAGAGACAGGGAGACAGAGAGAGACACTCAGAGAGATAGAGATAGAGAGAGAAACACACAGAGCGACAGGGAGATAGAGAGAGAGACAGGGAGACAGAGAGGGACACCCAGAGAGACAGGGAGATAGAGACACACAGGGAGATAAAGAGAGAGGGAGATGGAGAGAGACAGAAAGAGACAGGGAGATAGTGAGAGAGACACACAGAGAGACAGGGAGACAGAGAGAGAGACACTCAGAGAGACAGGGCGATAGAGAGAGACAGGGAGACAGAGAGAGACACTCAGAGAGACAGGGAGACAGAGAGAGAGGGAGACAGAGAGTCTCAGAGAGACAAGGGGATAGAGAGAGACAGGGAGACAGGGAGATAGAGAGACATGGATATATGTATATATATATTTATAAAGAGAGAGAGACAGGGATATATGTATATATATATATTTATAGAGGGAGAGAGAGAGACAGGGAGAGAGACACATCGAGAGAGAGACAGGGAGATAGCGTGAGAGACAGGAAGATAGAGAGAGACACACAGAGAGAGAATGATAGAGAGAAAAAGAGAATGAGAGAGAGAGAATGAGAGAGAGAGAGAGAATGAGAGAGAGAGAATGAGAGACAGAGTGATAGAGAGAGAATGATAAAGAGAATGAGAGAGAATGAGAGAGAGAGAGAATGATAGAGAGAGAATGAGAGAGAGAGTGATAGAGAGAGAATGAGGGAGAGAGAATGAGAGAGAGAGTTATAGAGAGAGAATGATAGAGAGAGAGAATGAGAGAGAGAGAATGAGAGAGAGTGATAGAGAGAGAATGATAAATAGAATGAGAGAGAATGAGAGAGAGAGAGAGAATGATAGAGAGAGAATGAGAGAGAGAGTGATAGAGAGAGAATGAGGGAGAGAGAATGAGAGAGAGAGTTATAGAGAGAGAATGAGGGAGAGAGAGTTATAGAGAGAGAATGAGGGAGAGAGAATGAGAGAGAGAATGAGGGAGAGAGAGAATGATAGAGAGAGAATGAGAGCGATAGAGAGAGAGAGAAAGAGATGAGCAGCATTCTGAATCTGACTCCGCCCCCCCATCCCACCCCACCTCTGGCTCTTTCAACACAGGAAGTCCCCTCTACACACATTGTTTTGTTTGTCATAACCATTTAAAGATAAGCGGATTAGTCATAATCTCTGGGTTTCCTAAAACCCAAGGCACAACTTCATCTGGGCTCGTGTTGAGGTGATTACTGGGTATGTTTATCAGAGTGTCTATGAATTCTATAAACTGTCCAGCGATGCAGTGGACCTGAAGGAGACACTTGAATTAAAACACTTTCAACAGAGATTTAGCACATTCTTACCAGCATGGTCATCACCGCTACACTACAGTGGATGACTGGCAGTGTTTTTTGGGATGGTTTATGTGTGTGTGTGTATGTATGTGTGTGTGTGTGTGTGTGGAGGGGGGTGCAGCTATTATAAAATAAACATTTTGATGTGACGTGTGTCCACGTAAAGTATGATCAGGTTCAGGCATGTGGTTTATATAAACTGTAAAATAGAACTGTGAAAAATGACTATAAAAGTAATATCAACAGAGCTGGATTATAAGATTACTGTAACTAAGGACAGCTTTCAAAAGTGTTGCAACTTCACAAGAGTTTATGCAAGTGCTTGGCCTTCACGTTGCTTAGCCCTCGCTAGATATCTCAGCTGAATTGATACTTTCACTGAACTGTCATCTGGCATTGATTATTTACCATTTTTATCATAGAGTTGGGGTGAAAAGGGGAGATATAGAGAGAGAAAGTGAAGGAGAGAGCAGTGAGTGTAAGAAAACAGCTGAAATTGTTTCTCGGGATCACCCTCCAACACACACTCCTATGCAGTGCAATTACACTGATATCCGTACAGTGCATTGGTTGCACAAAGTACTAGACATCATGCTGCTCAGTGCTCACTGGTGTGCAGACCGTTTGTGTGTTAGGGTGCCTGTGTGTGCAGACCGTTTGTGTGTTAGGGTGCCTGTGTGTGCAGACCGTTTGTGTGTTAGGGTGCCTGTGTGTGCAGACCGTTTGTGTGTTAGGGTGCCTGTGTGTGCAGACCGTTTGTGTGTTAGGGTGCCTGTGTGTGCAGACCGTTTGTGTGTTAGGGTGCCTGTGTGTGCAGACCGTTTGTGTGTTAGGGTGCCTGTGTGTGCAGACCGTTTGTGTGTTAGGGTGCCTGTGTGTGCATGCGGGGAAACAGTTTGGCCCGCTGTCAGAGAGGGGATGTGCAGGAGCATAATTAGTCTAATGACGCAGAGGGGGCAACATCCTCCATGGCAGGCACACTGTCGTCCAGGGGGCTTTTGGTGGGAGCCAGGCTGGGATTAAAGGCTCTGGGCTGTCCCACAGGAGAAATGCCCGGAGCTTTGAAGGCTACGGGACGCCTGTCCCGCTCCCCCTCACTGGGGGACGGGAGGGGGCTACCTTCTAGCTGGGTTAGATAGATAGGGGAACGGTGGTTTGGAGGACAAATTAGCCTCAGTTGTTAACACAAAGGTGACAGCAGGCAGGCAGGCAGGCGAGGACATGTATGTTAACATTTACGACAACCAAGCATGTTGAAGGAGGGGGAGGAGGACACTGTACACTGAAAAGACATGACACCTCTGGCTACTGTAGCTCAACAGAGCTTACTAGAGATGAAACGACCAAATCAGAGTTGTGTTAAAGAGGAAGAGTGAAAGTGAGGGTTCTTGCCCTGTGACTCATTCTGTGACATTCCATATTTCTCTAAGTACTGGACCTGTTTAAAGTCCAGCTCCTGTTGTCATTTTTGTGGATAAGGAGCGTAAAACCTCCTTGATTCATATTGAGAGTTCCTGCTCTCTGATTCATAAGGAGGGGGAGGACTGGGGGTGACATGGAGGTTACACCGTTCTGTTTAAAAACAGAAAAGACTGATGGAGAGAGCCAAAAGAGAAGAAGTTAGAAAACAACAGCCATTAGGAAGAGCTGGAGGGAGACGGCAAGAGAGACGGGGAGAAAAGAGACAGGGAGAGAAAAGAGACAGGGAGAGAAAAGGGAGAGAAAAGAGACAGGGAGAGAAAAGGGAGAGAAAAGAGACAGGGAGAGAAAAGAGAGGGAGAGAAAAGGGGGAGAAAAGAGACAGGGAGAGAAAAGAGACAGGGAGAGAAAAGAGACAGGGAGAGAAAAGAGACAGGGAGAGAAAAGGGGGAGAAAAGAGACAGGGAGAGAAAAGGGGGAGAAATGAGACAGGGAGAGAAAAGAGACAGGGAAAGAAAAGAGACAGGGAGAGAAAAGGGGGAGAAATGAGACAGGGAGAGAAAAGAGACAGGGAGAGAAAAGAGACAGGGAGAGAAAAGGGGGAGAAAAGAGACAGGGAGAGAAAAGAGACGGGGAGAGAAAAGGGGGAGAAAAGAGACAGGGAGAAAAGAAGAGAGAGAAAAAGAGTGAGAGCTCTTTCTAGAGAAAGACAAAACTTGGCTGGAGAAATAACAAATAAACCTGGTCTGGGGATGGACGGAGGCCCTTGGGGAGTGATGGAGGGAAGATGGAGGGGTGAAGGGATAGAGGGAGGAGGATGTATCAGTGTCTGAGGGGCTGGTGGGGATTAGAGCGAGCTGGCGGAGGTCGGACCAGTGACCCCGTGGCGTATGCGGAACGTAAACACGGAGCGGAGGGGACGCGCCAGAGCAGATAATTAGCTCTGCTCACTGGATGTTCCAGGAGCCGGCCGGCCGACCCGGGGGAAGCAGCTGGGTAATCACACGCAGGGGCAAGGTCGATAACCGTGTGTGTGTGTGTGTGTGTGTGTGTGTGTGTGTGTGTGTGTGTGTGTGTGATAACCAGGCCTCGGCCTACAGTGTGTAACCGGCACCCACCCACACACCTACCCACCCACAGCTCTGGCCTGCCTCCACCCCGCTCAGGCCGATCAGCACAGCACCGACTCCACACTAAGACCCCCATTCCACCACGGGACAGGGGAACAGGAGCCCCATTCAGGGGGAAGGAGGGGTGGTGTGTTGTCTTTGGGTGTGCAAGAGAGAGTATCAGCAGGGTGGAGAAAAAGGGGAGAAAGAGAGAAAGACGACAGACTGGGGGAGGAGCAGAGGCCACATTTCACAGCCTAAATGACAGATTCAACCCAACCAGGACTCTTTACAAATGACCGCCTATGGTTTTTAAAGGGACAAGTTGATGTGTGTGTGTATTCAGATCTGTGTGTGTGTTGGCAGCTGCTGTTATTGGTCTAAACTAATGCTGATTCCCCCCGTCGCCTCATGGCTCCCCAAGGGAGGATGTTTGAGGAGTCTGTGTGTTTCTGCTTCACATTAAACTTTTCTGCTGAATCGCTACTGAGGGGTTGTGTTTGTGCTGTAAGTAAGGCTGCCTAGAGGCCCTGGTGGGCTGGGGAGCTGGGGGCCTTGGGGGGCTCGAGGGCTGAGGGCCTGTTGTCTGACCCTTAACACTACAGTCAGGGCCGGCTGAAGGATCAGTCTCCCCTCAGCCACCAATGACAAACAAACCACATACAAATATAATAAGCAACAAGCAAATATGTTTTTATGACCCCAAACTCCTTCTTACAAACACTCTTTCTGTTTGGCTTCGGTTGAAAACATATTTTTGGTCATTCATTAGAAATCATCAGATCAATGTTTACGAGGAAAAATCGAGTGTTTTGACATATTTTTATAATCAGTAAAGTCTGGATTCGAAGCGTTAGAGCAACAACACACAGGCGTTTCACCATTATCCACTAACCACAATGCATATTCTTAAAGTCAACAATTCAGGTCCCTTAAGGAGAGGAGAGGAGTGGCAGATGACTGACCAGTCATTTCAGATTATAGTGGAGAAACAAAGTTGGTTCTGGAACTCTAGCCTACAACTGTACTAACAATGGAGATAGTGACCTGTCCTACTACTGATGATCCCTGTATAGTTATTATAGTATTTACCTGGACATCGCCTCCTCTTGAGGACACACTCTTTCTTTTCCCAGATGGGGGGACAGGGTTTTCCGTAGGCGGAAGGGAACTGGACAACTTCCCGGGTCCTCGTCTCCTCACCCCATTTAAATCCACAGGTTTTCCCTGACCGGGAGCAGGGGCTCCACTCCCCCCACTCACCCACCGCGCAGTGCACTGCACAAATGATTAAGAAAGAGGAGGAGACACACACTGTATGTTACAAGAGGCATAGACCAAAGATATTCACAACCAAAATTCACATATAGAAGGGCAAAGACACTGTAAAGCATTTGAAGTTAACACCGGTGGAGGCTAGTGTCACTTTAAATCGGAGGTTGGGCTTATTGTTTTGGCTGGATACCAAGCACACCATGTGTTTGATGTGTTCCATACCTTTCCATTCCGGCCCAATGAGCCCATCCTCAGATTTCCCCACCAGCCTCCACTGGTAAACACTCTCTCCTCCTTGTTCTGGAGCTCACCTTGAAGGGAACACTCCATGAGTTTGTCGTTTGGTTCAAACTCGTCTGGACAGACGTGGTGACACTTCCCCAGCAGTAGGTACAGGCCTGGTCTGCACCTCGTACATGTGTCATTGATCAGACAGGCATCACAGTCCGCAGGACACTCTGAAACACCAACACATACATAATATTACACCTGCACTGGAGTCAAATCACATCAACACACACAACAAAGACCTTTACAATTACATTTAACCTCATTCTTCCATTCTAAGAAAACCAAATGCAATACGACATGCTATTTTAACTCCACAGTTTACATCATGTGATTGAGACATAGAAACAACTATGTAACGCTAATATACTACACTAGCCCTCTCTTTGTAACGTGTCTAACACCAACACCATCAGGACTTGATAATAACGTAACAGTCTAATATTCTACTCACTGGGAACACATTCCCTTTGTGTGTCGCTGCAGACCAGGCTCTCTGGGCAGCTCTCCTGACACTTGCCCAGGTGGAGATAGTACCCCGCTCGGCACCGCATGCAAAGGTTCTTATTGAAGCAAGAATCGCACTCCGGCCTGCACTCTGAAACACCCAGTCAGTCAGTCAACAGCCTGCAAGATTATGCTGCTCTTGAAGTGATTTGTTGAACATGCAGTATGTTAGAATGAGCAGCACTCAAAAACAGGACAATTGGCTGCACATAGATGCACATCCCTTTATGAGATTTTAGTGTACAAAATAATAGAAGATCATGCATTTGGAGTGACTGGCATGCAGTGATACCAAATAGACTTAATACATACACTAAAACACAGATTAAGCCTAGTCCTGGACTAAAAAGCATGGAGATTCTCAGTTGAAATAGCTTTTTAGTCTAGGACTAGGCTTAATCTGTCTATGTAAACCGTCCCTTAGTGTAAAGGTAGAGGTAGGTTACGTCTTTGGTAATAGCCATGCAACTTACTTGTGCATGTGTTTCTGTCTGGTGAGCGGGTGCCGTAGAAACCACTGGGGCAGGAGGGCAGACACACCCCCATCTGCCTCATCCCATTTCTCTCCAGGAAGATAAAGAGGCGGGGCTTACAGGACAGACAGCCATTATAATCAGAGCAGGTCAGACAGCCTCCCTGGCACCCTGAGCTCACCCCTGGGTTCTCTGCAGGTAAGACGGAGGGAGATGATGTGGCACAGAAGGACAAAAGTCAGTTTAGGCATTTTACTTTGTATGTGTCTCAAATGGCACAACATTGACTTCATAGTGCACTGCAGAAGTAATGCACTACAGGAATAGGTTTCCATTTGGGAAGCAACCATACAATCAGTTGGCACAGGGTTTCTCAAACTTTTTGGGATACGGTACCCCCCCCAATCACATTTGGATCTGCCTGAAGTACCCCACTCCTCCTGTACAACTGATCGTTTGGCATATGGGTCCTTTCCAAGTACCCTGTGTACAGGCCAGGTTATCCAGAGTGCTTTATAATAACATAAGTGTATTCAACTAAAGTAATTGAGACAACGACATGATCATTGCAAAAGGCATTGTCTTATGTCAGGTGGCGTCACTCCTACGTGATGATCGTCCCTAAACTGACATGGTACTGTATCTGACTTTAACAATATACAAAATATGCATCATCACCCAGCCACACTAAACCAACCAACAACGGTGGAACAGAGGAACATCCCTCAACATGTTGTGACACTATCATTTACATTCAATAGAACTAATGTGGAAATGGAGATATCCTACGTTTTTAAAAGAATCGACAATGCCAATCCAAGTTATAGTTTTAATATATTACTGCGGCTGTGAGACAGATGAAGGTGTTAACCAACACTGCAACTCAACACATCACACGTCAACATATCACAAATCAACTACGTCTCTCTCTCTCTCTCTCTCTCTCTCTCTCTCTGTCTCTCTCTCTGTCTCTCTCTCTCTCTCTCTCTCTCTCTCTCTCTCTCTCTCTCTCTCTCTCTCTCTCTCTCTCTCTCTCTCTCTCTCTCTCTCTCTCTATGCCAATTAAATAAAGAGGGACTACTGCTTACATTTAAACAAGTATAGCTCTTCAGACTATATGAACTGTTTGTAGTCTATGACTTCTATCCAACTACCGCAACGAGGATACCAAATAGCCAACAAAGCGTTTGGATGGTGACAAAATGCTACAGATTTACAGATTTTTCTGGGAACAATGACCATAGAACAACTCAATACTAAACATGACAGGCAACAAGCAGGCCTGTGGACTCTCTTGGAGGGAAAAATAATCAAATGAGACGTCAAGCATACCAAGGTTCGCACGCAATGCCAGAAGCCGCGCACTTCTTATTCTCGCTCTCTCCACAGAAGGGAGTACAGTTTATTCGTTGTACTATGACTAAAAGGACGAAACAATTTGGCAACATTATCAATATTCAGACAGACCTCCAGCTGACTGTCTGGCCATGATACTGCGAACACAGCCAAATGAGTAAGATGAGTAATCGGCACTGGCACTGATAACTTTGCAACATGTCTCAAATTCATCTTCATTATGCTTCGTGTTGAAGATAAGCCTATCTGTCGACCCACATCGTTCACAGGGTCGACTGTGTTATAAACAGGGAAAGGCTGAGCTTTCATTATGACTGATGGTAGGATTAGAAAGGGATTGCAAAACTGCCTGTCTGTAGGCCTATACATCCTACTCAGATAGCAAGCCTTGTGTCAGAGATATTTCCATAGGCTCAGAAAAAAGCCCTGCCAGAATGTGAATAACATCCAATTTCTCTGTTGGTTGGTGTGGAGGTTGGCACCTGCTCAGGTTTAAATTATTAACATTTTATGTACGCAAAATGTTCACAGGAAAGTGTTATTACTCAGACTTTGGAGTTGGTCTCCAGGTTAAAGTCCTGCATAAATGTGTCCAGTCTCTACTATAATAAGGAGGCTATAAAATGCCCAGGGTAGGACAGTGTCTTTGAAAGAGGGATAGTGTCATCACAGTATGTGAGACATCACAGTATGTCTACAGGCAAATGGGGAACTGAGCAGAGGCTCCATTACCACAAACTGTCATCTTGGACTGGGCATAAGTGAAAACTCATGCGTCCTGACTGCCACTGCTGATTTAAGCTATGTGTGACTGATTTGTAGGGCAGGATGTCAAATGGCTTAACTCTCAACTCTTGTTGAATTACAGAGCTTGACCTCAGAGGACGGTGGAGATGAGGACAGACTGGTTGAGAGGAGAAGAGGTTGGGTATGTACTAGGTCTACCAGCAGGAACTGCAAGTGAGTACCTGACTGAGGATATATTTTGCTATTTCACACTACTGATCCAAGCTGAACTGAGCTGTATTGTGCCTGGTTATGCATCTACTGTTCCTTAGTTGCTGGAACCATGCAGGAAAGGACATGTGAAACGATCATATTTGAGCCAGCACATTATAGTTTGGGTTGGCACGATGTGAAAAGGGTACTAGCAGGTGGCTCTGGGTTACTTTAAACCAGGAGTGCTCAAACTTTTGGGATTGGTGGGCCAAACAAATGTACATGATTTATTTAAAATCAAGGTAAACAATACCCTTTTAGGGTCGTGAAATAATAGCTTTTTTGAAGGTAATCATAAAATGTCACTTCAAACATTAATCAAATGATAGCCATATAACTTGACACACATTCTGATTACCACCCACTGGGCAAAAACTAGTTGAATCAACATTGTTACCACGTCAAATTGAATGTGATGACTTTGAATTAACGTGGAAAATTGATTGCAAAAAGTTACCAACGCAAGTGAATTTTGACTTTATTTTACACACATGTTTACCGAAATCCTACTATGTGGTGATTTTTGTTGTTGTGGTTGATTTCACGTTGAAATCATGTTAGCTGGCAACTCAAGCAAATGTAAATCAGAACTAGACGTTGAAATGACTTCTGTGCCCAGTGGGCAGATGTATTACATTTTTTACCATTGTAGCATAGAAACTCCAACCAAGTTTCTATGTTCATAAGGCTAATGACTTTAATGTGTGCAGGTTTTGGGGGGGCCTAAGCCCCCCACTTCGCACGCAAAACATTTTAGTGTCCCCCTCTTGGCCGCGGAGAGAAATATTTGCAGCTTTAAAGTTAATGGGATTTTCAGCAATTCTACAAATGTTTCCATGGGGCAGAGAGGAAATGTTGCAGTTCTTTTCTATGCTACAATGGTAAAAAATGCAATACATCTGTCCACTCAAGAGCTGGGTCAAAGGCCAGAGAATGGCATGCATGGTACCTGATGCAATGACAGGGAGCACCTCACTGAGTCAGATATTTTGAGTTCATTTAGTAGATGTCCCTTGATGGTTAAGGTAAGGGTTTGGGGAATGTACGCAGGGGAACATCTCAGGGGCAACTTCTGGGATTGCGACACATGGTAAGAGCTAGTCTCAGTATTCACCACTGCAGAGCTACGCAAGGAGCATATCAGTGTGTGCAGTAGGTGTTTTATCCTCCTAGTTCTCTGGCATATCGTGCCGTGGGTGAGTTGTTGGCCTTTTCTCCCTCCTTCACTTCAGGGTTAGCTGCCAGATTGCAATAGATCACAGAGATTGTGTTTGAAATATTTTAGCAATCTTTACAACTGCTGTCCATTTGCCCACATGTGTTCCTGCCAAGGCCCCCTAATTCAGAACCCTTAACACAGAGGAATTTTGCCTGCCCTTGCCTACAGTAGCTCGCACTGACACAACAGGGCAACCCCATGGTAACAGAATTATGCTAAGACTCTGATTTGTCACTTTAAAATGAATGCCAAACAAAAACCATTGATTTCAAAGTTTAACAAACGATAGAACTCTATGCATAATGACTTCTTTGAACAATTTACATAGGACATTTTTAAAAATCTACATTTTCTGGAAAATCTGTGCAGATGCAAAGTTCCTCCTGGAAATGGGTTTTTGTAACATTGTCAGTGGAAATTGTTAAAAGTAGTCCTTGTGTATATAGTTTGAAATCAATGTTTTCTGTTTGGTATACATTTTAAAGTAAGAAATCTGAGTCTGAGCGTAATTCTGTTACCATGGAATTGCCCAACATCAATTAGGCGGCTTGCATACCCACAACAAAATTGTTCTTGCATGTGGTCTGTCCTGTGAGGTCTGTCCTGTGAGGTCTGTCCTGCGAGGTCTGTCTTGTTAGGTCTGTCTTGTGAGGTCTGTCCTGTGAGGTCTGTACTGTGAAGTCTGTACTGTGAGGTTTCAATTGCCTGAACTGCTTGAACCACTTGTAAAGTTAAAATCATTGACCACAAGATGAAAACAACCATGATTATTTTGAGCATCATGTGTAGATATAAACAAAACGGCTAACAGCAGAATGATGAAGACAAACACGCAAGTCATAGGGCACAGACCTAAAAAAAAATAAGTTTGCCTTTCCAAGATGTTTTCTTAATCAAACGCTGTAGTGTTGAACCTCTGCATATCTCCCCCTCCTTTAATTTCATTATCTGTCCTTCTTTCCCTTTATTAGGAATCCAATCTGTTATTCACACCTAGTGTCTATTTTAGACCCACTAGAAATCATTCTGGCATCTATTCTAGAACACCTAGAAATCATTCTGGCATCTATTCTAGAACACCTAGAAATCATTCTGGCATCTATTCTAGAACACACAGAAACCATCTGGCATCTATATTCTAGACCACATAGAAATCATTCTGGCCTCTATTCTAGAAATCATTATGCTATCTTGTGTTTTCTCGCAGGCATTCATATCTCTCATTTGTGGATACATCAAGGGCAGAAGGAAGTGGACTGTTTTTGGCCAGTTGACTGCATGGTCAGTTGACTGCATGGTCCCTGACTGAGAGCTCATTCACCCTGCTCTCTCTGTCTGACTATCACAGATAGTCATATGTCAGGTCGGCCTCCTTCAATTAGCACCAGCTAAGTAGGCTGCGATGCACGAGGGGAGGCCCACAGTTTGTCTATCTGGAATGCACCCACAAACCAATGTGGACCCACAATTTCTACGCAGGCATGTAGGGTTTAGATAAGAAAGATGATATATCAAGTTGAAGAAGTGGTTCTTAAGAGGTTAAACACTTCTCCTGGCAATGCGTATGGGACGCACCCCAAAACACTGCTATTGTTTGTTACCAGCCTACCTTTCCAGATAACAATCCACCTGGCAACAGGTGATGCATGCAACACTCAACCATTCTACTAAGGCAGAAGAGCACATCTGGAAGCTCATCTGGAACTTCAATATAGTGCAGAGAGAGAATAATAAAGCAAGCTCCATGGTACTACTGACAAGATACAGGGTGAGACCTGTGGAGTTACTTGACACAGAACATGATATCTATTAGGCTTAAAGAAAGATGCTGAACGGATACCTTCATGCAGAGTTCTCCAACTCTGGTCCCGGAGAACTACTGGAAGTGCTGGCTTTTGTTCCAGCCCAGCACTAACACACAGAACTGGGGTTGGAGAACCCTGCCATGGTCAATGTTGCTGATACTCTGAACATCTAGGAAGCAAAACAAAAAATAAGTAAAGTGTCTATTGATTTACCTGAGCTTCTTTGTTGTGTTTTGGATATGATGATAGTTTTGCTTCAGAGCTTCGAAATACTGTAAATCATTTCATACAAGATACTAACCCCTCTGAATTTCTAACTGAAAAATTGTTGTATTCTGAATTGCCAACTAAATATGAACATATGAGTTCCCTCTTCCATTTTTTCAACACCACAAAAAATGATCACCACAGAAAGTCACAGTTATGGTAAACAAAAAAAATGTGTTACAGCTTTGGTAATTCTACACAGAACGCCCTTTAAAGATGAACATGGCCAGGCTTTCATTTATTTTCACATTAGATGCACAATCTTATATTCTACATGTATTACAATCAAGAAGATAACTGTATCAGCATCCTCTAACAGCGGTTAGATGGCACGCGCTGCCACATGCTTAAAGCTTCTACTCAGTGTTGCACGGAGTTTGTCAAGGAAGCATAAGCACTGCAGACATTCCATAACATCAGTGAAATGCAAATATAATACACTTCAGACGAACTTTCTATGTAATGAATCATTTAGATCAGAATATTATAACATACTTTTGTCGGCAGACATGCCGCGTAAAAAGTGCTCTGCCACTGGCCGCTAGAGAGCGATGGGAACTAGGGGATGCAGCGCGCACTGCGGATGGAGCTTTGTGGAATACACTTCTAAGAAAACTGTCAGGGAACACTGACTGTTTGAATTTCATCAGTAAAAATTGACAAACCCGAGGGTCATGTAATGTTGAACGCCATGCAGTCCAATGATTGACTGCGGTGTGGTTGAGGACGAAATGTGCGTAAAATTGGCCGCTGCAGAGAGTAAAGTACGCATATTGCTTTTGTAGACAGCATATAGTGAGTTCCACAGAGGCATGTTGCCTAGTGATTAAAATGAAAGTTTATTGATCTGAAAACAACACATTTTTAGATTGGTCGAGTTGCCTTTGATTATAACTAAATGCGGGCTGTACTTAAACAACGGTATCATATTATAAATTATAAGCTACCCACCGTTTCAACATTGTTTTGACACATTCATTTATGGGAAGTTTCATATGTTGTAATAGAGATTGAACCACAGGACTATGTTATTACATCTCCACCTCAACCAAAAAACATTCCAACCCAATTAGGCATATTTCCTAAAGCCATGCTATGATCTTTCATTGTAAATGTCATTGTCAAGTATGAGATGTTCAAATCATATCGGTTAACCTTGATACAGTACTCATATTGTTATGTTATTTATACATCTACATGAAAAGATGTATGTCATATGGTATGATAGGCACTACAGTAGGGTTCAATGGAACAGAGACTAGGAGCATGTGTGCGCGCGCGAGCAACTCACTGCATGCGCGGGCGCTCTTTACTCACGTTTATGTTGCCGATACCTAGAGGGTTGCTGCTGACAATCAGTGTATTCCATGCAGTGCAAGATCAAAACAAAGGAGATCAGTTGTAATTGCATAGTAACCCGGAGATGATGACTTGTATAGCCAATGTCAA
Organism: Oncorhynchus nerka; assembly: GCF_034236695.1. Classification (NCBI taxonomy): domain Eukaryota; kingdom Metazoa; phylum Chordata; class Actinopteri; order Salmoniformes; family Salmonidae; genus Oncorhynchus; species Oncorhynchus nerka. The sequence continues at coordinate 14,381,070 of NC_088398.1, read as the reverse complement.
TGTCCTCCAGAAAAGTGCAGCTTTGATTCCACTTTTTTGAGAGGGAATGTGTTGTCTTATTCCTGGAAAGAGCAGAATCCCCTGCTCTGCGCAGAGAGTGATGTCTGATTTACGATGGCCCAATGACACCTGGGCCGTTTAGACAGTAACATCCTTGATAGAATCCTCATGTGTGCCACAAAGCGAGACCAAATCAGGTATCCGTAGTGAGCATATTCCCACAATCAAACCGTTAGATTATCATCCACCGCGGGAAAAATAAGATACTCAAAGAAAGAAAGCGTAGATCATATAATCGAGGCTGGCATATTGATACAGTTTCAGTTGTCTTCCTGTATCCTCCACTGATACTCTCTCGAAGTTCGCCGCACGTCCAGGTGTGAGGGCTACTTTATTGTGCCCTGCGTGTAGGAGGTCATCGCGTCATCCCCATCATCTAACAGAGTAGACAAAAACTGGGAGCCGAGCGCGTCATTGGCAGCAGCAGCACCTAACTGTAATAAAGTACCAAGATTCGACGAGGTGAGAACCAACTTGATTGTCTCGCACTTCTCGTTGTTCGACAGTTAAAGCAAAAATAATCTGCGCAGTTTCATCTCTTTTCAGTTTTGCGTGCAATACTCATTCCCCCACTCCAACTCGCTCTCTTATGACTTCAGCCCTCTGCGGTCTCCCTCTACACGCTCGAAAGTTTATTTAGAGGGCAAGCACCCCCACGTTAGATTTCCTTCGTGTTTGACCCCTCCGTTGAGAAGCCTTTTACTTGGCATGGTGTTGATAATGTGTCTTTGGGAAATTGCGCTGTTTTACGCACGTAGTATTTCTATGGAATTTCAGATATTCACTGTTTATGGCCAAATAGTCCTTTTAATTTCGATTTTATGATACACTTTTATTATGTTTGATTACTGTTATTTCTGGCTACAGAGAAACACACTTTAAACGTTTTAATTGTTTGTAGATGGCACTAATTGCAATCATCAAGAACACAAAAAAGAAGTGCACTTGCGCTAGAAAGCCTTATTGCATGACGTGCTGTTTATTTTGTTTTCGTTTTTGATGTACAATCACTTGAAACTTCAAGAGGCAAGTCTCCCATTCTCTGCTTGTATATAACACGCGAGCTTGGTCTAGTGTGCAGCGAGCGGAACCTCTGATGGGACCTGCGGTCGCGTAACTCTCACAGAGAGAGTGAGAGTGAGTGGGAGGGAGAGAGAGACATTTCCTAGTATAGCCTAATCTGGTTTGAGGGGGCCTGTCGAGTAAAGTGTGGTATACAATTAACCCAAAGCCAGGCTCCTCCTTAACTCGCGTCTTTTGAAGCTACTGAATATATTCCATTTTAGACTGACGTAATTCTCCACGGCAATTATGGCTCTTGAGTTTATGAATTTGTGCACTTTAGAGATAAAATACGAGAAGACGATCAGTGAGCTGCTCGAGGGACTCAGCATGGGACCCTCTCTAAAGGAATCTCTGTATTGCATATATATGCTGTCATTACACGCTGTAACCAGTTGGGTTTGCAGTACGGAGCGCGCATGTTTATGTAACAAAGCACTTTGGACAATGGCATCATTTTTCTTTAACCTATTTGTTATTGTATGGTGTTCTTGTTAAAGAAGGCATCTAGCAAGGGGAGCTTAACTGAACATCTGTAGGTAGGCAATAGACATGCTCATTGCCATACCATGAGAGAAGAGAAGCAGTTTGTCCCATCACCTCTAGAGGGAGTCAGTGCCATAAAAGCGTCTGTCTGTAGTGATTCATATAAACGGAACAGGTTTTGAGGGCAGCGTTGTTTAGGAAAACCTTGAGAGATCCACTTCCATTCTGTGTGAGGATGGTCACACTAACACAAAATAATGTACTTGTATGTTCTAACCCAACAACAACACCAGCGATGGGAGGGATGATGTAGGGAGAGAGGGTTATAATGTAATTATTTACCCTTTTGTAATTTAACTATTTTCACATCATTATAACACTGTATATAGCTATAATATGACATTTGAAATGTCTCTATTCCTTTTAAACCTTTATGAGTGTAATGTTTACTGTTAATGTCTGATCATTTATTCCACTTTTGTTTAATATCTACAGTATTTCACTTGCTTTGGCAATGTAAACATGTTTCCCATGCGAATAAAGCCTTTTGAATTGAATTGAATAGAGTGGTTCCTCTGCTGCTTGTCTCATTCCTAGAGGAGGGGTTATTTACATGTCTGGCATTGTGAGCAGAGTGGAGGCCTCTCTCTAACCAGCTCTAACTGTTGATGTTTAGAATAATATAATGCAGACCAATACTTCCCTCCATTGTGGCCGCTACATCAATCACACTGACGTGGAATATAATGTAAGCGTTGTGTTGGTTGTTTTTACTGTAGGAGGGTGAACTAAAGTCTCTATTGTCAACTGCACCTACACAGAACCAGGCCAAGCAGTAGTATTGCAGATGGATTTGTTTTATAGTGATATAATGTCAAATACTTTAACCACAGCTAAGATGCAAAGGACCGACCTCAACCATGATGTGTTCACATCTCCAATTGTATTTGTCACTGATAGTGTGCGGACATTGTGCTCAAAATCCATGGAATGAAGATGATAGCTACGTCCCCAAGATGTTGAACATAAGGGAGGGTTAGAAACAAGCCCCTCTTTGTACCCCCCCAGCCCCCCTCATAGTGTTGTCCCATACAGAGGGGTACTGCCTGGGAGGGCAGGAGAGGGGGTGTGAGGGGGAAGGTCGCTTGGTCACTCCCTGTGACCGTCTGCGAGGGGATCCATCAACACCCTTAAATGAAGTCTGCCAGGTGCACGAATCAACCACAGAACAGTGAGCTCCAGCTGACAATGTGGCAGTAGGGCAAATCAAACTCCGAGCCAGGGAACTGGGAGGAATTATCATGTTTTATTGGATACTTCTATTTGTCTGCCACAGTCTGCCTAGGTCTGTTGTCATCCCATCCATTGGGTTCTTTGCTTGAATTATTATTTGGACAATAACTGAGGTTGTGTCCCTAATGGCAGCCTATGGGCCCTGGTCAAAAGTAGTGCACTACATAGGGAATAGGGTGCCTTTTAGGAGGCGGACACTGACATTCTCCCCAATGATGATGCCCATGTGCAGTAGTTCATCTTCATTGTCTTACCATTACGATTTAGTTACCCTGGATGGCAATGGAGATGGAGATTCAAAGTGGGCCGTGATGGTGAGCCGTGGAGAGCCTGTGAAAACACACAGCACCCACCCTGTCCTTATAAGCATGTTTTTTAAGGTGGCAGCAGCTTTCCATTCTAGCAGCCTGTGTCCTGATGATAATCCCAGGTCCACACTGATCCAGGACATTCTCCGAACATGAAGCAACCAGAGTGTGCATGGATGGGATGAGGAGAGGGAGAGGAGTGGGTATGGTGTCAGCCATATTGAATGTGCCCACGAGGGCACTGTGAAGCGCTGTACCCACATTCTTATCTTGGTACAGTCAGATTACCTTGGTCTGAAGGGCTTTGTCTGTTCTTGTAATTCTATTTCTATGATGTCACCCTCACAGTCAGAGCCTCCTAATAAATGGACGTTACTTCATGAGACTGTCCTATCTGGAGGCAGAGGGCTTAGATCAAACCACTGCGGCATGCATGAGACAGATGCTTGTATCGAGGTTAGTGGTGGGATCATGTCTGAGTAAGGGGGATTCAGGAGTTGGCTAAGGACAGATAATCAAGGATCAGTTCAGCTGCCTACCATGCAGAGTGAAAACACAGCTAGGTGAGGAGAGGACAGAGAGAGCCACGTCATGTGTCATAGATAGAGACACGCATGCATGTGCACACACACACACACACACACACACACACACACACACACACACACACACACACACACACACACACACACACACACACACACACACACACACACACACACACACACACACACACACACACACACACACACACACACACACACACACACAGAGAGAGAGGCGTCCGGCCCTGGGTTGAGCCTCCCTGCACCTGCTGCTCCTCTGAAAAAAACCTGTTGCAGCATTGGGATCGTTTCACAAGCGTTCCCCAGGCGTTGGTCAGACGTTTTTACAGGCACTGAGCTCCTGTCGTTTTCATGATGAAATCAACCCCGGAGAAATCCCTCGGCAGGCCTAACTAATTTGAGCGTGATTGTGACATTAAGTACGCATTCCTTCCAAGGCGCGCCTCTTGTCGGTTGGACCAAAATGTTTAAATAAATTGAACCTAAGATGAAAAGAAATCGGGATCTGTGGCTGGCAGGACCTCAATTGATGTATTTCCTCCATTTCCTCTCAGTGCATGACTGCTGCCTGTGTGACTGTCTGTCAGTTTAGACACATCATGAAATCACCCCCCACACAAAAAAAGTATTCTGAGAAATCTGGGAAACAAAGCCAGCTACAACTGAGACGAGTTTCCACCTAATAAGTTCTTCAATCTCATCATGGTTTTTCTGGAGGGATAACAACGACAACACTCCGGCACCGAGGGGTCAAACCCCCTGACCCCAGGAGATTTAATCATAAGAGTTCCAACACCTTATTCTCATCAGTTGTTGCCAGGCAACGTGTGCAGCAGCCCCATGCAGGCGTTCTGGAGGGAGCGGAGGGATCTGAGGCTGTAAAGAACCATGGGTTTATATTCATCTGCATGGGGGTCATGGAGATTCCTTCACTTTGATTAAGCTTTTTTTTTTCTTTCTTAACAGGTGGTCTGTGCTGTCTGCCCCAACCTTTGTCCCACAGTAACCACTCTGCTCTACAGAGACAGGAGTCAGGGAGCAGGGAGGGAATAGCTCTTCAGTTTGTGTGCATGTGTGTGTGAGAGAGAGAGAGAAAGTGAGAGTCTGTGTGTCTGTGTGTTTGCGTACATGTACTGTATGTGTATTCTTGTGAGTTAGATGGCAGTTTCTCTACTACCGTTGTTAAAAGGTAAACATTGTGTCTTGTGATTGTTTATTTGCACCTGTTCACTAATTACAGCAGGTCTTTTATGAAGTCACACGTCATTTTATTCCCACTCTTGAAAGGTTGGAGTGAGGGCGACAAGGGACACGTGGAGACACTTAAATTCTGGCAGTTCAACTTCAATGACAAGATAAATAGTTGAATCTAGACTGACGGACCGGTAGAATGTTTCAGGAGAACACCGTTTCTGACACACATAGACGTTTTAAATCCTCCCTAAGTTAGGCGATAGATACTCTGTGCTTGAAAGTCAAACTGTAGGTCAAGCTGAGGGTCCCGTTGGTGCAGTAAAGAGATCATTCTTTTACAACTGAAAATTACAGCGTCAGTTTGGTGAGAAACTATCAAGGGATGGACGTGCTAGAACAGAGAGCACCTGGCTGGTGGGATTAGATAATGCTGGATGGCCAGTCAGCATTTTTCCGATGAAGTCACAATATCATCCCTCAGGATAAGATGTCATGCAGATTTTAACAGTGCACAAGAATCTATGACCCTCTTGCTCATGTTGTCTCATACACTACTTATTCCCCAAACAACTCTTTCTTTGTTTGCACACTAATTTAAACGATGCATACAGATAAATACAAAGCCTATACTCTTTGCACAGTATTACAGGAGAGTCTGAGATGGCTCTTCTACTCGCTATCAAACCAAGATGGGAGTGCTTGAACTAAATTCAACACAAGGCAGATGTAGGGAGCTTTATTTTTCTACTGAACAATTTCCTTTCAATCTAGGGCTTCTAATGGAAAGTTCTTGAATTAAAACACTTGTGAAAGCACAATTTACCTTTTGGCTTCTGTTGAGGCAGAACTACTTCGGGTGCACCGTGATGAAGTGAAAAATAACCATTATAACGCAAATTAATTCTGACTTTTTCCATTCTATAAAACTAGCCCCTTGCCCCCTCCAAACATGGCTGGTGTAAGGCACATCTGTTCTTCTGAAGTTAGTGGTGGGTAACGCACCCCTCTGAATGAAGACTGTTGAACTCTAACAGATTCAGACAGACATAACCACTCTGATCAAACCTGATTATCCTCAACACTTCATTTTTTAAAATTCAAAAGTCTACATTTAAATCCTGAGTGTGGAACATCTCTTCAGGAAGCCAACCAGTGATTATCAACAAATTCCAATGGAAGCATCAGCCTATGTCTTCCAAACACTGAGCTTTGGTGAATGCTTGGCATGTTCAGTTAGATTCCATTGCTTTAACGTTAGTCCACTATAGATACTTATTAAAAAAACACATCTAACTCACAGCAGTGAGATAAAACTTCAATGGGTTTCATTTTAGCCAAGTTGTCATATCTAACAAAGAAATGGAATTCTGCCATCGCCACTGAGAGGCACCACTAAAACTAACTGGTGTTGATTAGACTACAAACATCCATTTAACGTCCTTTAAAAAACCCAGTCACATAAAAAATACTCAGGACCCATAAAACAGTATGATTCAGGTGCGCGTTTAGTTTAAAGCCAAAGCTTTTCCCTGCTAATGACCACTGGAGTGGTCTCGTTGGTTGGTGTGGACCCATCTATAACAGCAAGCCAGTCTGGGCCAGAGCAGAGCTGATCGTCACAAAATAAATAGCACATGTGTTTAGCGTGTGTTTAGCACATGAAGCCTGTAAAACATACATGATTCTGCGTCGGAGCTGACTGAGAGCGTGGGGCGACTCTTGGCTGTTTATAGCGAGTGATAATGGCCCCTCTATAAAACCAACCTTGGTCTAATTGTGCCTATGGTTTTGTGACACTGTTTTAGCAGCCTGCAGTTCTACTGGACTAGAAGCCTGTAGCTGAGTAGCCCCAGAAAAACGATATAACGATGGCTAACACTGTGCCAGTCAAGAGTGTGACCTACGTCAGATCAATGGCAAGAAAAAAAAGCCTCTATAGTCCTCACCGGATTTATACTAACATTGATTGAGACTGAGGGGAACTGATAAAAAAACGGTTTCCATCTCAATCTCCATCAAAAATTCCCCTTCCTTTTGCACCCTAGCCAGTTGGCCCTGAGCATGTCTGTCCTGTCCACATTTTAGACACGCTCCGCCATTAGAGCTTATTGGGTTTCCTTTGTTTTCATTGTTCTAATTAGAGGTAGGACAAGACGGAGGAGAAGCACGCTATCCTGTGGATCCTACATTCATCCATCCCAGCAATACAGGCTCTCTCTCTGGTTTTCTAAACCCTAGCCTGGTCCCCAATCTGTTTGTGCTGTCTTGCCAACTCCTATGCTCCTACAGAGTTAGGATCTTAATTTGATCATCTTGTTGCAGGATAACTTTCCAGGAAATGTAAAACTTGTAGTTTATTTGAGGTTAAAAAAGGGCGTCTGAAGTTTGTCATTTCCACTTTGAAATTTCAGACTTGATTTTCCCTTATGAAAAATGTATCAACCCCTACACAAATATTCATGAATTATAATAACTTACAACAGTGTTTCCCATCCTTGGGGTGATGATGCCAAAAGAGTACATAGTGCAAAAAGGTGCCTCAGTTTTGGATCTTTCCTATTTTTCACATGTGCTGGTTCCCTTCTTTCTAAGTGTTCCTATTGTTGATACCTATGCACCTGGAGCTGACACTATTTGTTAAAAAGGACCTTTAAAGAGCACAGACAGCCTCTCATCATTTCATTCATTATAATCCACATATAATCACATTTCCTGCTGCTCTAAGATTATTTTCCTGTTGTAGCAAACTGACTCAAATTAAGATCCTACATCTGTATGGTCATAATGACCATAGGAGTCGGGAAGGCAGCAGTAGTAGATCTGGCACCAGGCTGCTAGGCTAAACCCTTAACTGGCCCATGTCGCAAACAGCCATGAACCCAGTCAGACCCCGGGAAACATACATTCAGGGTTGTAGTTGGAGTGGGTTGTGAAGGGAAGGCTAATGCAGGGTTGTAGTTGGAGTGGGTTGTGAAGGGAAGGCTAATGCAGGGTTGTAGTTGGAGTGGGTTGTTTAGGGAAGGCTAATGCAGGGTTGTAGTTGGAGTGGGTTGTTTAGGGAATGCTAATGCAGGGTTGTAGTTGGAGTGGGTTGTGAAGGGAAGGCTAATGCAGGGTTGTAGTTGGAGTGGGTTGTGAAGGGAAGGCTAATGCAGGGTTGTAGTTGGAGTGGGTTGTTTAGGGAATGCTAATGCAGGGTTGTAGTTGGAGTGGGTTGTGAAGGGAAGGCTAATGCAGGGTTGTAGTTGGAGTGGGTTGTTTAGGGAATGCTAATGCAGGGTTGTAGTTGGAGTGGGTTGTGAAGGAAGGCTAATGCAGGGTTGTAGTTGGAGTGGGTTGTGAAGGGAAGGCTAATGCAGGGTTGTAGTTGGAGTGGGTTGTTTAGGGAAGGCTAATGCAGGGTTGTAGTTGGAGTGGGTTGTTTAGGGAATGCTAATGCAGGGTTGTAGTTGGAGTGGGTTGTTTAGGGAATGCTAATGCAGGGTTGTAGTTGGAGTGGGTTGTGAAGGGAAGGCTAATGCAGGGTTGTAGTTGGAGTGGGTTGTGAAGGGAAGGCTAAATGCAGGGTTGTAGTTGGAGTGGGTTGTTTAGGGAAGGCTAATGCAGGGTTGTAGTTGGAGTGGGTTGTTTAGGGAATGCTAATGCAGGGTTGTAGTTGGAGTGGGTTGTGAAGGGAAGGCTAATGCAGGGTTGTAGTTGGAGTGGGTTGTTTAGGGAATGCTAATGCAGGGTTGTAGTTGGAGTGGGTTGTGAAGGGAAGGCTAATGCAGGGTTGTAGTTGGAGTGGGTTGTTTAGGGAAGGCTAATGCAGGGTTGTAGTTGGAGTGGGTTGTGAAGGGAAGGCTAATGCAGGGTTGTAGTTGGAGTGGGTTGTGAAGGAAGGCTAATGCAGGGTTGTAGTTGGAGTGGGTTGTTTAGGGAAGGCTAATGCAGGGTTGTAGTTGGAGTGGGTTGTTTAGGGAATGCTAATGCAGGGTTGTAGTTGGAGTGGGTTGTGAAGGGAAGGCTAATGCAGGGTTGTAGTTGGAGTGGGTTGTGAAGGGAAGGCTAATGCAGGGTTGTAGTTGGAGTGGGTTGTTTAGGGAAGGCTAATGCAGGGTTGTAGTTGGAGTGGGTTGTTTAGGGAATGCTAATGCAGGGTTGTAGTTGGAGTGGGTTGTTTAGGGAATGCTAATGCAGGGTTGTAGTTGGAGTGGGTTGTGAAGGGAAGGCTAATGCAGGGTTGTAGTTGGAGTGGGTTGTGAAGGGAAGGCTAAATGCAGGGTTGTAGTTGGAGTGGGTTGTTTAGGGAAGGCTAATGCAGGGTTGTAGTTGGAGTGGGTTGTTTAGGGAATGCTAATGCAGGGTTGTAGTTGGAGTGGGTTGTGAAGGGAAGGCTAATGCAGGGTTGTAGTTGGAGTGGGTTGTTTAGGGAATGCTAATGCAGGGTTGTAGTTGGAGTGGGTTGTGAAGGGAAGGCTAAATGCAGGGTTGTAGTTGGAGTGGGTTGTTTAGGGAAGGCTAATGCAGGGTTGTAGTTGGAGTGGGTTGTTTAGGGAAGGCTAATGCAGGGTTGTAGTTGGAGTGGGTTGTTTAGGGAAGGCTAATGCAGTAGATATGCAATGTGCTGAGGGATCCCACTCTGATATTTTGTAAGCAGATTTGTTGGGTTTGGATCGTATGTTTCTGGCATAGACATTCTTCACATCCTTGCCTTGCCTAGAATAGCTGCAGTTGGATTGCTGAAGTTATAGACAACCATTTCACATCAACAAGGACTACTCCCTTGGCCTTGTTACTCACCTGGTATACAATCCTACTGATACTCTTAGCACAGCTGCAATATTATACTTAACCACAAATCTCTTGTACACTTCCGGGACTTCCAAACACAAAATGTAGTAGGCATACATACACCCTCACCCCCTCTAAATGGAATATAATACAGTGTTATTTGACAGTGGAAAAAATTGAACTGAGGAATCGGACTGAACAGAAAGGCCACCAGGGAGGAAGCAGTTCAGATGGTTAGGAGGGAGGGAGGGAGGGAGAGAGAGAGGGAGAGAGAGAGAGAGAGAGGGAGAGAGAGAGGGAGAGAGAGAGGGAGAGAGAGAGAGAGAGAGAGAGAGAGAGAGAGAGAGAGAGAGAGAGAGAGAGAGAGAGAGAGAGAGAGAGAGAGAGAGAGAGAGAGAGAGAGAGAGAGAGAGAGAGAGAGAGAGAGAGAGAGAGAGAGAGAGAGAGAGAGAATAAGGCGGGAAATCAGCCTCCTCCATAATAGATGAGTAGTATTTCTCTTATTCCTGGAACTTTACTGGAATTTTCTAATCACCAGCAAGTGGCAAACAGAGAGAGAAAGAGGAACCAAAAGACTAAGCAGCAAAATGGCAGAAAACACAAATGTGGTAACATTCTACCCTCATGGTAAACATTCTCCATGATTGCACGTGTGTGTGTTTGTGCGTGTGTTTGTGGTGTGTGTGTGTTTGTGGTGTGTGTTTAGGGATTCTGTCTCCAGGGCATTTCCTTTGTGGCTTGGGCGAGCCCTCTGAACCCTGCTATGATTGGAAACACTGCGACCCCCAAAACACAGATCACTCTCCCCACACACGCTGTGGCGGCTGGAACCCACACGGCTAACGCACACACGCCACTATAACATAACAGACAGACAAAACAGTTTGTGATAACATATCATAAGATGACAACATAACATAGACCTAACATAACCCAGCGGGTAACTAACGACATCAAACCAGTGGGGAAACAAACAAACCCCAAAAGTAGATCTATCTCGACAATTGAGCACATCAAACCAGCTTACACTTCACATATGAGATGCTTCACAGTGCAGTTTTGCAACCTTGTAGTAGTAGTTTCTCCATAGCCAATAGCTCCCTCCCTCCCAGGGTCTATGGTCACTGTAGTTTAACTACTGCAGTGTTCTTTCAACAAATGATAGGTCGTTTTCCCCTCTCCACCTATCAGCCTAACACTGGAACAGTAAGTGCTGAGCCCAGCCTGTACAAGCCTTCAAATCCTGACAGAGTGATACTTTGCTGTGTAACTATTTATCACTTTACAAAAACAAATTGCTGAAGTAGGCTACTAGGCTTTCCAAAGGATTCTTGCGGAAAGCATATTGGTTGACTCATGTGTTTGTTATTAGAGTTAAGTCAAAGTTATTACACTATAATAATTTTACAAGTCAGGGCAGAATAGCTGTTTCACTCTACTGACTCAAGTCTGATTTCTACCTGAGGGAGTTTATGGTCTCTGCATCGCAGGTTATTCATATTGTTTGAGTTTTTACATCGTTACTCCTAAACACAGGAAGGGTTTACAGACTGGTATTTTAAAACACACTAAACTGTTCTGTTCATAAGTGCGATCCAGCCAATGTATCATCATTGAATTCACTTTACACTGTCAAACAACTGGATGTACACTAGACAACTTGTAGCAGCTGAATAACCTTCATTCTGTGGGATATTCTCACCAAGCTCTCTGTAGTGGAGAAGAGAGGACCCATGACTCAGCTGCCTGCCTTCCATCCCACAGGCTATAGAATAAAACCAGCAACAAAATACCCACAATATCCTTAACGTATATCAATATCAACTTAAGTAGGTGACAACAGACAAAAGGGAAATACTGTCTTTATACCAATATACTATAAATTAAGTCATACATTTCCAATAGGTTGGACAATTAAAAGCACGGAATCAAATGTTCATTTCTTAAAAACATCCCAGCCAGGTGATGAGAAGGAAATGTTCTTCATTTGGTGTTAGGTCACCTTTTTCGAATGTGAAGCCCCAGAAAGCCTTCACAGATCTCACTAACACCCCAGATAAAAGCTGGACCGGCCATATTCTAACATCAATCATGTAGTCATCTTCCAACTATTTAAACTGGGACATTTTAATGTAGGTAGTTATAGGGTAGATTTACAGTTGTATAGTGAAGTGTTGCATGAGAACGGAAAAACACAGACTCACTGAACCCCTCACTGTCTCCCTGTCCTCCTCAAACTGACCAATGGTCTCCCCTCGCTCTCTCTTCTGTCACTTCCTTCTTTAATTCTCTACTTACCCACTCTCTCTCTCTCTCTCCCTCTCTCTCTCTCTCTCTCTCTCTCCCTCTCTCTCTTTCTCTTTCTCTTTCTCTTTCTCTCTCTCCCTTTCTCTCTCTCGCCCTCACTCCCCCTCTCTCTTTCTATCTCTCTCTCTCCCTCTCTCTCTTTCTCTCTCTCTCTCGCCCTCACTCACCCCTCTCTCTTTCTATCTCTCTCTCACGCTCACTCTCTCTCTCCCCCTCTCCCTCTCCCTCTCTGTCCCCCCACCACTCACCCCCTCTCTCTCTCTCTTTACCTCTCTCTCTCCACTCTTTTTATTAAAGCACCAAACTACTCTAAGGATGAATATTATCCCATCCATCCACCTATCCCAAGGAAACCCGTCAGCCCCTTTAGATGGCCCTCATAAGCAGCTTCACCCTAGCTGACTGACACAGCTCTGCTTTGGAAAAACCAGGGCCATAAATATGTCTGAGGCCGTTCTATAATGACATGACCGCTCACTGTTTATATCAGCAACAGAGTAAACAAATACGCAATCTATTTCACTGGGAACGGGTGCTCCCCTAACAAAACACCACAGGGCATTCACAAACACACACAAACTACATCTGCACACACACACACACACACACACACACACACACACACACACACACACACACTGACACATGCTGTCTTTGAAACCCAACCCGATAAACAGTATGTATAGGCTATAAACAAAGCCAAATATTTGACGGTGCTGTTGTCACTACCACTGCCGAGCCTGGTGATGACAGTTGTTATACATGGATACCTCTGTAGTGATGGTGTGTGTTCTGTAGTGATGGTGTGTGTTCTGTAGTGATGGTGTGTGTTCTGTAGTGACAGTGTGTGTTCTGTAGTGATGGTGTGTGTTCTGTAGTCATGGTGTGTGTTCTGTAGTGATGGTGTGTGTTCTGTAGTGATAGTGTGTGTTCTGTAGTGATGGTGTGTGTTCTGTAGTGATGGTGTGTGTTCTGTAGTGATGGTGTGTGTTCTGTAGTGATGGTGTGTGTTCTGTAATGATGGTGTGTGTTCTGTAGTGATAGTGTGTGTTCTGTAGTGATGGTGTGTGTTCTGTAATGATGGTGTGTGTTCTGTAGTGATGGTGTGTGTTCTATTGTGATGGTGTGTGTTCTGTAGTGATAGTGTGTGTTCTGTAGTGATGGTGTGTGTTCTGTAGTGATGGTGTGTGTTCTGGAATGATGGTGTGTGTTCTGTAGGGATTGTGTGTGTGTTCTGTAGGAATTGTGTGTGTGTTCTGTAGTATTTAATGTGTTTTCAGATTGAAGCCAAGAGTCGCTCCAGGTCGATTTTCCCCTTAATACCGTCCCCTAAATCCTAACCTTAAATATTTACGTGAAACATGTCAAACTGGCCTTCCGTCAGTGTCTAGGGGCAACTAGGGCCAACTGCCTATGTGAAGTGGAAAGTGAGACATCATGTCTCTGTGTGGTTGGAGTGAGGTTTGTGCTTCATAGGCATGCTTGGCTTGGGGGGTGGAGGAGGTGGTGGTCTGTGTACTTTTGGGCATGCTCGTTTGTGTGTTTGCGTGTGGGTCCACTTGTGTGTGTGTGTGTGAGTGTGTGTGTGTGTGTGTGTGTGGTGGAATGCCCCTGGGGTGCAATGGGAAGCTCCCCACACAGGGACCCATAAACACCTCAGCATGTGAGGAGTGTCGTGAGCAGCCAAGCCCAGCAGACTCTGTTTACACACCAGCAGCACAGGCCAGGGACTCCCTCCCCTCCTCCTGTGTGTCTGTCTGTGTCTGTCTGCCTCACGGCTGTTGCAGGGATTTTACTCACACACTTTAAGAGCTTTCTCTGAAAATAAATAAACAAACACCACAATCCCGCAGAGCATTCATTCAACACTCATGCGCGTGTGTACACAGACATACACCCACACACGCACACACATGTTGCAGTGCCACAAGGACAATTGCAGTGTCTGAGTGACAAATGAGTGGGGTTGTAAAATGCAGAAAAAAAGAGAAAGAACGAATGAGAGTAAAAGAAAGTGAGACATTTAAAGAGAGGTGTGGTAAAGAGAGAGAAAAGGGGAGAGAGACTTGTTGTTGATGATGATGATCGTAGAGATGATATCATTCTAGTGATTCTATTTATTATGTGATGATGATGATTAGGCTGATTATCATCATGACAACAATATTTGACCATAGTGTCATAGACATCCATGTTGACGTCAATGTTGACGGTGACGATGGCTCTGTTATAAGTCGATGACGACTGACTGAGACACCAGACAGATCTCGACAGTGAAAAGCCCCTTCTCTTCTTTCCCTTCAGATGGGACAGGGGCTGCACGCTGCAGCTAACAGGCAGGTTAGGTTCTCCATGGTGACTAAACATAGTGTACATTTCTCCTCGCTGGAGAGGGAGGTGAGGTCGGGCACACCTGGCTTCAAATAGTATTCGAAATCTTTCAAATACTCTGAGTTTTTACTCTAGCCTGCCTGGAGTGCTAGGTAGGAGGGGTTTGCCCTTTTGAGACTTCTCTATTGGTTCCTTGCAATAGGCAAGCTCAATCAAGCACAGATTTCACACAGCATTTAAAAATGAAATTCAAATAGCATTTGAACTCAGGTTTGAGGCTGGGCTGTTGCTCTGTGATTTAACTCTGCGGCCGATAAGAGCGGAGCGAGAGACGGAACAATGACATCGATTGTGTACTTAAGGCATGTGGGCTGAGTGAGGAGTCGTGCAGGTATGCACACAGCCGTCAAAACTATGAAAACAAACAACTTTTGGATGTGGTTTGGTTTTGCTCTCTCTCATGGAGCTCTTTAACATTACAACCTGAGAGCTTCTCTAAAGACATCAAGATGCCCACAGTTCTGTTCTGGATAGCCTCCTCTCTCTGCTTTTACTGCTCACCACACTAAGTCTATACTAACATCTCAGACCAAACAACACAGAGAAATACATTTCAGTCTAGAGAAGAATGTTGTATATTATTTTATGTATTTTATAACTGTCAATTGTAATTGACAGTGATTGTTGCCTCAGTTAAGTTAAAACAATTAAAACAAGTTTTCATCTATCTGCAGAGGGAGATGGACCCCTGTGGTTGTGTTAAGAAGACGTCTATTTGACTATTGTACTGTACACTCCCCATGTACACATTCCACAGAGAGACAGCAATCTCTGAGGACCTTATCGGTCCAACCACTTAACCTAGGGGATGGGAGAACAGTCTGTCTCTGTGTAAATCTTCAAGAGATAAACCTCAACTGCTTCCCTTTGTTTGAAGACGAGACACCTCACCATGAGGGAGATAGAGATGAGAGATTCCCTTTCAACACAAAACGGAAACAAACAGACAGATGGCTTCCAGTTCCACAATCCTGCTACGTGCTCCCTGGGTTTCGCCATGAGGGACTCCTCTAAACTTTGAGTCAACCATTGATTGACTTGCTCTTTGTGGTTTAGGGGTGGGGTAAGTGTAAAGCATTATGTGATAACTGCTGATGAAAAAAAGGACAATGATTTTGAATTTGATTCATTGATTGAACCATGCCTCAGTTCAGACCAGAGATGGGCAGGTACCTGGGCATCAAAATAGCATCTGCTAAATCAGTGGTGATGCGTCATGTGGGGCAGGTGGGGCCGAGCCCTCCAATATCCAGGAGATTTTCATGCAATTATGTTATTTAATGTCACAACTATATAGCACATCAGTTAGCGAAATTGTAAAAAAATTGTTAACTGCTTGATCAAATAAAGCAGATGTGGTTGCTTTCCCATTGTATTGTTGTTTTGTTACATTTTCCTTGAGTATGGCAGCTCCAACATGCAGCTGTTTTATCCTCACTGCTTTCTGTAATGGAGGGGCAGACAGAGAAAGTACAGAGCGTAGGTGTTGTTGATCTTCTCTGGTTGCATGTGATTGGCTCAGGGTGCTGTCACTCATGGGGACACGACGTCACAGCAGCACCTGCTTGGAGAGCTAGCCAGCAAAAGCCCCTATTCGGTGCTCCATTGATTTACAGTAGAAGAGCCTGCCCAAGAAGGCACATTGTCTTTGGCCACAGATAAACCAACGTCTTATGCTATGATTGAACTGATGTGTCAACTTCATAGCTAGCTAGTTGTTTACCACACGCTGTTATCACGTCTTCAAACTAGGTGACTAGCTTAGCTATCTCAGAGCAAATAATTGTCAAACTTAGAATTATGAAGGAAATGTAGCGATAAAACGTATTGGTGCTCATTAGCCACCTAAACTTTAAAATATGGCCAACCATTAAAATAAAGCAAGCTGTAAACGAAGATTTAAGTCGAGTGGTGAATCATGGAGCAGTGGCTAGCATCTATTTTGAGGTAGGCTAGCTAGAATATCCTATAGGCTACGTGTCTTATTTTTGATGGCAGACTGTAATACCCATGGAACCACATGTAGAAGAAGGGTTAGTTATAAACACCTTTGAGGGAACTGTAACTGTGCAATAAACGAAGCAAAGGAATAACATTATAAATGTTGCATATTGTTAACTGGGCCCATTGGTAACAGGCTGGCCGACACACGCAATGCCACAATATTGAAGACCGATTCCTAGCTAGTTTACTCTATAAAAGTATGCTGGACTACCCCTGGTCTTCTGTGCAATAACAGCTAAAGTTATGGGAAGTAACCATGAACTGATCATAACCCAAATGTTATAACATTTGTGTGTATGGCTCAAAACTCATTTCTGGGATTGTTTATTAGTGCATTTAATGTGTAGCCAGTGTAGTCTACTGATTTCGATGCATATGAGCTTTGTTGATTAAGTTTGCCCCACCAATATTTTCATGTTAAAATCATCATTGTGCTAAATGACTAAAATGTTGAATGTAATCATCTGAACCTGATGGCTGCCGCCCGCCGCCCCTCCAGACAGCTCAGGGAAAGTTACTGTAAGTCAAGGGAGCGGGAGGACAGAAGTATGCTTTCAATTATATCAGCCTCTTACTCATTGTCCTCATTCATCAAAATGCATCTGTAGAACAAGTCTGTTACCTGTGTTTATAACTGTCACCTGTGTTTATAACTGTTACCTGTGTTTATAACTGTTACCTGTGTCTATAACTGTTACCTGTGTTTATAACTGTTACGTGTGTTTATAACTGTTACCTGTGTCTATAACTGTTACCTGTGTTTATAACTGTTACGTGTGTTTATAACTGTTACCTGTGTCTATAACTGTTACCTGTGTTTATTACTGTTACCTGTGTTTATAACTGTTACCTGTGTTTATAACTGTTACCTGTGTTTATAACTGTTACCTGTGATTATAACTGTTACCTGTGTCTATAACTGTTACCTGTGATTATAACTGTTTCCTGTGTTTATAACTGTTACCTGTGGTTTATAACTGTTACCTGTGCTGTGCAACCAGAGGCAGTGGAGAAAAACTGGACGGATGGCACCAAACATGGATCAGATCAGTCGCTACTCTCCTAAGCTGTTTAGGGGAGGAGGGCAAAGAGCGTTTTGGGATAAAGACAGAGGTTTGATGGGGGTGTCATAATCCGATTCATTCCTATAGGGGTGCGTGAGTGGCCCCTGAACCACCCCCCTGTCCACCCCCCCCTGCCAAACAGTCCACAGCTGTGTGAGCCACATACCCCTAGACTGGGACGCTTCACTGGGGTCAGACTCTGGATATGTCAGTAATGGGACCCTATTCCCTTTATAGTGCACTACGTTTTACCAGGGCCTTGGTCAAAATATATAAGGATTAGGGTGCAATTTGGAATGCATGCTCTGTCTGGACTCTCACCATATTCACAGCAGTGGAACAAGCCAGGGGATTTCCATGGCTTAACAACACTGCTGTACCATGCCTCACATAGTGCACCTGTGGAAGGGTGTTGCGATGCAAAAATGCAGAAGTTGTTGAAGGTCATGTTGATGTGCAGTGCCATCAGAAAATATTCATACTGCTTGAGTTATTCAACATTTTGATGTGTTACAGCGTGAATTCAAAACGGATTCAATATTTTGTTTTCTCATCCATCTACACACAATATCCCAAAATGACAAAGTGGAAACATGTTTTTAGAAATTTTAGCAAATTTCCATCAGAAAATATTCATACTGCTTGAGTTATTCAACATTTTGATGTGTTACAGCGTGAATTCAAAACGGATTCAATATTTTGTTTTCTCATCCATCTACACACAATATCCCAAAATGACAAAGTGGAAACATGTTTTTAGAAATTTTAGCAAATTTATTGAAAATGAAATACAGAAATTCCACACCTGGATTGTGCAACAATTGCCCATTATTCTTTATAAAGACGTATTCAAGTTCTCACAGTTGTTGTTGATCTTTGCTAGACAACCATTTGCAGGTCATGCCATAGATTTCCAAGTAGATTTAAGTCAAAACTGTAACTCGGCCACTCAGGAACATTCACTGTCTCCTTGGAAAGCAACTCCAGTGTAGATTTGGCCTGCCTTGTGTTTTAGGTTATTGTCCTTCTGAAAGGTGAATTAATCTCCCAGTGTCTCAGCCAGGTTTTCCTCTAGAATTTTGCTTGTGTTTAGCTTCATTCCATTTATTCTTTATCTTGAAAAACTCCCCAGTCCTTAACAATTACAAGCCAACACATAACATGATGCAGCCACCACTATGCTTAAAAATATGAAGAATGCTACTCAGTAATGTGTTTTATTGGATTTGCCCCAAACTTAACACTTTGTATTCGGAACAGTTTTACTTTACTGCCTTGTTGCAAACAGGATGCATGTTTTGGAATATTTTAATTCTATACAGGCTTTCTTTGTCACGCCCTGACCACAGAGAGCTTTTTATTCTCTATGTTGGTTAGGTCGGAGTGTGACTAGGGTGTGTTATCTAGGTTATTATATATCTATGTTGGCCTGGTATGGTTCCCAATCCGAGGCAGCTGTTTATCGTTGTCTCTGATTGGGGATCATATTTAGGCAGCCATTTCCCCATTGTGCTTTGTGGGATCTTGTCTATGTATAGTTGCCTGAGAGCACTACATTTGCGTCACGCTTTGTTTTGCGCTTTTTTTTCTGCGTGTTTCACTTCCAAATAAAGAGGATGGAACCATACCACGCTGCATTTTGGTCCGATTCCAAATAAAGAGGATGGAACCATACCACGCTGCATTTTGGTCAGATTCATATTACAACGATCGTGACATTCTTCTTTTCACTCTGTCAATCAGGTTAGTATTGTGGAGTAACTACAATGGCGATCCACCCTCAGTGTTCTCCCATCACAGCCATTAAACTCTGTAACTGGCCTCATTAAACTCCTCTCTGGCAACTGAGTTAGGAAGGACACCTGTATATTTCTAGTGACTGGGTGTATTGATACACCATACAAAGTGTAATTAATAACTTAACCATGCTCAACGGGATATTCAATGAACGTCTCTCCCTGGTCTTTGTGGTTGAATCTGTGTTTGAAATTCAATGCTCAACTGAACGACCTTACAGATAATTGTGTATGTGGGGTACAGAGTTGAGGTAGTCAGTCAAAAATCATGTTAAACACTATTGCACACAGAGTCCATTATTTTACTTGTTAAGCACATTTTTACTCCTGAATGTACAGTATTTAGGCTAACGAAGGGGTTGAATACTTATTGACTTTGTTTTTCAGCTTTTCATTTTTAATGAACTCTTTTTATTTTTGAAACATAATTCCACTTTGACGTTATGGGGATATTGTGTGTAGGCCACAAAAAAGTCAAGGGGTATGAACACGTTCTGAAGGCACTCTATATGTTTTTTTGGGAACCTGTCTTTTTGAGTGTTAAAGCTTGTACTATTGATAGGTTTGATCTCAGGTCGGTCTGTCTTGTATTGTTTCTGTATTGCATTCCTCTCAGACATTCCTGCTCTGTTTTCCCGCATCAGATTCATTCTGTGCTCTGTGACTCATTCTGTGCAGAGTGTTATAACATGGGATGGGGAGGTACAAGGGATGAGATGAAAGTGACAGAGGCACTCCAGAAGGGTCTCTTTACTCAGAATCGCACACTGCCCATTCATAATGAGCTTCACTTCAAAGATCAAACACAGGCATCTCTGGTATGAGCAGAGGAAACGAGGAGACTTGTTGCGCATACTTGTGCTGTTTGTCCTAAATGGCTCCCTATTCACTATAGAACGCACTACTTTTGACCAGGAACCATACGGATCTGGTTGAAAGTAGTGCACTATATAAGGTGCTATTTGGGACTCAGACTTGGTCTTTGATCCTCAATGGAACTCCTCTATTCATTCACAAACACACACAAACTCTCCACGCAACACTGAATTAGTGAGTGATCCACCAGATCTGGAAGGTTCAACTCTCCCACTACTGATCTAGGCCCTGGCTGTATCTTTTTACTTTGAGCACTGCTGATTATACCCAAACAATATAATTACAAAGGAAAAGGCTATAAACTGAATCATCAAACCTAATCTGTTATAATTCATGTTCCACTGCAATTATCCCATTGGTAATAAAATATGTGTCCTGCATTTAATGGATCCGCCCCCTTTTTTCAATTTCCGCCTAAAATGACATACCCAAATCTAACTGCCTGTAGCTCAGGCCCTGAAGCAAGGATATCCATATTATTGATACAATTTCAAAGGAACCACTTTGACGTTTGTGGAAATGTGACATGAATGTAGAAGAATATAACACATTAGATCTGGTAAAAAAATAATAATAATAAAAAAACTCTTATTTTGTATTTTTTTGTACCATCATCTTTGAAATGCAGGAGAAAGGCCATAATGTATTATTCCAGCCCAGGCGCAATTCAGATTTTGGCCACTACAAGACAGCAGTATGTGCAAAGTTGTAGACTGATCCAATGAACCATTGGATTTCTGTTCAAAACTTTGTATCAAGACTGCCCAAATGTGCCTAATTGGTTTATTAATAACTTTTCAAGTTAACTGCACTCTCCTCAAACAATAGCATGGTATTAGTTCACTGTAATAGCTACTGTAAATTGGACAGTGCAGTTAGATTAACAAGAATTTAAGCTAATATCAGATATGTCTATGTCCTGGGAAATGTTCTTGTTACTTACAACTTCATGCTAATCGCATTAGCCCATGTTAGCTCCGCCGTCCTGTGGGGGACCCACCAATCCTGAAGAAGATTTATTCTGATGGGATTAACCCGGATCTACCCCTCCCACTGACTATAGACTTTCTTCCTCTCTTTGTTGATTCAGAACCCTGAGACATATCCTGACAGACATATCCTGCTGGACCAACATGTCCTCTGCATTTTCTCCCACATTATCTCCTCAGGCTGATTGGCACTTCTCTATGGCCATTATCAGATGGCTCAGCCAACCGGCATGCATGTGATCTCCTGCCCGCTGCTCATCCATGGTGATGATTCCGGAATGGAGGCAGAATAAGTTGGTGCTGGTAGCGTCTTAGTTGTGGTACAACTCTTCCTTCTTCTTGTGTCTAGTCTCATCAAACACAACCCAAACCACCAGTCAGCCACCCAAACTAATCTCCAATATGAAACCACACACTGGAGAACTTCCTCAGTGTTTTTCACTGTATGGGAGACAGTAGGCCCTTCACCCTTATTGTAGAATGAAGAGGAACAGGGGGGGGCAGTTACTGTTTATTAAATTTGACCTGCATTTGAAACAGATTCCATGTCCAGTTCAATATCTCCACTGAGCGGAATCCTAAATGATTTTACCCTCTTCAGGGGTCTCAGTAGGGGATATGGGCCTCGTTCCCTCCTCCATACACCAGGGCAGTAACAGAACAGCCTCTCTCTCTCTCTCTCTCTCTAATCTAATCTAATGTTTTGTTTTTCTCTCCCAAAGAACATGTCTTAATGGTTGACGTTGATGAATGCATGTAAGGGATGTGCTGCAGGTAGGATAGGGTTACAGGCTGAGCTAGGAGAGGGGGGGGGGGGAGGTGAAGGGGAGGGGTGTTTGTGTTGTAGGGGCAGGGGGCAGGATGTTTGTGATCCAATGAGGCGTGACCCTGGGAGAAAGAGGCGGGGCCGCAGAGGGTAAGAGCATCCTCACAGAGAGGTCCTCAGAGCAGGTGAGGAGCGAACAGGACTTTGAGGGGGTCCAGGGGGTGTACTTGTACATCAAATCAATCCAATTGTATTTGTCACATGCTTCGTAAACAACAGCTGTAGACTAACTGTGACATGCTTAGGTAAATCAAATCAAATCAAATTGTATTGGTCACATACACATGGTTAGCAGATGTTAATGCGAGTGTAGCGAAATGCTTGTGCTTCTAGTTCCGACAGTGCAGTAATATCTAACAAGTAATCCAACAATTCCACAACAACTACCTTATACACACAAATGTAAAGGGATTAATAAGAATATTTACATATAAATATATGGATGAGTGATGGCCGTGCGGCATAGACAAGATGCAGTAGATAGTATAGAGTACAGTATATACATATGAGATTAATAATGTAGGATATGTAAACATTATATAAAGTGGCATTGTTTAAAGTGGCTAGTGATACATTTATTACATCCAATTTGTTATTATTAAAGTGGCTAGAGATGAGTCAGTATGTTGGCAGCAGCCACTCAATGCTAGTGATGGCTGTTTAACAGTCTGATGGCCTTGAGATAGAAGCTGTTTTTCAGTCTCTTGGTCCCAGCTTTGATGCACCTGTACTGACCTCGCCTTCTGGATGATAGCGGGGTGAACAGGCAGTGGCTCGGGTGGTTGTTGTCCTTGATGATCTTTCTGGCCTTCCTGTGACATCGGGTGGTGTAGGTGTCCTGGAGGGCAGGTAGTTTGCCCCCGGTGATGCGTTGTGCAGACCTCACTACCGTATCCTACTACACTGTTTTCTACAGACACTGTTTGCTACACTGTTTGTATTCGGTCATGTTTCAATCAAGCCTATTTACAGCCCATTATTACAATGGAGAGAGAAAAATATAGACAAAATGATAACACAAGGAATAAATACACAATGAGTAACGATAACTATACACACGGGGTACCAGTACTGAGTCGATGTGCAGGAGTACGAGGTAATTGAGAGAGGCCTGTAATTTTCATCATAGGTACACTTCAACTATGACAGACAAAATGAGGGGAAAAAATCCAGAAAATCACATTGTAGGATTTTTAATGAATTTATTTGCAAATTATGGTGGAAAATAAGTATTTGGTCACCTACAAACAAGCAAGATTTCTGTCTCTCACAGACCTGTAACTTCTTCTTTAAGAGGCTCCTCTGTCCTCCACTCGTTACCTGTATTAATGGCACCTGTTTGAACTTATCAGTATAAAATACACCTGTCCACAACCTCAAGCAGTCACACTCCAAACTCCACTATGGCCAAGACCAAAGAGCTGTCAAAGGACACCAGAAACAAAATTGTAGACCTCCACCAGGCTGGGAAGACTGAATCTGCAATAGGTAAGCAGCTTGGTTTGAAGAAATAAACTAAATACTTTTTTGCCCCACTGTACATATGGGTAGGGGTAAAGTGACTAGGCAATAGGATAGATAATAAACAGAAGTGTGTGATGAGTCAAAAGAGTTAGTGCAAAGAGCAGACAGTCCAGGAAACTATTTGGTTGACTATTTAGTAGTCTTATGGCTTGGGGGTTGAAGCTGTTCAGGGTCCTGTTGTTCCAGACTTGCATCGATACCGCTTGCCGTGCGGTAGCAGAGAGAACAGTCTGTGACTTGAGTGGCTGGAGTTTTTGACCATTTTTAGGGCCTTCCTCTGACACCCCCTGGTATAGAGGTCCTGGATGGCAGGGAGCTTGGCCCCAGTGATGTACTGCGCAACACACACTACTCTTTGTAGTGCCTTGCGGTCGGATGCCAAGCAGTTGCCATACGATGCGGTGATGCAGCAGTCAAGATGCTCTTAATGGTGCAGCTATAGAACTTTTTGAGGATCTGAGGGCCCATTAAGATGCTTCACGGTACAAAAACTGGCTCGGACAAGGTTTACACATGATCATTAGTACTGATAATGACATGGCTCTAGACAATGTCATCGTTTACAATGACTTGTTCTCTTGCGAGCGTATATGGAGGGTGATCTCCATTTCCTCTTCACTTGGGTGGAGATACAGTGTGACATTACAGTCCTTCTTTCAGTCATAGACAGTCATAAAACAAAGCGGTTTGTGTCTAAACCACATGAAGAAAGATGTCCACATACAAGACAATAGAGAGGATCCCTATAGTTATTAGGAACATTCCCTGGATAAAGGAGAGCAGGAGACAGAAACAGGCATAATGTGCTTTGATATTCCCTGGATTTGGGCACAGAATCAACATGTAGCTGAACACAGAGTGAGGAGGTGTCGTCTTTGTGGTTGGTTGGTTTGCATCAAACTCAAAGCAGGCACTGACTATAGACAGTACAAATAAGCAACTGCAAAATGTGTGGCTGGGAAAAATTGTTCGGAAAATCAAAATTGATCCTGAAGAAATGTACATAATTCACAGACTAAAATGAAGAAAATGAGACAATACTCTGAAAGTACGGAGGTATGCAGTTTCCTTTGTGGTCTGTTGATAACTTATAAGGATAAGGTTTCGGTTCAGGTTTTTTGAAGGTAGAGGAGATGGTAAATTGAATTTTTGTTTTACTGTAATGCTACACAGGCCTCTCCAATTGAAATGAATGTGGATAAATGAATGGATGAATAGATGACTGACTGAGATTTTCACATACATTGCATGTCTCTTGTCTCATAACTGTCCAAATTCTTTCTTCCTGGAATTGTGAAGTCACCTACCCTGAAGCAGTTGACCCCCACCCCACAGACACACCAATTCAGCCACACATGGGTCAGCTGAACCTCTAAGAGGGGGAGATTGAAAAGTAATTATTCACATTTCCCCTTTAAAGTAGCATCGGTCTTTCCATGGTCCTCTGGCAACGTTACAAAAATGTCCACACATGGCCCACTCCAGAGGGGCTGGCGTTTATATCGGCTTCATATTGGATTTATCTGAAAAATGATGCAGAGTAGCTGTGCCAGCCAAGCCCAAGAACTGGAGTTTTCTGTTTCCAAAATTGCAAGCAGGTGTTCTTTCCTTCCTCTAACCATCTCTCTCTCCTCTTCCAGCACTGCTCCATGTCCCCCTGCCTGTGTAATTGAGGAACATAAGTTCCCAATGTACCAAAACCTTTCTAAATGTTCACTATTTATAATCTAAACATATGAATGTTGTTTCTGATATGCATGTGACATGCACACAAACAGGTGGTAGGAAATTGGATTATTCTCTCTCTCTTTTTCTCTCTCTCTCTATCTCTGTTGTCTTTCCCTCCTCACTCTCTCTCTCTGTCTCTCTCTGTCTCTCTCTCTCCTTCTCGCTCTCTCTGCTGTTTCTTTCTATAATTGGAAGGAAAAAAACAGGGGGTGAAATGTGACTGGACGATGTGGCATTTAACGGCTATCCAAACAGGGATGCAGGTAATTTACAACCAAAGTGAAGGGATATAAGAGGCAAGCATTCCAGAGGCTTTACTACACTTCAGAGGACAGTGGAGGGAGGGGGAACCCACCCACAGCACAGCCTAGAACTCCTCTCATATAGAGAGAGACAGAGAGAGACACGGAGAGATAGAGAGATACAGAGAGAGTGATCCAATGAGGATCAGGGGAATTAGAACAAAGTTCTCACCTGGTACAAAATATATAGAGTACTGCACACACTACAATTACTTAGGTTTAAAAATAAGCTCAACTGGACACCTTAATGAGGCAGTGAATGAACTGAGAGAGAAAGCACACAGGGCATTCTACGCCATTAAAAAAATAATTAAAGTAGGTATTTCAATTAAAATTTGGCTAAAACTAATTGAATGTGTCATTGAACCAATTTCACTTTAAATCAAATCAAATTTTATTGGTCACATACACATGGTTAGCAGATGTTAATGTGAGTGTAGCGAAATGCTTATGCTTCTAGTTCCGACCGTGCAGTAATATCTAACAAGTAATCTAACAATTTCACAACAACTACCTAATACACACAAGTGTAAAGGAATTAATAAGAATATGGCAGCGTGCTGTCCACTTGCAAAACAAGATTTCATCAAATGGGACAAACACCCCATTTAAACCCTGCATGCAGAGTTCTGTAAGATTCTCCTACATATCCAGAGGAAAACTACAAACGATGCATGCAGGGCAGAATTAGGCCGATATCCACCAATAATAAAAACTAAAAAAAGAGCCATTAAGTTTTGGAAACATCTATAATACAGTGACCCCTCTCATATCATTACTAAGCCCTGCAATGCCAAGAGCTGAGCAAAGAAAAGAGTCCCCTCATCCAGCTGGTCCTGGGGATGAGTTCAAAAACTTGTTCTACTAACACACTGAAGCCTCAAGACCAGAACATCCAATCAATCACAATGAACCAAATTACAACACAGTCAAAATTAAACGACATTGCTTATTGGGAAACACAAGCACAAAGCAAAATGCAGTGCTATCTGGCCCTAAATCGACAGTACACTGTGGCTAACTATTTGACCATGGTTACTGATCAAAACCTTAGAAACACCTTGACAAAGTACAGGCTCAGTGAGCACAGCATTGCCATTGAGAAGGGTAGACACAGAAAAACCTGGCTCCCTGTAGAGGAAAGGCTGTGCAACCACTGCACAACAGCAGAACCTGAGACGAGCTGCATTTACTGAAAAAATGTCAAAAATATAAAACAATTAGAGAGTGTCATTTCCCCAAATTTGAAACCCTTATTCAAGGTTTCAAAGACCTCTCTGATGAGAGTAGGCTACCCGTCCTGTTGGGGGAGGACGCAGAGAGCTGTGGTTTGGCAGCGCACTACATTGCTGCCTGTCATAAGTTAAGGGACAGTGTCTGACAGACCAATCAACCTGCACATGTACTCTACTGTATGCTTATTGTTATTGTTCAATGTATGGTTATTTTGACCCTTGGTTATTGTTGTCCCGTTGACAATTTTGATTCTTTTGATTCATTATTTTCATATTGTAAATATCCAAAGTAAGCTTTGGCAATATGTACATGTACAAGAAAGTACATGTACAATATGTACAATAAAGCAAATTGAATTGAATTGAGAAACACACACACACACACAGAGACCCACAGAGAGAGAGATACACAGACAGAGAGAAAGACAGACAGAGAGAGAGAGACATACGGATAGAGAGAGAGACATACAGAGAGAGAGACAGAGAGAGAGAGAGAGAGAGAGATACAGAGAAAGACATACAGAGAGAGAGAGAAATACAGAGAGGAGAGAGACACAATGAGAGAGAGAGAACCACAGAGAGAGACATACACAGAGAGAGACATACAGAGAGAGACATACACCGAGAGAGAGATAAAAGAGAGAGAGATAGAGATAGAGAAAGAGATACTGAGAGAGAACAAAGCAACTTGAGTTGATAGACAGAGGGAGAGAGCAGAGAGAAAAAGAGATTGACAGAGAGAGCTAGACAGATAGAGATAGAGCCTGTGTGGTGCAGGGGTTTCCCTGTTGAGTGAGAGAAAGAGGTGAGATGTGTGAGTCTCCTCTTTAGTATGCCCTGGGGGTATAGCTGTAATGACCTGCTGGGTTACTGGTCTTTGTGTGAACAACATGCTGACAATACAGCTCATCAAAGCCTGCACTGTGTGTTGCTGTATTCACACTAACCAAGCTGACAGACACACACTTAACCTGCCTTACTTCACTTTCTCTAGCCATTCTGATCCCTCTGTCTATCTCAGTTTGTTTTCCATTCATTTTTTATATCTGTCTCCAATACTTTTTCACATTTTCTGCCGCACATTCTGCAAGGTCATTTTAGCTTCTTCAAAACTGTGAACCACAACTGTGTATGGGATGGTTTGGAACCAACATTTTCAGAAAAGGAAGACGATCATCTCCTTTCTTTCTTTCCCTCTGTCCTCCTTTTTAATCTCCATCCCTCTGTAAACTGTGTGTCTCTCTGGAGCTCTCAACTCCACCATGTATAACTGGTCTCTCTCCTTGTCTACTACCCTCTCGTGGCCCTGAGGAACTCAAACAACCTCTTTGCTCCTAGATAACCAACTCTCTCTCTCGCTCTCCCACTCTCTCTCTATCTACTTCTCCCTCCATCCCTCCCTACCTCGCTCCCTCCCTCCCTCACAATTTGTTTCTACGTATCTGGGTAAAGCTCTCCAAAAAGCACATGCCAGATCTCCAGGATTTGGAAAGCTCTGGTCTTCTTCCACCCCTGTACCGTGAGATTGATGGGCTGCCTAAGTGCTCTGATTTCCTCCAGTTATTAAACACATTCATCACACGCCTTCCTCTCAATTATTAAGGTGAGATAAAGAGAAAAAGAAAGGTATAGAGTTCGTAAGTCAGTAAGTGCTGCATGGCAGGGCTGCTGCTGAGGCTCGCCTGGCCTCGCTCGCAGTGATTAAATAGCATTTAAGAGGGCCATGCAGACTTACTCTCATTCTCCTCCTGTTGTCCTGGCCTGGGATGGGAATGTGATGCTGCATTTCACATGAAGGAGAAGCTATCATCAGGATGTTTATATATCTTTAACATCAGGTCCAACTTCAGACTTATTACATCATTGTATCGGGCCTGTCCACTAATTCAACCTGTGATTAATTGCTGGGTTGATTGAGCCTGTGAGGAGAGTTTGCTGTCTGCCTCATTTCCTTTAGACGTCTCAGGCATAGTGTTCCTTTTTCATTAACACCAGCCAGACCTGGGTTCAAATACTATTTGAAATCAATTCAAATACTTAAGCTGTGCCTGATTGAGTTTGCCTGGCTCAATGAAACCAATAGAATAGTGCCAAAACCTGCCCAACGGGCACTCCAGGCAGGCTGAAGCGAAAGCTGAAAGTATTTGAAAGAGGTCTGAGACAAGCACAGGTACAGTATTGGGTTTTAATGAGATGCTGAACTAGACTAGTGCCTTAAATAGATGATGTAGTCACATTTTAAACAAGTGACGTATGCTGGAAGCAATTAATACTATGTTTCTACAAATGCTTCAGCTGCCATTCAGGTAAATGGTGGACATTTTTAAAGAGCTGGTTCAGAAGGTCATCTGAACATAAATATGTCAAAATATTTTTAAGGGCAGCTGCAACTACAGTATTTTCTGCATGAACTGTTGGTCGACTTTATGGAGCTTATTTACATTTAGCATCAAGTTAAATGGCTTTCATTTAAAATCCATTGCTCACATTCTATTATAATCAGAGTGATATTACTGGAACAACATTTACAGTATATTAATGGTTGAGTAACTCCCATTGTGGCAACCTCTCTCACCCTCTCTCACCTTCTCGCTCTCTCTTTGTCTCTCTCTGTCAGTGATTTTCATCTTCTCTCTGTGGCCTGTTTGCCATACCATTCTGCAGCCTTCCATTGTGCAATTTATGGATTTTATTACATATCTTAAGACTTATGCCTTTGGCACTGTCAGATCAGGTTGGTTAAACACACACACACACACACACACACACACACACACACACACACACACACACACACACACACACACACACACACACACACACACACACACACACACACACACACACACACACACACACACACACACGCACACGCACACACACATACCGTCACGCCCTGTCCTTAGAGAGCCTTTTTATGTCTCTATTTGGTTTGGTCAGGGTGTGATTTGGGTGGGCATTCTATGTTCTTTATTTCTTTGTTTCTGGCCGAGTATGGTACCCAATCAGAGGCAGCTGTCTATCGTTGTCTGATTGGGGATCATACTTAGGCAGCCCTTTTTCCCACCTGTGATTGTGGGTAGTTGTCTATGTGTAGTGGCCTGCGAGCACTACGTAGCTTGACGTTCGTGTGTTATTTCTGGTTTTGTTGGCGACATTATAAATAAACTAAAATGTACGCTCACAACGCTGCGCCTTGGTCCATTCCTTTCGACGAGCGTGACAGAACTACCCACCACAAAAGGACCAAGCAGCGTGGAGAAAGGGACTCAAGGACTTGGGAGGAAATCCTGGACGGTAAAAGACCCTGGAGACAGACTGGGGAATACCACCATCCAAAGGAGGAAGTAAAGGCAGCGAAGGAGGAGCGGCGACGGTATGAGGAGGCAAGTCATCGAAGCAGGCACGAGAGGCACCCCCCCCCAAAAAAATTTGGGGGCACACGGTGAGATTGGCGGAGTCAGGTTATAGACCTGAGCCAACTCCTCGTGCTTAGCGTGGTACTGGTCAGGCACTGTGTTATGCGGTAAAGCGCACGGTGTCTCCAGTGCGCGTGCACAGCCCGGTGCGCTTGGAGCCAGCTCTCCGCAAGTCCCACGCTAGAGTGGGCATCCAGCCAGGGCAGATTGTGCCAGCTCAGCGCTCTTGGTCTCCGGTGCGCTGTAACTGCTCAGTGCGTCCTATGCCTGCGCTCTGCCCGTGCCGGGCTAAAGTGGGCATTCAGCCTGGAAGAAAGGTGCCAGGGATAAGCACCAGATCTCCAGTGCTCCCCCACAGCTCAGTTCATCCTGTGCCTGCTCCCAAAACCAGGCCTCCTGTATGTCTCCCCAGCCTGGTAAGCCCTGTGGCAGCCCCATGCACCAGGCTGCCTATACGTCTCCTCCCTCCAGTGATGATCCATGGTACGAAGCCTCCAGTGATGATCCATGGCACGAAGCCTCCAGGATTGATCCATGGCACGAAGCCTCCAGTGATGATCCATGGCCTCTAGCGACGTCCCCAGTCCGGAGCCTCCAGCGAGGATCCCCAGTCCGGAGGCTCCAGCGACGAGGGTCCCCAGTCCGGGGCCTGCAACGAGGGTCCCCAGTCCAGGGCCTGCGGCGAGGGTCCCCAGTCCGGGGCCTGCGGAGAAGGTCCCCAGTCCGGGGTCGGCGACGAGGGTCCCCGCACCAGAGGTGCCACCAAAGTGGGGTGAGCCAGAGGTGGAGCAGGGTCTACCAGAGCCGCCACCGCGGATAGATGCCCACCCGGACCCTCCCCTATAGGTTCAGGGGTTCAGGTTTTGCGGCCGGAGTCCGCACCTTTGGGTGGGGGGGTACTGTCACGCCCTGACCTTAGAGAGACTGTTTATGTCTCTATTTGGTTTGGTAAATATAAGTTATAAATAAACTAAAATGTACGCTTACCACGCTATGCCTTGGTCCATTCCTTTCGACGAGCGTGACACACACACACACACACACACACACACACACACACACACACACACACACACACACACACACACACACACACACACACACACACACACACACATGTATCAGTTCCACCTGACTGTTCAATTCAGGGCCATGATGGCCAGAAGCAGCCTGGTCTAATTGAAGTCTAGGCCCTCAGTCAGATATGTAGTATCTACTGCTTCTTTGATCTAAACAGGAAACTCAGCGGGACATGTCCCTTCCAACCACTGCCAGAAAGAATATCTGCTTCTCATACTTTTGAAAATACACCAGATTGGTTCTGTTTTTTGATTACCACGTTTAACCGTTTCTCTACTAGCGTTGCCTGCCTCTCACTACAAAGTTCTCCTCTTGCAACAATTGACTCTGTGTTTCAGCTCTCAACATGCCAACACCTGCTCCTGCCTCCACTGCGACCAGTCGACCTCTATGGCGATCTCTCCGCTTTCTCTCTCTCTCTCTCTCTCTCTCTCTCTCTCTATCTACGGCTCTGTCTCTCTTTTTCCCTCACACTCTCTTGCTCTCTCTCTCTCTCTCTCTCTCTTGCTACCTATGTCTGCCACTCAAGCAGAGCCTCGTTTAGTCATCACCTCCCTACACAAAGCTCTGGGTGGTCAAAGAGAGCAAGTAGTGGGAACCTGGAGCATTAGAGAGACAGAGAGAGAAAGAGGGAGAGAGAAGAGTGGAGACTACTGGGTGTATGTGTGAAAGAAAAGTTGAGAGAGCTGGTGAGGGAGATGGAGAGAAATATGGATGGATAGAGTGAGAGATAGAGGCCACAGAGAGGGTGTTGAGTCAGAAAGCATCCTGTTGTCTCACGCTATGGGAATGTGAATGTCTGTCTGTGTGTGAGTCCCTGGGACCTGCAGATGACCTGGTGTGTTAATGTAGCCGACTCTGGAGAAGATTAATTTCATTCAGCAGGCCATTACACACTGTCCATGAGAACATGCTCTCACACAAACACAGGTGGCCCCGAAAACCACCTCAAGCCACCATCACCACTGCAACGCCCTCTGAGCTCTTTGATCTTCAGCTGACGTGAGGGTGACACATAAAGTATAAAGCGCCCAGGCTGGTACTAAAGACTGGAGAGGGAGAGGCCTGTCACATCCAACCACAGAGCACCTGTTTCATAAAATACATCCATAAAGTCTTCATGATAGATAGGAGGAGACAACAAATAATGGTCCACACATGCTTAGTACACCACATCATCACAACAACCAAAACAGGTGGTAAATATTTTACTACTGAAATAAACCTGGATTGGGAGTTCTGGATATATAAAGAATGAATGGGTGAAATTAAGAAAAAGGGTTGCGCAGCGACCTGAGTCTTTCTGGGTAAGTCTCTAAGATCTTTCCACACTTGGATTGTGAAACATTAGCCAATTATTATTTTTCAAAATTCATTGCTAGACAACCATTTTCAGGTCTCGACATAGATTTTCTAGTACATTTAAATCAAAACTGTAACTCGACCACTCAAGAAAATTCACTGTCTTCAGTGTAGATTTGGCTTTGTGTTTTAGGGTATTGTCATACCCATAACATGATGCAGCCACCACTATGCTTGAAAATATGGAGAGTGTTACTCAGTAATGTGTTACCCCAAACACAACATTTTGTATTCAGGGCAAAAAGTTCATTGCTTTGCCACATTTTTTGTATTATTACTTTAGTACCTTGTTGCAAACAGGATGCATGTTTTTGAATATTTTTATTCTGTACAGACTTCCTTCTTTTCACTCTGTTAATTAGGTTAGTGTTGTGGAGTAACTACAATGATGTTGATCCATCCTCAGTTTTCTCCTATCACAGCCATTCAAATCTGTAACTGTTTTAAAGTCACCATTAGCCTCATGGTGAAATCCCTGAGCAGTTTCCTTCCTCTCTGGCAACTGAGTTAGGAAGGACGCCTGTATCTTTGTAGTGACTGGGTGTATTGATACAGCCTCCAAAGCCTAATTAATAACTTCACCATGGTCAAAGGGATATTCAATGTCTGTTTTTTTTAAATTATTACCCATCTACCAATAGGTGCCCTTCTTTGCAAGGCATTGGAAAACCTCCCTGGTCTTTGTGATTGAAATGCACTACTCAACGGTGGGACCTTACAGTGGGGCACAGAGATGAGGTTAAAAAATTATGTTAAACACTATTATTGCACACAGAGTGAGTCCATGCAACTTATTATGTAACTTGTTAAGCAAATGTTTACTCCTGAACTTATCTAGGCTTGCAATAACAAATGAGTTGAATACATACTGACTCAAGACACTTCAGTTTTTCATTTGTAATTCATTTGTTTCAAAAAAAATATCTAAAAACATAATTCCACTTTCACATTATGGGGTATTGTGTGTAGGCCTGTTACAAAAAAAATCTACATTTTATACTTTTAAATTCAGACTGTAACATAACAAATTGTGGAAAACCTCGAGGGGTGTGAATACTTTCTGAAAGCACTGTACATATAAAATAATGGGCCTATTTTTTTTAATGACTTTTGCTCGATTTCTCCGTTGTCAAAATCATCTATTTTTAGCATTTGCCTAATGAGTGGACAACAGCCGGCCCTCCTAAAAAAATGGGCCGGCAAGGTTTTCTGATTGGCTGAGCTGAGGTGGCACAAATTCATATTCAAAGTCAAATGCGCATCAAGAGAGTGTGACCCGCTCTGAGTCTCTGTCAGTCACTTAGTCAAAACAGAAATTGCTGCGTTTAAATTGTGAAGAAATAATAAACATTCTGATCTTTTCCATCGGCCTCATTAATTGAAACGACATATATTTCAACTATACTACTTTGATATGCATCAGTGGGGATTAAGAAGTGAGTATACGCAATGCCCACAACACCACTGACTAATCATTAGTAAAGTATTTTTGCAGTCCCTAATCTAAAGTGACCGTTATATATACTTTATAAATACTTGATAAATGTTTTGCGTGACCAGTGTAATTTCTCACAAAAAGACGGGCATGCCATTGGTAGACATTCCTGCAGTTCCTGGTAAAGGAACAAGCACACAACACAGGATGGAAAAGGAAATATATACATGTGTGAATAACTAGCTTACTAACTTTTACAAATGTAGTAATGGCTTGGTTTTGCTTCTAAATACTTTTTTAGTTTTGTTACAAACATTTGTATATTTTTCTAGTTTTAACGGTTTAACGGTTTTAACGGACCCTTAAAATAAAGCGTTACTCAAGGATGTTGCTGGGCCCAGCACAGGCAGTGTGGTCCCTTCTTCTACTGGTCCCAGTGATACTAGGCTTACAGGATTCAGACCCCTTGACTTTTCCCACATTCTGTTACATTACAGCCTTATTCTAAAATTGATTAAATATTTTTTTCCCTCATCAATATACAAACAATACCCCACAATGACAAAACAAAAAAACAAAAACAAATAACTGACATATGACATTTACATAAGTATTCAGATCCTTTACTTCAACTTTGTTGAAGCACCTTTGGCAGCTATTACAGCATTGCTTCTTCTTGGGTATGACGCTACAAGCTTGGCACACCTCTATTTGGGGAGTTTTTCCCATTCTTCCCTAGATCCTCTCAAGCTCTGTCAGGTTGGATGAGGAGCATCGCTGCAAATGGCCATCCGGTCTATTTACATTGACACCTGCTGCTACTCGCTGTTTATTATCTATGCATAGTCACTTTACCCCTAGCTACATATACAAATCATCTCGACTAACCTGTATTCCTGCAACATGACTCGATACTGGTACTCCCTGTATATAGCCTCGTTATTGTTATTTTATTGGGTCACTTTTTATATATTTTTTAAACTTTAGTTTATTTAGTAAATATTTTCTTAACTCTATTTATTGAACTGCATTATTTGTTAAGGGCTTGTAAGTAAGCATTGCAGTTGGCACAAGTGACAAATAACATTTTATTTGATTTGCACAGCTATTTTAGGTCTCTCCAGAGATGTTAGATCGGGTTCAAGTCTGGACTCTGGCTGGGCAACTCAAGGACATTCAGAGACTTGTCCCGATGCCACTTTTCTGTTGTCTTGGCTGTATGCTTAGGGTCATTGTCCTGTTGGAAGGTAAACCTTTGCCCCAGTCTGAGAACCTGTTCCAGAGCTCTCAGGACTTCATCAAGGATCTCTCTGTACTTTGCTCTGTTCATTTTCCCTCGATCCTGGCTAGTCTCCCAGTCCCTGCTGCTGAAAAACATACCCACAGCATGATGCTGCCTCCACCGTGCTTCACTGTAGGGATGGTGCCAGGTTTCCTTCAGACGTGACGCTTGGCATTCAGGAAGAGACTCTAGGAAGAGTCTTGGTGGTTCCAAACTTCTTCTATTTCTTGGTGACCTTCAATGCTGCATACATGTTTTGGTACCCTTCCCCAGATCTGTGCCGCAACACAATCCTGTTTTGGAGCCCTACAGACAACTCCTTCGAACTCATGGCTTGGTTTTTGCTCTGACGTGCACTGTCAACTCTGGGACATTATATAGACAGGTGTGTACATTTCCAAATCATGTCCAATCAGTTGAATTTACCACAGGTGGACTCCAATCAAGTTGTAGAAACAGCTCAAGGAAAATCAATAGAAACAGGATGCAGCTGAACTCAATTTCAAGACTCATAGCAATGGGTCTGATTACTTATGTAAATAAGGTATTTCTGTTTTTTTTAAATTTTATTCATTTGCAAAAAAATCTAAACATATTTTCGCTTTCTCATTATGGGGTATTGAGTGTAGATTGATGAGGGGAAAGTAGCTAAATGTGGAAAATCAAGGGGTCTGAATACTTTTCCAAATGCACTGAAACAGCCCAGACAGCTCAGGTGCTGCTGCAGTAGTCAAGTGTAGTTTACATAGAGACAAAACACAGAGAGAGAGAGACACACACTGACACGTACTGCCAGTTTATTGATATTTTGGCTCTATATTATGTAATAGTAATTAACCCTTAAGATGGGGGGGACATCTATGATAGCCAGGCAGTAATATTTTCAATGTAAGTAGTTAGGCGTTTATAAGGTATTATGAGCAAATGGTCACCTATTAGGCATGTATTCAGTGACCTTTCTTCTTCTTCTAATAAATATGTTTATTCATTCACAACTAGGATGTTGCTGGTCCCAGCACAGGCAGTGTGGTCCCCTGGTCTTCTGGTGCCAGTGCTGTGGGAAAGGATGCTAGGCTTAGCAAAGACAGCTCAGAGGTGAGTGCAGGTGGTAGGAAGAAAACAGAGCGACACAGATGCACTGCCAGTTCCTTAATATGCTGCAGCACCCTCTTCCAAAAATGTAATCATTAAAAATAAAAGTATGACCTTTTATTTTTTCAACAAAAGTAACGCACAGGACCTTTACTAGCCCTGTATTAGCTGACTGATATAGCCATCTGTAGCACGGCAAAAACAATTATTCTGCACCCCCCTTCCCATGGCTATGCTTAGGAGTGACAGACAGAGTGACAGACAGACAGACAGACAGACAGACAGACAGACAGACAGACAGACAGACAGACAGACAGACAGACAGACAGACAGACAGACAGACAGACAGACAGACAGACAGACAGACAGACAGACAGACAGACAGACAGACAGACAGACAGACAGACAGACAGACAGTCTGTGCACACAGTGATGTGGGTTGGTGTAGCTAAAATGCCAGGACTGAATTTTTGTTCCAGTCTGCCCCTGATGCACTGGACCAAAACAGAGACATTTCCTTTCCATGAGAAACATATTATTTAAATATATAAGTGGACCAAGCCGACCAAATAAGAGTATTTTCCACTTGGACTACAATATGTAAATAGATACACATACTTTCCCCCTCTCCAGAATGCTCTCTCCCCTGCAGGGCATGTCAAATAGCATAGCAGAGGGATGACAGGGCGACATTGCTGAGAGTTTGTTCAGCGCAGGCCGTCTACTAGTCCAACCACAATCACTGACACATGTAGAGATTTAGATGTATAAACCCCACTGTGCAGTACTAGCTCCCACAGATCGAAGGTACACCCAGGGCCCAAAATGTCTCTGTTCAAAAGTAGTGCACTATACAGGGAATAAGCTGCCATTTGGGACTAAGCCCCAGAGAGAGTGAAGGCTACTGTCTGCAGTATCAGCTGGCTCCACAGGGCTGTGGAGGTCACAGGTTAAACTGGTGTACAGTAGACTAGGGTTGGAGTCGATTCCATTTCAATTCAGTAATTAAGTTATGTCATTGTAATTGAATTGACACCATCCCTGATATAGAATGAGTACCTGTAGCCAAAAGGCAATGGGCACAGCTAAATACTAAATGATATGCATTGGAATTTAAATTCACTATACGCTTCACCGTAGGGATGGTGCCAGGTTTCTTCCAGATGTGACGCTTGGCATTCAGGCCAAAGAGTTCAATCTTGGTTTCATGGTCTGAGAGCTGTCATGTGCCTTTTACAGAGGAGTGGCTTCCTTCTGGCCACTGTACAGTAAAGGTCTGATTGGTGGAATGCTGCAGAGATGGTTGTCCTTTGGAAGACTCTAGAGACTCTGGTTCCAAACTTCTTCTATTTAAGAATGATGGAGGCAACTTTGTTCTTGGGGACCTTCAAATGTTTTGGTACCCTTCCCCAGATCTGTGCCTCAACACAATCCTGTTGCTGCTCTAAGGACAATTCTTTCGACCTCATGGCTTGGACCTTATATAGACAGGTGTGTGCTTTTCCAAATCATATCCAATCAATTGCATCTACCACAGGTGGACTCCAATCTAGTTGTAGAAACATCTTAAGAATGATCAATGGAAACAGGATGCACCTGAGCTCAATTTTGAGTCTCATAGCAAAGGGTCTGAAGTATTTCTGTTTTTTATTTTTAATACATTTGCAAAAATTTCTTAACCTGTTTTCACTTTGTTATTTTGGCGTATTGTGTGTAGATTGATGAGGAAAAACATTTATTTAATTGATTTAAGACTAAGGCTGTAACGTAACAAAATATAGAAAAGGGGAAGGGGTCTGAATACTTTCTGAATGCACTGTAACTAAATATAGGGTTGTCTCATATTTTGGAGTTCTGGTAAAATGAGGTGGTAAGGTGAGCTGTGTCTACAGAGAACGTGTAATGTTGTTAAATGGGTAATTCTATACATCAGTATGTCCAGAGCCAGGCTACAACAGTAACCACATGTTTGTGCCTGGCCCTGTTCCCCTTTTGTTTAACTTAGTGGCAGAAATTCCTGGGGCTTTCCTTGCTTTCCATAACCCAAGCAAGCTGACTGCTCTTGGACAATATCTTTTTTACCACTTTGTTTTCTTTATGTATTTACGGATCCTCTTTTAAATATATTCAACTTGGCAGATCTGGGCTCTAACAAGACATTTTTGCTTTTCATATTTGATGTTATAGCCCATTTTATATTCAAGTTGGTATTATGGGCCTTCTGTGCTGAGGTATAGCATTAAGGCCATATGAAGGAGCAAGGATGGATTAGGCATTAGATCCTGAGGGGTAGATGTGGTCGGGATACAGAAGTTCATGTACAGAACTGAATTGCAGCTCTCTCTCTCTCTGTCTCTTTTTCTCTCTCTCCTCTCCTCTCGCTCTTTCTCTGTTGTCTTCCCCTCCTCTCTCTATGTTACATCTAAAAGTACAATAAGTTCAGTGCACTTGATGTTTTGGTGTCTAGGAATTTGCCAAATGTTTGTACAAAAACAAACACTTTCCATGTGTTCTGGCTGGTTGTTTGAAGGCAAACATTTAGGTAATGACAGTAATCTTGACTGAAATTAATGTGTTGGTTTTAAATATTTTTGTAATGATTAGTATCATACTGAGAATAATACAAATGATTTAATATGTTATTTAACCTCAATGAAAAAGTAAAAAAATAAAAATCTAAACGGAGTATATCTGTCTCCCATCAGGCGTAATTTATACAAACGGGAATGGTTTCCTTTCCTTTCCTGCGGAGAACTAAACCTCTAAGTGTGGAAGGTTGCCAAAAAAACTTGGTGCCCTTGGTGTTTTGGCCCTGGCGTTTTCTCTCAAGAGGTATTCATTTCATTTGTGTGAAAATGTGATCAATTCAATAACATCAGTCACAATCAGTGAATAACAATGGGAAGATTGTTGTTGAATACAATAGTGAATAGATTGTTATCCAGTATAGACTCAAACTTGACCACACCACTCTCATCACTCAGTCAAATGTGTAAGAGTGCATGTTTTAGTATATAACTTATGTGTATCCTTGTAAGCATCCCAAATGGCACCCTATTCCCTACATAGTGCACTACGTTTGACCCTATGGGTAAGCCCTTTGGGCCCTGGTCAAATGTTGTGCACTAGAAAACAGTGTGAAACAGACTGTGTATTTGCCTGTGGCCTACATATGTGTGTTATGTCATGTTCCCAGCCACCCCGTGTCTGGCTACGAGAAAAGGAGAGATGGTTGCGTGATTCTGTTCAACATTAGAAGAAGATTGTCATGTCTGTTTTGTTCTTAGTGTTCCCAACGGGAGCCTTTGAGTCATTACAAAATGTCCAGGTAGTAAAATTTCATTTCACTTTTCTTCTCTGGAATTGCAACCAGATTGCACATAGACTCACAGTCATTTTGTTGTCAGATGCATCACTACTCTTTCATGTGCTATGTTTGATTTGTGTGGGATCCCAGTACTAGCTGCATCAGAATTATGAGTTAAATATTGTTATGTTCATCTGATGGCACGCTATCTGTATCTGGTGGGAAAGCTCTAGTGCAGTATCTTGCTGAGTGTTTACAGAAAACACTGTAGTGTTTTGTACATTTCATTGACTAGTTAATTGGTTGCAACAATATCTTTGATTAGCGTCCATTGATATTAGCAGTATATTGTTGGGTCTGGTGTATTTCTAACAGCAGTCTGGGTGTTATATTGACCCCTGCTCCTGCCTCCATCTCTCGCTCTGCCTCAGTCTCTGCCTCTGCCTCTGTCTCAGTCTCTGTCTCTGCCCCGGCATCTGCCTTAGTCTCTGCCTCTGCCTCTGCCTCCATCTCTCGCTCTGCCTCAGTCTCTTCCTCTGCCTCCATCTCTCGCTCTGCCTCTGCCTCCGTCTCTCCCTCTGTCTCAGTCTCTGTCTCTGCCCCGGCATCTGCCTTAGTCTCTGCCTCTACCTCTGTCTCTCCCTGACATGTTGAGCTGCCGGGCTGCTCCGTTAGTTCAGGTGAGAACGTGGCAGCCACAGTGGCTGTACAAACACACACGCCAGACACATGTTACTGTGAACAAAGCCTTACTAAGTGGTTAAACCACGTGCCTAAAATTAGAGCTCCATAAGTTTATTATTGCTTTTATTCAGCTTTTAGTAAGAAGTGTCTGGAAAATTGTGTTGGGGAGGAGTGTTGAGCAGTTACTATCCCAATAGCAGAGCTGGAGGCAGCGAAAGCAGAGAGGCGGCATTATGAGGAGCTAGCACGGCAGAGCGTCTGGAAGCCCGAGAGGCAGCCCCAAAAATGTATTGGGGGGGGGGGAGTGTGGCAGAATCAGGAGTCAGACCTGAGCCAACTCCCCTTGTTTACCGTAAGGAGCCATGGATGGAATCAGAGCAGTCGGCGAAGTTGAGGTGTGCGTCTGAGAATGTTGAGGAGTTATTGGACAGAGTAGAGAGAGAGCTGTTGGTTTGGCGTAGTATGCACGGCATTCGCCCTGAGGAGCGTGTTAGCTGTTCGATGCCACCTGTGTCAGTTCCTCGTACTCAGCCTGAAACTTGTGTTAGACTTCCTGAAGATTTGATGCCGGCTATACACACCAGGTCTCCAGTACACCTTCACAACCCAGTGTGTCCTGTTCCTTGCACTCACCCTGAGGTGCGTGTCCTCAGCCTGGTACCACCAGTGCCGGCACCCCGCACCAGGCTGTCTCTCCGTTCTTTGGCTACAGGTGCTCCCACCTGTCCAGCGCTGCTAGAGCCTTCATCCTCTCCAGAGCTGCCGGAGTCTCCCGTCTGTCTGGCGCTGCCGGAGTCTCCCCTCAGTCCAGAGGCGCCAGAGCCCCTCAGTCCAGAGGCGCCAGAGCCCCTCTGTCCAGCGCTGCCAGATCCTTCCTCCTCTCCGGCGCTGCCGGAGTCTCCCGCCTGTCCAGAGCTGCTAGAGTCTCCCGTCTGTCCAGAGCTGCGAGAGTCTCCCCTCAGTCCTGAGTTATCTCTCAGTCCTGAGCTACCCCTCAGTCCTGAGCTCCCCCTCAGTACTGAGCTACCTCTCAGTCCTGAGCTACCTATCAGTCCTGAGCCTTCCCTCAGTCCTGAGCTACCCCTTAAGTCCAGAGGTGTCCCTCAGTCTGGTGGGTCTGTTGTTTAGGGTCCCCAGGTCAGGGTCGGCGGCAAGGGTCGCCGTTCCTAGGAGGCCACAGAGGCGGACTAAGACTATGGTGGAGTGGGGTCCACGTCCAGCGCCAGAGCCGCCACCGCGGACAGATGCCCACCCAGACCCTCCACTATAGGTTCAGGTTTTGCGGCCAGAGTCCGCACCTTGGGAGGGGGGTACTGTCACATTCTGACCCTAGTTATTGTGTTAATTGTTTGTTTTAGTTGGTCAGGACGTGAGTTGGGTGGGCATTCTATGTTTTGTGTGTCTAGGTTGTTTTTCTGTGTTCGGCCTAGTATGGTTCTCAATCAGAGGCAGGTGTCGTTAGTTGTCTCTGATTGAGAATCATACTTAGGTAACCTGGGTTTCACTGTTGTTTTGTGGGTGGTTGTTTCCGTGTCTGTGTTTGTTTCACCACACAGGACTGTTTCGGTTTTCACATGTATTGTTTTGTATTTTTGTAATGTTCTCGGTCATCGTCTATATTAAAGATGTTTAACACTAACTACGCTACATTTTGGTCCTCCTCTCCTTCAGCGGAAGAAAACCGTTACAGTTGTGTTGTCGAGAATGAACCTAAGCATTTTATTGGATGGGGTATACTATGTTTATCCTGTACATATGACTAATACAACTTTAAACTTTAATGTGAACATTATGACTCACAGATAAACACAGACCTATAGCTCAGATCCTGGAGCAGTCTCCTGTTCCTAACTGTTCTAAACCTCAGGCTAACTGAGAAGACTGAGGAGGCATGCAGTCCACACAGCAACCACTTTAAAATCAACCCCTCCAACTAAAGATTACTAAAGGTTGTTTAGTTTACACTAAATGGCATGAAATTAACAAGATGTTTTCTGTGATGTATTCAAATCAAACATGTCAGTCGATACAGGCTATCACTGATCTGATTACCTACCAAGACTACCATCTTCACAGTGGCTGTGTAACCCACATTACAAAATATCTTTCAAAGGATAACTCAAGTCATGAAAAGTGCTATCAGCTTGGAGGTTAAGTGAGAATGGGACCCTCTCCAACAGCAGACCGGGGTTATCACCATCAGCAGCACCCATCCATGCAGTCTGGCCTGCCATATCGTAGTGTATCTACCGTTCGGTCCTCTACGGAAGATCCCAGGCATGTCTGGATCTGGGGCTGATGTGCTAATTGAAGAACAATGGGCATCTTGTTTAGTGTGAGGACCATGAAAACCCATTCCCAGTTCTTCCAAATAAACCACTCCAAAAGCACACAGGCTTGGCTTCACAGGGCTTCTCAGAGCTTGGATTCTGAGATTGCAGTCATATGTAAGAAAAACATGATTCTGCAAGGAGCCATGGATTCCTGGCATTCCTCAGAATCTGTGAGAAGGAAGTAGGAGACGTTTCTGGGGGGGAGAGAGGAGAGACAGAGGTAGAATTGGAGGAGGTGGAGTACGCGAGAGGGTGGTGTTGGATGACTAAGGGGAGGAGAGAAAGAAAAGCAGGTGTTTTAGGAGAAGGAGTTGAGGTGTGTGTATGAGAGAGAGAGAGAGAGAGAGAGAGAGAGAGAGCGAGAGAATATATATATATATATATATATATATATATATATATATATACTGTATATATATATATATATATATATATATATATATATATTCACCTTTATTTAACCAGGTAGGCCAGTTGAGAACAAGTTCTAATTTACAACTGCGACCTGGCCAAGATAAAGCAAAGCAGTGCGACAAAAACAACAACACAGTTACACATGGAGTAAACAAATGTAGTCAATAACACAATAGAAAAAAAATCTATATATCTATAAACAGTGTGTGCAAATGAGGTAAGATTAGGGAGGTGAGGCAATAAATGTGCCGTAGTGGTGAAGTAATTACAATTTAGCAATTAAACACTGGAGAGATACTGGGGTGCAAAGGAGCAAAAAAACAAAAACAATATGGGGATGAGATAGTTGGATGGGCTATTTACAGATGGGCTATGTACAGGTGCAATGATCTGTGAGCTGCGCTGACAGCTGATGCTTAAAGTTAGTGAGGGAGATATGAGTCTCCAGCTTCATTGATTTTTGCAATTTGTTCCAGTCATTGACAGCAGAGAACTGGAAGGAAATGCGGCCAAAGGAAGAATTGGCTTCGGGGGTGACCAGTGAAATATACCTGCTGGAGCGCATGCTATGGGTGGGTGCTACTATGGTGACCAGTGTGCTGAGATAAG
Organism: Oncorhynchus nerka; assembly: GCF_034236695.1. Lineage (NCBI taxonomy): Eukaryota > Metazoa > Chordata > Actinopteri > Salmoniformes > Salmonidae > Oncorhynchus > Oncorhynchus nerka. The sequence continues at coordinate 14,337,269 of NC_088398.1, read as the reverse complement.
GCGGGACTTTACCTAGCAAATACTTATAGATGACCTGGAGCCAGTGGGTTTGGCGACGAATATGAAGCTAGGGCCAGCCAACAAGAGCATACAGGTCGCAGTGGTGTGTAGTATATGGGGCTTTGGTGACAAAACGGATTTGGAGGCTAATTTGATAGACTGCATCCAGTTGGCTGAGTAGAGTGTTGGAAGCTATTTTGTAAATGACATTGCCGAAGTCAAGGATCGGTAGGATAGTCAGTTTTACGAGGGTATGTTTGGCAGCATGAGTGAAGGATGCTTTGTTGCGAAATAGGAAGCCGATTCCAGATTTAATTTTGGATTGGAGATGTTTAAAAAAAAAATGTATTTCACCTTTATTTAACCAGGTAGGCAAGTTGAGAACAAGTTCTCATTTACAATTGCGACCTATCTTGCGACCTGGCCAAGATAAAGCAAAGCAGTTCGACACATACAACACATGGAGTAAAACAAACATACAGTCAATAATACAGTAGAAAAATAAGTCTATATACGATGTGAGCAAATGAGGTGAGATAAGGGAGGTAAAGGCAAAAATAAGGCCATGGTGGCTAAGTAAATACAATATAGCAAGTAAAACACTGGAATGGTTGATTTGCAGTGGAAGAATGTGCGAAGTAGAAATAGAAATAATGGGTTGCAAAGGAGCAAAATAAATAAATAAATACAGTAATAATGAGTAAGTAATAAGTATGTAAGTAGTAAGTAAGTAATAATAAGTAAATAAGTAAGTAATGCTTAATGTGAATCTGGAAGGAGAGTTTATAGTCTAACCAGACACCTAGATATTTGTAGTTTTCCACATATTCTAAGTCCGAACCGTCCAGAGTAGTGATGATAGTTGGGCGGGTGCGGGTGCGGGCAGCAATCGGTTGAAGAGCAGGCCACGGAAGGAGAGTTGTATGGCATTGAAGGTCGTCTGGAGGTTAGTTAATACAGTGTCCAAAGAAGGGCCAGAAGTATACAGAATGGTGTCGTCTGTGTAGAGGTGGATCAGAGAATCACCCGCAGCAAGAGCGACATCATTCATGTATACAGAGAAAAGAGTCAGCCCAGAGGGAAGGGGAGGGAGGGAGGGCTGGGTTTTCTCAAAACAAACCATGCTCTCCCCCCTCCCACACCCCACATCCCACTCTCCCCACACCCCACACCTATGCCCTGGGAGAGGAAGGGTGTTGCCCTGCCCGGTGGGTCACCTAACAGGTCACCCCTGTTACTAAGACGACTATTAATGCACTGCAACAACTCCAGGAAACAGAGAGCTGTTTATTCACTATGGCTGCGTCTGAAATGGCACCATATTCCCTATTTATTCCCATAGAGCGCTGGTCAAACGTGGTGCACTTCATAGGAAAAAGGGTGCCATTTCAGACACACTCTGTGTCAGATCCAGCATCAACACTTCCTCATCACCCTCAATATCATGGCAACGATATTATGATTTCTATTTTTAGGGGCAGGTCTGAATGCCAGCAGTGTAATTACTGTCTACTGGTCCTCTCAAACAGCAACAGCTGTGGCCAGGAGCTCCATGGTCCACCCTGCTGTATCCACAGTCAAAAGTTCCCTTCTGCTCCATAGAAAATCAGACCTGAAGGGCCCATAGGGCTCTGGTCAAAAGTAGGGCACTATATCAGGAATAATGTTCCATTTGGGACTGACAGCCTTTCTGTACTCCAAAACCCTACATCACTACTGTACTATACTGTACTGAACTGTACTGTACATTACAGAGAATGGGTATAGGATGGAACCTGAAACAAGTAGGAAAAAGTTGAGCTAGCCAATAAGAGGTCAGTATAGAGATGATGGAGGAGGATCAAATCAAAAGCAAATCTAATTTTAGTTGTCACACGCTTTGTGAACAAGAGTGAAATGCTTACTTACGAGCCCTTCCCAACAATAGAGAAGTAATAGAAAAGTAAAACACATAATAATAAATACACAATGAGTAACGATAACTTGGCTATATACACGGGGTACCAGTACGGAGTTGATGTGCAGGAGTACGAGGTAATTAAAGTAAATATGTACAGATAACTAGGAATAAAGTGACAGATAATAAACCGTAGTAGAAGCATTTGTGATGAGTAAAAAAAAGTTTCAAAAAGGGTCACTGTAGATATCTATTTGGTTAACTATTTAACTAACTATTTAGCAGTATTGTGGCTTTGGGGTAGAAGCTGTTCAGGGTCCTGTTGGCCCCAGACTTGCTGCACTGGTACCCCTTGCCGTGCGGTAGCAGAAAGCACAGTCTGTGGCTTGGGTGGCTGGAGTCTTTAACAATTTTAAGGGCCTTCCTCTGACACCACCTGGTATAGAGGTCCTGGATGGCAGGGAGATCGGCCCTTGTGTTGTACTGGACCGTACGCACTACCCTCTGTAGCACCCTCTGTAACACATTACCCTCTGTAGCGCGGTCAGATGTCAAGCAGTTGCCAAAGCAAGAGGTGATGCAGCCAGTCAAGATGCTCTCAATTGTGCAGCTGTATAACTTTTTGAGGATCTGAAGACCCATGGCAAATCTTTTGAGCCTCCTAAGGGGGAAGAGGTGTTGTTGTGACCTCTTTGAATGGTGAGCTGTACTCAATGAACAGCATTCTTACGTACAGTAGCTGTTCCTCTTGTCTGGGTGGGAAGGGGCAGTGTGGAGTGCAATAGAGATTGCGTCATCTGTGGATCTGTTGGGGCGGTATGCCCCAGGGTGTCTGGGATGATGGTGTTGCTTGTGAGCCATGACCAGCCTTTCTAAGCATTTCATGTCTACAGATGTGAGTGCTACGGGGAGATTTAGACAGGTTACCATTTAGACAGGTTACCTTGGCGTTCTTGGCCATAGAGACTATGGTGGTTTGCTTGAAACATGTAGGTATTACAGACTGGGTCAGGGAGAGGTTGAAAATGTCAGAGAAGACACTTGCCAGCTGGTCAGCGTATGCTCTGAGTACCCGTCCTGGTAATCCGTCTGGCCCTGCAGCCTTGTGATTGTTAACCTGTTGAAAGGTCTTACATCGGCTACGGAGAGCGTGATCACACAGTCGTCCGGAACAGCTGGTGCTCTCATGCATGGTTCAGTGTTGCTTGCCTCAAAGCAAGCAGGGAAGGCATTTATCTTGTCTGGTAGTCTAGAGTTTCTCTTTGTAATCCGTGATAGTTTGCAAGCCCTGTCACATCCGATGAGCATCAGAGCCGGTGTAGTAGGATTCAATCTTTGTCCAGTATTGACACTTTGCCTGTTTGATGGTTTGTCAGAGGGCATTGTGGGATTTCTTACAAGCGTCCAGCAGCTATATCCTTTAGCTCAGTGTGGATGTTGCCTGTAATCTATGGCTTCAGGTTGGGATATGTACGTACGGTCAATGTGGGTGTAACAGTATAGCTTCCGTCCGTCTCCTCGCCCCTACCTGGGCTTGAACCAGGGACCCTCTGCACACATCGACAACAGCCACCCTTGAAGCATTGTTACCCATCGCCCCACAAAAGCTGCGTCCCTTGCAGAGCAAGGGGAACAACTACTTCAAGGTCTCAGCGTGAGTGACGTCACCGATTGAAACGCTATTAGTGCGCACCCTGCAAACTAGCAAGCCATTTCACATCGGTTACATGGGCACAACGTTGTTGATGCACTTATTAATGAAGACGGTGGCTGATGTGATAAATTCCTCAATGCCATCGGATGAATCAGGGAAAATATTCCAGTCTGTGCTAGCGAAAAAGTCCTGTAGTGTAGCATCCGCTTCATCAGACCACTTCTGTATTGAGCGCATCATTGGTACTTCCTGTTTGAGTTTTTGCTTGTTAAGCAGGAATGCTGAGTTCAGTGTGATAACAATGCTTCATCTGCTCCTGGCATCCTGATCGGTGCTGCAGAGCACAGATGATTTGTAATGTGGAGGGTGGGTTTGGGGGAGGGAGAGAGAGAGGGAGAGATGGAGTGAGGGAGGGTTTTACAGCAGGTAGGAGGCCATTGTCACTGGGCATGACTTACAAGAAGAGGAAAAAAATATTTTGTCTCTGCTCTCCCTTGCCCGTAGGCGTGCTGTGTAGAGCCGGATCTGTAAACCTCAATGGATTCTATTTGTGTAGAACAAGGCGTGGACCTGAGGATCTTCCCACTCACAGAGAAACTCTCTATCTCTCTCTCTCTGCCCCTCTCTCTCTCAGTCTGTCTGTCTGTCTGTCTGTCTGTCTGTCTGTCTGTCTGTCTGTCTGTCTGTCTGTCTGTCTGTCTGTGTCTGTCTGTCTGTCTGTCTGTCTGTCTGTCTGTCTTCTGTCTGTCTGTCTGTCTGTCTGTCTGTCTGTCTGTGTCTGTGTCTGTGTCTGTGTCTGTGTGTGCCTGTCTGTGTCTGTCTGTCCGTCCGTCCGTCCATCCCAGATCAGCACCCCGTCAAAAAATTCAGGAGAATACTAGCATAATTATTTTTAGTGAAGCCACTATTTTCTGCTCTGCTTTTTTTCATATTTTATCTGCAAAACAAGAAGTAAAAGCAGATGTTTAGTTTGTTTTAGACATGCAAAGCATCCAGGGATGGGATGTGTGTGATGTCCCAGGAGGCCATGAGGCAATTTCACATTCCTCTGTATGACTACCTGACTACTAAACTTTATTTTTCAGATAAGCCCAAATGTGAAACATCGGCCTTTAATGGACAGTACTTAGCTGGCTACTCCCAGTACATCCGTGTGTGCTTGAGTGTGTGAGAAAGACACATTCTCTCCAGTCTACATCTGCCCGCTGATGAGACAGTTCAGACACTGTTACATTACTGTAAGTTATGCATTGATGACTCAGTGGTTTCTGGGATTGTGTGTGGTGGTCGAACACACGTCACTGTTGTCTACTCTGTGCCCTCTGTCGCCCAGCACATTGGCAGAAGCCCTCCTTCCCATTACTAGTGGAAAAGTCAGGCCCCATCACACCTCATCTCCATTTCTACTGTTTGAAGATTAATGAGGGTATTCCAGATTTGACATCCATCCATTTGACTGTCATTACAACCAATTAGCAATTTAGCAGTTGTAAATATATCATTTAAATGAGGAGTTTGCTGTATAGTGAATAATGACAGGCGGAACCATGGGCGTTACTGTGGATCAGTAATAAGTTAGGAATGTTGGGCAAGAAAATAGACCCACAGACTCCTTCAGTTTACTGACTTGTCAAACGCTGTTAAGTCAGACATTTGACGCCCAATATATCACTTCTCAAGTGACAAGTATTGGCCACCCTTAAATAAACTCAATAAACGTCAAAATACTGCACTCAGTCAGTTAACAATATTTGAATCACAAACCCTATTTAAAACCCAAAGAAATCAACGAACTGAAAGGTTTTGTATGCCTTCCAATTTAACCAGTTGTTTTTCAATTTGGACCACAATTCCTTCAAAATCTGAAGATGTTTTTGAGAAACTTCAAATAATACAGCAATTTGTCAATACATCATGTCATAAATCAAGAACAAGAAGGATCCAAAACGATTGTTTTGGAAAATGGAAAATGAAAAAAATGAGTAATTCTGAATTCCTTGTCTCCCAGTCAGTCATTCCGGGTCTCTCGCTCCACACATGAAGCAGGATGGAGGATCTGCTGTCATCTGGTTTCAATGATTAGGAGACGCTCTGTTTGGTGAACTTGTTGAAGGGCTCTCCAGCATAAACCTTGCTCTATCTTCATACCTCTCTAGCATAAACCTTTCTCTACCTCCATACCTCTCTAGCATAGAGAAAGGTTTATGCTAGAGAGGTATGGAGATAGAGGAAGGTTTATCTCCGTACCTCTCTAGTATAAACCTTTCTCTATCTCCGTACCTCTCTAGTATAAACCTTTCTCTATCTCCGTACCTCTCTAGCATAAACCTTTCTCTATCTCCATACCTCTCCAGCTCTTGCTCTCTCTCTCTCTCTCTCTCTCTCTCTCTCCCTGTCTCTGACTCGCTCTCCATATCTCCCTCCCTCTCAGTATATCTCTCTCTTTTGTCTCTCTCTCGTCCATCTTTCTCTTTCTGTCCGCCCCTCTATTTTTCTCTCTCTCTCGTCCGTCTCTTTTTCTCTCCCCGTCAATCCCTCTCTTTCTCTTTCTCTCTCCCCATCCCCCTTTCTCTCGCTCTCTTTCTCCTCTCTCTTCCTTTAACTAAATAAACAGGAAAGAGAGCCTTGTAACCAGAGCTTCCCACACAGGGCCAGTACGGCTGGGGCTGTGGCAGGCCAAGGGTTCAAGCAACATACACATATTCACTGCTCCTCCATCCCACCATGCTACTCCTGCCACAGAGCGCGTCTGTAAGCAGGTTTGCATGTCTGTGAGCTGGTCGCTGACAGTATTTTTCTTCATGAAGTCTTTTTAAACCGTAAACACACTTAGTAAAGCTGACTGACTGACGGCCCCAAAGATTAAGAAGTAAGGACTGACTGACGGATGTGCTGACTGCAGAACATACAATATAATCATTCTAAATAGAAAAAAACATGTATAAAGCACCACTGAGCAAAATCCACATATGAGATTGATTAGAATGCATGTTATTTTACACTCAACAGTAGTGTCCTCTAGTGCTAGCTCAGCTTCTGGTTAGCACTGTACTGACTTGTGATTGGCTGGCTGGGGTTCTTGTGGAGTCGCCCTCGGATGATCAGAACCCGTCGGGCTAAATACCACGATGGTTCTCTGTGGGATTTGGGAAAGGGTGTGTGTGTGTAAGTGTGTGTTTGGGGAAGTGTGTGGAGTGGAGTAGAGGGGAGGGGAAACTGAATCATGTATGGTTTCTGGACAATGAAGTTACTGTTGTAATCTCTCCAAAACCATATGAGGGCACTCTTTCTTTTTCCCATGTCTAAACAGGGTCTGTCCTGTCATCACCTTATCCATGGCCACTGAAACACAGGCTTAATTGAAATAAATTCCACCAGAAGCATTAGTTTTCTATGGACTCAAGGAATCTGTTGCTGGAAAACCCCAAAAAGTCATTAATTTAGAGAGAATAATAAATCATCTGTAATACTCTTAATGCATTGTGGTTCAGGATCAATTTACTGGTTGTCTTTACTTGAACCCTACAAATTCAAGTCACCCCCAGGCCCCATATTAAACCTTTTGGTTTTCGCCTTGTTTTTTCTTGGCTCATAGGAAATCTCTTTCAGTTCTGAGAATGATGGAGGGGTGGATGAGAGAGAAATTAAAAGATAAATAGATACACAGAGAGGGAGGGAGAAAGAGGCATGGAAGGTTCCCAGCTGTGCTCTACCCCCTATGTGGGGTGTGTGGGTGTGCTCACGTCCCCCTCACAGACAATAGCAGAGGCTATGTGTGCTCATGCCAGGTCATGGGTCAAGGTTGCTAAGGCTGAGAGGCAGACATATTTATATGGTGGTATGGAGGGGAGGAAGGCTAAGGCTGAGAGACTGACGAGGGCCAGTGTGTGTGTGTGTGTGTGTGTGTGTGTGTGTGTGTTGAAAGAGTGTATGAGTTTGCATTCTGACACTAAGAATTCTGGGACCACTAAGGCTGATGGGGGCAAACACCTTGACCCACCTACACCTTTCTTCTTCTGTCTTTATTACCATCCTCTGTCTATAGGCTACATTCCATCCATCTACACTGCCTCTGCCACCCTTCACTGTTTTATCCCATTGTTATTCCACTGCCTGTTTCTCATCCACTCTGCTCTCTCACCCTGGCCCTTATTCTCCCATTCTGCGCTCGCCCTGGCCCTTATTCTCCCTCTCTCCCTGCACTCACTGCTCTCTTCTTATCAGTGTCGTCTGCAGCCCCCCTGGTCAGACTAATTTGCTGTCTGTCAGTGGCTGTGTGTGTGTGTTTCTGTGTGTGTGTGTGTGTGTGTGTGTGTCTGTCAATGACTGCGTAATTGGAGACGTTTAGGAGGTCATCTCATCCAGGTAGGCGGGGGCCGGAATGTGTGACGGACCAGGAACCCTAGCTTCCCACGCCTGTACCACCCCAGAGCCATTTTGGAATCATCTAATCTCATAGTATATAGAGGGGCATACGTAACCTAACAAATTATTAGGCACATGCAACTTGGTGAAATCTTAGGCATTAGGCATACACTACCGGTCAAAAGTTTCAGAACACCTACTCATTCAAGGGTTTTTCTTTATTTTTACTATGTTCTACATTGTAAAACTGTGAAAACATTTAACAAAAACTATGAAATAACACATATGGAATCGTGTCGTAATCACAAAAGTGTTCAACAAGATTCTTCAAAGTAGCCACCCACCCTTTGCACAATCTTGGCATTTTCTCGACCAGCTTCACCTGGAATGCTTTTCCAACAGTCTTGAAGGAGTTCCCATATATGCTGAGCACTTGATGGCTGCTTTTCCTTGACTCTGTCGTCCGACCAAACCATCTCAATTGAATTGAGGTCAGGTGATTGTGGAGGACAGGTCATCTGATGCAGCACTCCATCACTCTTCTTCTTGGTAAAATAGCCCTTACACAGCCTGGAGGTGTGTTCGGTCACTGTCCTGTTGAAAAACAAATGATAGTCTCACTAGGCCAAAACCAGATGGGATGGCGTATCTCTGCAGAATGCTGTGGTAGCCATGCTGGTTAAGTGTGCTTTGAATTCTAAACGAATCACAGACAGTGTCATCAGCAAAGCAGCCCCACACCATAATACCTCCTCCTCCATGCTTTATGGTAGGAAATACACATGCGGAGATCATCCGTTCACCCACACCACGTCTCACAAAGACACGGCGGTTGGAACCAAACATCTCCAATTTGGACTCCAGATAAAAGGGCACATTTCCACTGGTCTAATGTCCATTGCTTGTGTTTCTTGGCCCAAGCAAGTCTCTTCTTATTATTGGTGTCCTTTAGTAGTGGTTTCTTTGCAGCAATTTGACCATGAAGGCCTGATTCACACAGTCTCCTCTGAACAGTTGATGTTGAGATGTGTCTGAACTCTGTGAAGCATTTATTTGGGCTGCAATTTCTGAGGCTGATAACTCCAATGAACTAATCCTCTGCAGCAGAGGTAACTCTGGGTCTTCCTTTCCTGTGGCGGAGCTTGTTGATATTTGCGACTGCCGTTGATGAAATCTCCCATATTGACTGACCTTCATGTCTTAAAGTAACGATGGACTGTAATTTCGCTTTGCTTATTTGAGCAGTTCTTGCCATAATATGGTATTTTACCAAATAGGGTATCTTCTGTATACCCACCCTACCTTGTCACAACACAACTGATTGGCTCAAACTAATTAAAAAGGAAATAAATTCCACACATTTACTTTTAAGAAGGCACACCTGTTAACTGAAATGCATTCCAGGTGACTACCTCATGAAGCTGGTTGAGAGTAAGTCCATCCAATAAACACCTGTCATGATCTCTGTCAAACCTTTATAATTAGATTCATTCACTTCATGATAAATCCCGACATGACTTGACATGGTTATCTTGATGGAAATTGGTTATTATTTATGAGAATTGTTAGCTTTGAGTGGCCAGGACTCCCCCACTTTGTTTTTGTGTTCAGAACTTGTGTTGTGTTGAGTTTCAGATGAGGTTTGCGATAGCATTTTGCACAGATGTAATTGCTAAGGCTTGGGAGAGTCTCACCCTTGAGTTGCATGAGTTGTGTCAGATGTAATTATTGGGATGGGGTTTACCCTGTGTAGCATCTCATGTTGCTGTGGAAAATAGCAGAGCATGGAAGACAGTGTAATGAGGTACATTTGATTACATTTGTGAAACTGCTGTGGCAATCTGAAATGGCACCATAAAATGCTCTTACTCAGGCCAAAGGGAGGGAGGGAGGGAGGGAGGGAGAGAGAGAGAGGGAGGGAGAGGGAGAGGGAGAGAGAGGGAGGGAGGGAGGGGGAGAGGGAGGGAGGGAGGGAGGGGGAGAGGGAGGGAGGGAGGGAAATAACTACCTGGTGTGTGAGTGAATGGAGAGAGTCATGAGAGCAGAGCAGAGGCGACATAACAATGGAGGTTTGTTGTTCTGTCTGAGCTGGGTTCACAGAGAGGGGTCACGGAAACCAGCCGTGCTTTTGGAAATAAATAATTTATCACCTGGTGATTCCCTGGGGTAGAGTTACTAGTGAAAGAGAGAGAGATGGAGAGAGAGAGAAAATATCATAAGGGAGGAAGCGCGCGATGGGGAGAGAGAAAAAGAGAGTGTAGAGACCAAGACAAGTATAATTGAAACATATACAGTACTGTATTTTATGTTAAAAGATAAAGTATGCAAACATGGTACATTGTGGTGTAATGTCTTTAAAAGATAACAATTTGTACCTCCCTGTAAAATACCCTGATGGAGATCGACTGAGACCATAACGTTGGTTAAAAGATCCATTACATTTTTGGAAGCATCAAGATTGGAACATGTAAAATAAAATAAAATGGAAAATAAATGTTTTGAGGAACTGAATCAGAACCGGGAACAAAAGTGATCTATACTGTTCTGGAACAGAACCGCTATTTTTTAAAACATGGGAACCGGTTAGTCTTTTACGTTCCGGACATTTTTTTCCAGTCCCACAAAAAAACACAACAAAGCGCCTATGCAAAGTCCTCACTCTGTCACTCAGAAACAATTTCCAGTGTCTGCATGTAAGCTACCTGGCCCTCCCCCTCCAAAGCATTCTAGTCTACTGATGTTACAAGCAGGATTCAGAAATTAGGGAGATACATTTTTATTTGAGAAGAAAATATACATTTTGTCAAGGCTAGTTAAGGATATTATAGTTATTATGTTTCACATTGGATTTATTAACTACAAAAAGGTAAGATGTGTTTTTATTTTAATTATCTTGCTGCTCTGCACACACAAGCTTGTTAGCTAGCTCTGGGCTAACGTTAAGCCTACTCTTGGATGTTCAAAGACATTCAAAGTTCCTTCACAGATCCACTCCTCCGTAGGTATAATTCTGTGGGCCTAATTCAGATAATGCATGTCATCATAACAAGATGCTCAGTGCTTTAACCCAAGCCTCCTCCACCCTCTCTCGCTCGCTCCCCACCTGCAAAATATTCATACACTGAGTACAAAGCATTAAGTACACCTTCCTACCTTCCTAGTACACCCCCCCCAACAGCCTCAATTTGTCGGGACATGGACTCAAAAAGGTGTCAAAAGCGTTCCACAGGGATGCTGGCCCATGTTGACTCCAATGCTTCCCACAGATGTGTCAAGTTGGCTGGATGCCCTTTTGGTGGTGGATCATTCTTGATACACACGGGAAACTGTTGCAGTTCTTGACAGTTCACCTACTACCATACCCCGTTCAAAAGCACTTTTGTCTTGCCCATTCACACATGCACAATCCACGTCACAATTGTCTCAAGGCTTAAAATCCCTTATTTAACCTATCTTCTCCCCTTCATCTACACTGAATGAAGTGGATTTAACAAGTGACATCAATAAGGGATCATAGCTTTCTCCTGGATTTCCATGGTCACTCTATGTCATGGAAAGAGCAGGTGTTTTTAATGTTTTGTACACTACATATTTCAGTGATATAATGCTTTATTGGTCTATCTCAGGCAATAAAGCATTAGACAACCCCAACTCTAACCCTAGCTTCAAGTCCACCTCCCAGTTCAACCTTAACACAAAATATGGCTTTATCCTCAGTGGCACAGTATGCTAGTTAGGTGTGCACATTGGAAAAAGGACACATTTTTGGACTGGTGGTCTCAACATGTAAGACAGCGATGGCCTGACCACAACTCACACCCTACATCAACCTGAAAGGACACTCCCATTGCATCTAGATCACCTGTCAGTGAAAGAGCTTGGTGGAAAACACACTTCTCCTACTTGCCCAAAAAAGACGAAAAAGGACAGAATGGAGGAATTGAAAAAGTATTAAACTGAGGTTGTCTGCATCAATTTCACCAGGGATGAAAAGGCTTGTTAATTACTAGCAGATATCATCTATTGTGTGTGGGTGTGGGAGGGGCTTAGTCATGTCTTCCCCGCCCGTCCCGTGTGTCATGTCCACGGGGGTGTTGGGAAATCCAATGGGTTAGGGGGGCTGGAGTCCGCTCCCTCAGTTGGGTTGGTTCTCTCTGAAGTGTCCTAGTGACAGTAACTAGATCCATTGTAAGGCCGTCTAGCCGACAGACAGATCAGTGAGCACCGAGCGGCTACCTGTCAGAATCATCAACATGACCTCTAAGAGAGAAAGAGACAGAGAGAGAGAGAGAGCCTGTCACTGACCATGGAGACTGGCATTCACAGAAAGGGAGTGGTTGTAAGTGATCACCCACCACCCCCACTGACAGTGCAGATCAGATAGCCCATCTCTAGCTAACTTCTCTCTCCCTCTTCCCTCTCTCTCTTTCTCTCACTCCTCTCTCTCACAGGGCACTTATCGAAAAGCAAAACGTCTGTAGCAAGTAGAAACAACAACAGCAAGTACTGTACTGCTGGTCAATGTCTCTCCCTCCCTCGGCCTCCTCAGAGACAGTGTTGCATCATGGGCTGTAACCCCCTGTGTGTTGCTTGTGAGCCATTTTCCCCATCCACAGGGTAGTTTATCCTGCTCCTGCCCTGCCTGGCCCAGACTTGCTCTTAAATTCCAGTACTCGGCAGTATTGGATTATGAGCTCGTAGTGGGAAAAGTAAAAAGCTGCTTTATTGCGGCTCATCCATTTGGTTTATGTCTTATTAAATGATGGAGCAGGAAGGCCAGTAACAGGTATGTCAGACATGTCCCCCCCTCCAACGTTATATTGTCTTCATTTCAATATGCTGGGAGGACTTGTTTTCACTATGTGTGTGTGTTGTTTTCCCCTGAGGACCAACACTAGGTAGGTCAGTAAACTACAGGGATTGTCTGTCTCTGAACCTAGACACTCTCAAACCCAAACGACCCCACATCTAGAAGCCTCTTCACCCAATAAAAATAGAGGGTCTGTGTGTGTGGAGACATTCTACTTATTGAAATGAGTTAATACTTTCTTTGCTTATTCGTGTGATTTTTCAGGATTTTCACTTTCTGTGATTTGAAAATGACAAATGAATACACAAGTGTCAAATTGTCAATCTCTCGAGGCTTAATAATAGTGGAAATACAACCTCAAACATATTTTGGGTGCAATTTGTGCACATAGCTATCTAATAAGTTACCCTTGCAAACATGTTAAGCTGAAACAAATATGAACATGCTGAACTGCAGAATAAATCAGTAACAAATAAGTACATTTCTAAAAATCTATCCAAAATAACTAGACACCATAATGAATGTTCCCGTGTTTCCTCTTCACGCTAAAGGTGCTAGGTCTGATGTTGAGATAAACAGATATATAGGTCATGACGGCTGTCTGCCCTGCATGGTACGTTTAACCAAACGCCTTATCTATGGGCAGACGGCTGATATCTGCAGTTTGCTGCTCTTCCCTGTACAGTCACTGGAGAGCTGAGGGCTCTGTAGGCTACTACAAAAGTAAATGAAGAGTTTCTTTCCAAAACGATGTATATCAATTTTCAGAAATGTTGGTAAATTCGCTTTTATTGTTTAAAGATCTTATGAAAGAGAATAATGTGTTTTTTCACTATCTAATCATGGCATGGGCTTGTTCAATGACAGACACATATTTGTTTGAAATCTATCACTTGCTGGTTTCATTTCAGAGAAACAAATAATCATGCTTATTTAGCAAAACACCATATATCAGCCCCACTCTAAATAAGTAGTACTGCTAGGTTTTTACACAGTCAAATGTAACAAATAACTACTTTTTTTTCATAAAGAAATGTACAAATGATACATTTGTGACATCACTATTTAGAAAATACATAAACAAATGTAATCAATACAGTAATATGAGCTATGTATGTAAAACATACAATTTTTACATTTGAGTAATTTATCCAGAGTGACTTACAGTTACTGCATTCATCTTAAGATAGCTAGGTGAGACAAATCCATATCCACAGTCAAATACGCAGTATAAGGGGAGCAAAAGAAAAGAGAGTATAGATAGTCATATTTCGTCCACATGCTTCCACAGGTCTGACCTCAGTATATCAATGTTGTCATTAAAACTACATTTCATGTCTCAGTGGCTTTCTCCATAATATTTACTCTTGTGTTGCTGCAGTTCAAGAGAATTCTTCCCGTATATGATATCAGGACAGGGAGAATTCAAATAAACATGCAGTTGGAGGTAACAAGTTTAAGATGTCACAATCAGACACACATCCATCATGGCCGCCGCCAATAGGCCAGCGTGTCGCTGTGGGTTACCACTAACAGGAAACCAGGAAGGGGGATACATCAGTGAAATTACACCACGTGTACACAGGCTGCATCGCTTCTCATTCAGACATGGGAATAATTAGCCAAACAGTAAATATAGTGAAATAAAATAATATACAAACGGGAACACTGAGACAGATGTACATCAAGACAGTTCCAGTTGCTGGCAACTTTGGGAGTGAAGTGGAAAGTACTATAGGCCTAATTTCAAATCAAAATCAAATCAAATTTTATTAGTCACATGCGCCATTCACAACAGGTAGACAACAGTAAAATGCTTACTTACGAGATCCTAACCAACAGTGCAGTTTCAAAAAATATGGATAAGAATAAGAGATAAAAGTAACAAGTAATTAAAGAGCAGCAGTAAAGAATAACAATATATATAGGGGGGTGCTGGTACAGAGTCAATGTTAAACATGTGTTGTAAATGTTTGTCAGCACAGCATTATGACAGCATTTTCTAAACTGCAGAGGGGGTTCTTGCTATTATTTTGTAGGTTTCCTATACCATTATCTTCTGTAGAATGCATTTATTAAACCCCTCTTGTACAGTATATTCAAATCTAGAAGTGCAGTACTTGAACAAGGATGGGTTCAAACATTTACAGGAAGTAGTCAGGGGTGCGTCTAGTCACATGAGGCTCTCCACGTCGAGGCACCGGTTACTTGAGGTAGTATGTACAGTTGAAGTTAGAAGTTTACATGCACCTTAGCCAAATACATTTAAACTCAGTATTTCACAATTCCTGACATTTAATCCTAGTAAAAACTCCCTGTTTTAGGTCAGTTAGAATCACCACTTTATTTTAAGAATATGAAATGTCAGAATAATAGTAGAGAGAAGGATTTATTCCAGCTTTGATTTATTTCATCATATTCCCAGTGGGTCAGAAGTTTACATACACTCAATTAGTATTTGGTAGCACTGCCTTTAAATTGTTTAACTTGGGGAAAATGTTTTGGGTAGCCTTCCACAAGCTTCCCACAATACGTTGGGTGAATGTTGTCCCATTCCTCCTGACAGAGCTGGTGTAACTGAGTCAGGTTTGTAGGCCTCCTTGCTCACACACGCTTTTTCAGTTCTGCCCACAAATTGTCTATGGGATTGAGGTCAGGGCTTTGTGATGGCCACTCCAATACCTTGACTTTGTTGTCCTTAAGCCATTTTTCCACAACTTTGGAAGTATGCTTGGGGTCATTGTCCATTTGGAAGACCCATTTGCGACCAAGCTTTTACTTCCTGACTGATTTCTTGGGATGTTTCTTCAATATATTCACGTAATTTTCCTTCCTAATGAAGCCATCTATTTTGTGAAGTGCACCAGTCCCTCCTGCAGCAATACACCCCCATAACATGATGCTGCCACCCCCGTGCTTCA
The DNA here is from genome assembly GCF_034236695.1 of Oncorhynchus nerka. NCBI lineage: Eukaryota > Metazoa > Chordata > Actinopteri > Salmoniformes > Salmonidae > Oncorhynchus > Oncorhynchus nerka. Next base: position 14,321,622 of record NC_088398.1, on the reverse strand, counting down.
CGGTTGGGATGGTGTTCTTCGACTTGTGTACCTCTCCCCTTTTCCTCCAAACATAACGATGGTCATTATGGCCAAACAGTTCTATTATTGTTTCATCAGACCAGAGGACATTTCTTCAAAAAGTACAATCTTTGTCCCCATGTGCAGTTGCAAACAGTAGTCTTTTTAATGGCGGTTTTGGAGCAGTGGCTTCTCCTTTGCTGAGCGGCCTTTCTGATTATGTCGATATAGGACTCATTTTACTCTGTATATAGATACTTTTGTACCTGTTTCCTTCCGCATCTTTACAAGGTCCTTTGCTGTTGTTCTGGGATTGATTTGCACCTTTCAACCAAACTACATTAATCTGTAGGAGACAGTACTGCGTCTCCTTCCTGAGTGGTATGACGGCTGCGTGGTCCCATGGTGTTTATACTCGCGTACTATTGTTTGTACAGTTGAACGTGGTACCTTCAGAGGGTTGGAAATTGCGTCCAAAGATGAACCAGACTTGTGAAGGTTTCCAATTTTCTTCCCGAGGTCTTGGCTGATTTCTTTTGATTTTCCCATGATGTCAAGCAAAGAGGCACTGAGTTTGAAGGTAGGCCTTGAAATACATCCACAGGTACACCTCCAATTGACACAAATGATGTCAATTAGCCTATCAGAAACTTCTAAAGCCAATTTTCCAAGCTGTTTAAAGGCACAGTCAACTGAGTGTAAACTTGTATGTAAACTTCTGACCCACTGGAATTGTGATACAGTGAATTATAAGTGAAATAAGCTGTCTGTAAACAATTGTTAGAAAAATTCCTTGTGTCATGCAATGTAATGTCCTAACAGACTTGCCAAAACTATAATTTGTTAACAAGAAATATGTGGAGTGGTTAAAAAACTAGTTTTAATGACTCCAACCTAAGTGTATGCAAACTTCTGACTTCAACTGTACATGTAGGTAGAGTTAATTAATGTGACTATGCATAGATGACAACAGAGGGTGGCAGTGGTGTGGGAGGGGGGGGGCAATGCAAATAGTCTGGGTAGCCATTTGACTAGATGTTCAGGAGTCTTAGGGCTTGGGGGTAGAAGCTGTTTAGAGGCCTCTTGGACCTAGACTTGGTGCTCTGGTACCGCTTGCTGTGCTGTAGCAGAGAGAACAGTCTATGACTAGGGTGGCTGGAGTCGTTGACAATTTTTAGACCCTTCCTCTGACACCGCCTAGTATTGAGGTCCTGATGGCAGGAAGCTTGGCCCCAGTGATGTACTGGGCCGTTCGCACTACCCTCTCTTGTGCCTTGCGGTCAGAGGCCGAACAGTTGCCATACCAGACAGTGATGCAACCCGTCAGGATGCTCTCGATGGTGCAGCTGTAGAATCTTTTGAGGATATGATAACCCATGCCAAATCTTTTCAGTCTCCTGAGGGGGAAGAGGTTTTGTCGTGCCCTCTTCACAACTGTCATGGTGTGCTTGGACCATGTTTGTTTGTTGGTGATGTGGACACTAAGGAACTTGAAGCTCTCAACCTGCTCCACTGCAGCTTCGTCGATGGGAATGGTGGCGTGGTTGGCCCTCTTTTTCCTGTAGTCCACAATCATCTCCTTTGTCTTGACCACGTTGAGGGAGAGGTTGTTGCCCTGGCACCACACGGCCAGGTCTCTGACCTCTTCCCTATAGGCGGTCTCATTGTTGTCGGTGATCAGGCCTACCACTGATTTGTTATCGTCAAATTTAATGACGGTGTTTGAGTCGTGCCTGGCCATGCAGTCATGAGTGAACAGAGAGTACAGGAGGAGGCTGAGCACGCACCCCTGATGAGCCCGTGTTGAGGATCAGCGTGGCGGATGTGTTGTTACCTACCCTTATCACCTGGGGGTGGCCTGTCAGGAAGTCCAGGATCCAGTTGCAGAGGGAGGTGTTTAGTCCCAGGGCCCTTAATTATTGATGAGCTTTCAGGGCACTATGGTGCAGAACGCTGAGCTGTAGTCAATGAATAGCATTCTCACATAGATGTTCCTTTTGTCCAGGTGGGAAAGGGCAGTGTGAAGTGCAATAGAGATTGCATCATCTGTGGATCTGTTGGGGCGGTATCCAAATTGGAGTGGGTCTAGAGTTTCTGGTATGATGATGTTGATGTGAGCCATGACCATCCTTTCAAAGCATTTCATGGCTACAGACGTGAATGCTACGGGTCGGTAGTCATTTAGGCAGGTTACCTTAGTGTTCTTGGGCACAGGGACTATGGTGTTCTGTTTAAAACATGTTGGTATTACAGACTCGGACAGGGAGAGGTTGAAAATGTCAGTGAAGACACTTGCTAGTTGGTCAGCGCATGCTCGCAGTACACGTCCTGGTAATCCATCTGTCCCTGTGGCCTTGTGAATGTTGACCTGTCTAAAGGTCTTACTCACATCGGCTGCGGAGAGTGTGATCACACAGTCTTCGGGTACAGCTTTCAGTCACCCAATCTGTTGTTCTTCTCTTGCTGCGAGTCATATATCTACAGTTTGAATTATCTGACTGATTAAAAATCTCCAAATCTCCTCAGACGTTGTTATTTGCAGTCCGTTGGGAGTGAGAACCTAACTTGGGAGTGAGAACCTAACTCCTCCTCCTCTCTCTCTAATGGCGATATGTCCCACAGAGTGTTAACATGTCAGGCCAGAGGCCAGCAGAGCGGTAGACACCCCCTGCCTCTTATCACCCCAGGAGTGATATTATCATGTCACCGTGACCACGGCAACAGACATTGCTCTTCGGGAACAGAAAGGGAGGAGAGGTGGGGAGAGGAGAGGCGGAGAGGAGAGAGTAGGAGGCGGAGGTGAGTAATGTGGTCTCATCTAGTAGGAGACCAAGGAGAAATAGGAGCGATAACACTGACTAACTTTTATTGACCTTCAGAGATTCTTGTGGAAAGAATATGCTCCAAAAAATGACACAGTACTTTATGCCATGAATAGTAAACAATATGACACTGTCTGCGGGAACACCTGCTAAAACACTGAAACATGTATCTTATTCCAAGACACTTGTCCAAACCAGTTTTTCACAGTCAACTTGATATTGATACGTTTGGTTGACTGCTTCGGGAAATGTTCAGCACAAAAGATAAAAAGGCAATAACCATCATCACTATTTATCCAATTAGATGTCCCAAAAGGCACTCTGTTTTCTGTACTACGTTTGGCCAGAGCCCTATGGGCCCATACCCTAACTAGCCCTATGGGCCCTAGTACAAAGTAGTGCACCATTAAGGGAAAAAGGTGCCATTTGGAATACAGTAGAGAAAAAGTACACTGTCAGATGTATAGCTGACCGACGGAAAACCAACCAACCATCAAAACATTTCCATTATGTCAAAGTTTTCGGATATATTTCCACAAAAAAAAAGGAAAATTGTTGCTATGACAGCCTTTCCCCGGCCTGCTCACCCAACGTATAAATCCATGTGATTATGATCCCATGTCTGGCCAGAGTGCTTAACCAATAAGTTATCTGGATACAGTGGAGGCGAGGAGTACACCTCAGGCCCAATACATCCAACCACATGTCTCAGGCATGAAGTTCCCGCTGCACACGGCCGGCCCACACACGGGTTTGGTCTTTAGCAGTGACCACGGGGGACGGCGGGGATAATCGCAGCCACATGCTCCAGACAGTTTTTACTGTAAATACACTTTCACACAGAAAAGTGTGAGAACTTTTTCACCAGCACATCTGAGGCACCCATCCTCTTTCGCTCTCTCTCTACCCCCACATTACTCTTCCCCTCTCTCCTTCTCCCACCTCCCTCTACCCTCTCCTAGCTGCTCCCCATATGTGCAGGTTTGTGTCCTGTAACTATTGGACCAGGTCAGGTCAGAGACCTATCTACTTACCTGGAACCATGGAACCATGCCTAGCTACTCCTGGAAATCCTGGAAGCATGCAGCCTCAGATAGTAAACAGGTCCTGCCCTGCACACCATACCATTACATGGGCAGCACAGAAACTAGACAAACGAAAGGTGTAACAGGTCAACACTCAAAAAGATGTTGCATAAAGCTCACTTGATCTTTTGATATTTTTCTATTATTTTCACTGCATCAGGGATAGCGTACAAACATATTTTTTCTATTATTTTCACTGCATCAGGGATAGCGTACAAACATATTTTTTCTATTATTATCACTGCATCAAGGATAGCGTACAAACATATTTTTTCTATTATTTTCACTGCATCAGGGATAGCGTACAAACATATTTTTTCTATTATTATCACTGCATCAAGGATAGCGTACAAACATATTTTTTCTATTATTATCACTGCATTAAGGATAGCGTACAAACATATTTTTTCTATTATTATCATCACTGCATCAAGGATAGCGTACAAACATATTTTTTCTATTATTTTCACTGCATCAAGGATAGCGTACAAACATATTTTTTCTATTATTTTCACTGCATCAGGTATAGAGTACAAACATATTTTTCTATTATTTTCACTGCATCAGGGATAGAGTCAAACATATTTTTTCTATTATTTTCACTGCATCGGGGATAGAGTACAAACATATTTTTTCTATTATTTTCACTGCATCGGGGATAGAGTACAAACATATTTTTGAGTGCGGACCCATTACATCTTTTGTTTGTCTGAATTCACGGGTTTTATGCACCAGCCAAGCTTCTGGGAAAGTGCAATGGTCCCATTTTGATCAGTACATAAACTGCAACTTGTATGTGTTACATTGAATTGTATGTTTATACAGTACATAATGCTAATGTAATGATAACATGATTTATCCAATTATGTAGTTCTGGATATAAAGTGAATCCCACAGGCATGTTACAAGCCAGAATGTATTATTTGCAAATTTGTTTAGCATTTCTGTAAAACATGAATATTCTCCTAATGACATGACAGTCGTATCTCAGGCTAAAGGCGATGACTCCGAAGATAAGCGGTTCCCCAAATGTAAACCATTTCTCCTTCAGCTCCTGGGTGGTCTGGGTAAGACAAAGGAGTAGGAACATCTTTCCAAGTTAGAAAAGATTCATGATACACTAGAAAACCTCTAAACCTTTAAGGGAAAGGTATTCATTGTCATTCCTTCACCAAGGGTGAATGTGTCATATCGTAGTGATTTAAACTTGTTCAGGTATTCAACGCTGCGTCATGCAATATGCAGAGAACATGTCTATACTTCCCATCAATCCTGCACGTCTTGTCCTAGTCAGCAGCTGCTATGTAGAGGGACACTGAGAATCATCGATTCCATCTGTTAATGCCTCAGCTCCTATCCTCTTCCTATTAGCTTCCTGTCAACAGCTGCCATGCGGACCTCTCCTCTCTCCGCTGAGCCTGGACAGTCCCTTCCAAATAACATCATTATCCCAAGTATTCTTATGAACAATGTTAGTCACACACACAGCACCACGCAAACACTACCACCACCTTCACACGGCTGATATGACTTTTGACCTTAGGGACGTGTTGGAGAGAAGTCGGGGTGAGAGCCTGTCACCGCTGAGGCGGCCAGCTGAAGCTTGCAGGGCAAGGAGGTTATGGGTAATGAGGGAGACGAGGGGAATTGTAGCTCATTTAGAGTTAGAGTGACCTGCTCGTTTATCACTGGTGACAAAGTGTAAAAGTACGCTGGGGGGATAGAATTTACACTCAGGTCGTAAATCAAGACATGGCAGGACCTCTAACATTCTCGCTCTACTCTCTCCTAATTTCTCTCCCCCCCTCTCAACTGCTCCATCTATCTCTATCCCATTGGCAAGGAGGAATCTAAACATATGCTACTCAACAACTGAGCTTGTTTTTTAAAATGTATCTCATACATGAAGAACACTGCACTTTTGACTTGCTGTAGTTTCAAATGAGACATCTTTGTTAACAGTAGGGAGGAAGGCTGGGCTGAGATGTCTGAAAGTTCTCAAACTCTTTTCCTCCCATCTACTCTTCTTTCTGGCACCCCTTCAGGAGAAGTAGGGAGAGAGAAGTGCTGAGCCTGAGCTGAGAGGGAGAAAGGCTGGGTTGAGAAGGAAGAAGGCTGGGTTGAGAAGGAAGAAGGCTGGGTTGAGAAGGAAGAAGGCTGGGTTGAGAAGGAAGAAGGCTGGGTTGAGAAGGAAGAAGGCTGGGTTGAGAAGGTAGAAGGCTGGGTTGAGAAGGGAGAAGGCTGGGTTGAGGGGAGGAAGGCTGGGTTGAGGGGAGGAAGGCTGGGTTGAGGGGAGGAAGGCTGGGTTGAGGGGAGGAAAGCTGGGTTGAGGGGAGGAAGGCTGAGATGTCCAAGTGCTCAGTGACCTCTGTGGGGGTCAGTAAACATCCAGACACGTGAGCACAACAACCACAACAAAACACCTCCTCCTCTCCCCAACATACATGCACAGCAACCCTCTCCCCTACCCAACACACACCAACCTCCTTCCCTACCCAACCTCCTCCCCTAACCAACACACATCAACCTCCTTCCATACCCAACACACAGCAACCCAATTCCCTTCCTAATACAGGGCTCCGGTATTTTAATTGGGAGCACCAGTACACCTAGAAAATAAAAAAATAACCCAAATAATAATTGCTATAATTGACATTTTAGTCATTTAGCAGACCATTTTATCCCAAAGTGACTTACAGTTAGTGCATTTGTCTTAAGATAGCTAGGTGAGACAACCACATATCACAGTCGTAGTGAGTACCATTTTTCCTCAATACAGAAGCTATCAGCAAAGTCAGTGGTAGTAATGATTAGGCTTCGCTGTACCATTGTTTTCCTCTAAGGCACTTGGAAACAATCTAGCACATACTCGCTAGCATCATGGTTGTACCATTTCTACAAAAAACTGCTTTTTGTCTAGCTTCAACAGTTCAGAAAATATGACCCATATTACCGGCGCAGAGTTTTCCTTTCTTACTATGGCGGATTGGCTGCATTTCACATTCATAAACTGTTCTAAAACACTACTCGTGGGCCATTTGTTTACACCTTGTTCAGCCATGTTACCTTATTAGCTAGCTAAAGACCTGGTGGGTTTACTGCAACCATCGACGGCCAACAGATTATCGCCATCTGATCCCTCGTTAAACCATCAATACGCGTTAAATTCACCTGCACATTCACCTCATTACTGCTCCCTAAAAGCTGAGTGTTACTTTAGTCCTGCTTGCTACGACATTCTTTCAATATATGCTCGCCCGCTGCTGGGTATTATCATGGAACAATTTAGACAGACTTTTGGTGCAGACTAAGGGCGATTTATCTACATGACAGTCATTCCATACAACTGAAATAAAGTATTTATTATTTGACCATGGCAAATCTTCTGTGGCAATTTACCTGACACTTTGTATGAATGGAAATATTGTACCCTACTGTTATTGTATTTGTTTCTAGTGTATGTAATCCATTAAATACAACTGACTTTAAAATAAAATAGTCTGGTATGGTTATTTAAAAAAAAAATCAAGACCAGGGGTAAAATATTATCAAATGTGTTACTAAATCCAGTAAATGGTGATTGAGTTATTTAAGCAGCTAAATCATTGCTTTATATATTTCGTTGCAATCAAGCTTATTTTAGCACACAAATTAATGTAATCGCTTGTTAGTTTTGTTTGAAGAAAACCGGCGCTAACATGGTGCTCCATGCGAAGTTCTGCGTCTTCGTTGCAACCCACCTGGTAACTTTACTTCTAGGCTATTAGCCGAGCATTTGGGGACAGAATAAAGAAAGGAAAAGGGATAGCTTCTTGAAGAGATCAATGACCATAGCACTGAATGAATAGATGCATTCCTCTGCCCAGGCGTTGACGGCACATGCCAGCACTTACGCAAGTAACGCAAGTAGTAAACAATGGACCTAATCAGACAGCTCAGAGCCTCTGCTCTTTTCTGTCCATAAGAAACAATTGGATTGGTGGAAGAGGCAGGGCAGGCCAGGAGCAAGGAGGGAGGGTGTGGTCAAGCAGCCCCGAGGCTGGATGCCCTAAGGTTTTTATCAGAACGGGCGTAGATTAGTTTCGCCTTTTCTCTTTTTCCGACATGAGTTTGTGGTGTTTTGCTTTAGAAATAGAAGTAAAAAATAGTTTCGCCTTTTCTCTTTTTCCGACATGAGTTTGTGGTGTTTTGCTTTAGAAATAGAAGTAAAAAAAAAAAAAAAAAGATAAAAAGGTAAAAAAATATATATATATATATTTTTTAAGTAAAAAAAAAAAAATAAGGGATAAAAAGGTCATTAAAATAATAGCTCACAACTGTGCAGGGGAGAGGGGTGGGGGCGCTAAGGAGTGCATTCACATTTATCTACAAATTTTCATACACACACAAATGATTGTATTTTTTGGTATTTTTGTATTTATTTTTGTATTTTTTGTTGTTGTATTTTTCATTTTGTATTTTGTTTTTTTCCCCCTCTCCTTTCCTCTCTTCTAGGTCAGTTTCAGCATTATGGACATGGGTGTATCTGTGGTCCATTTGGCCTGTCCCACCGCTTCCTTCAATGATGGGTTGTGAATGGCTCTGTTGATGAACTGCCAGCATTTACAATGCCTGGATAGGTATTTTATGTACCAGCAAAACACATCATGTTATAGTAATCTGGTGCTCGACGGCACAGTTGATGACGTGGCACGCAATCATTGGTTGATTCATGCAACATCTGAACAGGGGAACACGACCAATGACTGATCTCTTGCAAGTCATCGCTCACAAGATGTTCTTAAAGAGACAGAGTACCATTTTCAATGTATTTCAATAGGAAAATAGTGATTTTACACAATGTAAAACCTAATATTCTTTGTTTAAATTTGTGTTGCTGTTCTTGTCCATTAGTGTTCTGTTTTTTGTCATGTTTTATATTTTGTGCAGACCCCAGGAAGAATAACTGCTGCTTCTTTAACAGCTAATGGGGATCCGAATAAAAATCAACAATCATATTCCACAAATGGCTTTGTATACTGAGCAAAAATATAAACGTGAAGTGTGAAGTGTTGGTCCCATGTTTCATTAGCTGAAATAAAATATCCCATATATTTCCCATATGTACAAAAAGCTTATTTCTCTAAAATGTTGTGTACAAATTAGATTACATCCCTGTTAGTAAGCATTTATCCTTTGCCAAGATAAGCCATCCACCTGACGGGTGTGGCATATCAAGAAGCTGATTAAACAGCATGATCATTACGCAGGTGCACCTTGTGATGGGGACAATAAATGGCCACTCTAAAATGTGCAGTTTTGTCAAACATCACAATGCCACAGTTTTAAGGGAGCGTGCAATTGGCATGCTGACTGCAGGAATGTCCACCAGAGCTGTTGCCAGATAATTGAATGTTAATTTCTCTACCATCAGACCCCTCCAACGTAATTTTAGAGAATGTGGCAATATGTCCAGTTTTATGTTGTGCTCCTAACTTTCATAAGTTGAGAGCAACAGTGCTACCAATCAAATTATTTAATTTACAGCCCTGCCCAACACACATTCACATTGCACACCTCTCCCCAAACCACGTGCACTGCTAACACCTCCCCTCCACAACTCACATGGGGTTGCATCCCAAATGGCACCCTATTCTCTATGGAATAGGGTGCCATTTGGGACAAAAACTTGAACAGTACCACCTCCTCTCCCCAACACACATGCAGAGCAGAGCCAACGGAAGGATGGATGAAGCCAGCAGGCGAGACGGCAGGGCAAGTCAGGGGTGTCAGGTCAAGAGATTACTAAAGATCCCCTGTGAGGTGTCATTGTATCCATCTGGAGGCCTGTGAGGGAGGGAGGGGGAGAGAGAGAGGAAGGCAGATAGGGTAGAGGTTTCATGGCTGGCTGGGAGAAAAGGAAACTATACATCTCCTTCTCACTCAGCGTCCTCTTGACTTCTGCCAACTGGAAATAGCCCAACGAGAGGGCAGCTTTAGTGAAGTGGCCCAACAGGGGGTTGGAGGGGAGATAAGTGGTCCCCCTTTTTTCCTGATCGTTCCCATGTCCCTCTACTTTCATCGTTCGATCCTCTCCTCCTCTCTTTCTCTTTCTTTCTCTCTCTCTCTCTCTCTCTCTCTCTCTCTCTCTCTCTCCATATCTTGTAGACTGGTTTAGTCTATATGCTTTAGTCAGTGAGAAGCATACTTGGTGATTATACTCTTAATCTGGATTCAGCAGGTCTTCAGTGTGAATCAGGTCAATACAGTAGGTCAGAAGGTTTATCCAAACACCCCCCAAAATAATTGATATTTCATACTGTATCCTTCTACCTAGAGCTTGAAGGGTAGAAAATGACACATACACAGGTACAGAGCACTGAAGCCAACATTGTAAGGTCAATGGTGATCTTTCTGGATACAGTAAATAACAATAACACACAAATGATGTAAAGGAGAAAACACAGAGGAATTTGTGGATAGGGTCCACAGTCCCAATTTAATGACATTTTATCACACATCGACACATATCTGGTGGTCAAAACATTCAAAACCTTACACTGACTGTATGGTCAAATGAAGTGAACAAATAAATCATTTGCCTAAATAACAAGTCACAAATATTTGGATAATAAAATAAAGATAGTCACAAATCTAAAAACAGTCATTGGCAAAAAGGAAGTACTTTTTAAAATGTGTGTTTAGTTTTGGAGGACTTCTCTGTCAGAAAACAGCACTATTTCCCACCTGATACAACATTAAAATTAGCTTAAAACATTCAAATCAAATTAAATCAAATTGTATACCAGGCAGTGATGCAACCCGTCAGGATGCTCTCGATGGTGCAGCTGTAGAACCTTTTGAGGATCTGAGGACCCATGCCAAATCTTTTCAGTCTCCTGAGGGGGAATAGGTTTTGTTGTGCCCTCTTCACAACTGTCTTGGTGTGCTTGGACCATGTTTGTTTGTTGGTGATGTGGACGCCAAGGAACTTGAAGCTCTCAAACTGCTCCACTGCAGCCCCGTCGATGAGAATGGGGCGTGCTCGGTCCTCCTTTTCCTGTAGTCCACAATCATCTCCTTTGTCTTGATCACGTTGAGGGAGAGGTTGTTGTCCTTGCACCACGTGGTCAAGTTTTCTGACCTCCCTATAGGCTGTCTCATCATTGTCGGTGATCAGGCCTACCACTGTTGTGTCATCGTCAAACTTAATGATGGTGTTGGAGTCGTGTAGTCATGGGTGTACAGGAGGGCACTGAGCACGCACCCCTGAGGAACCCCCGTCCTGAGGATCAGCGTGGCGGATGTGTTGTCACCTACCCTTACCACTTGGGGGTGGCCCGTCAGGAAGTCCAGGATCCAGTTGCAGAGGGAGGTGTTTAGTTCCAGGGTCCTTAGCTTAGTAATGAGTTTTGAGGGCACTATGGTGTTGAACGCTGAGATGTAGTCAATGAATAGCATTCTCACATAGGTGTTCCTTTTGTCCATGTGGGAAAGGGCAGTATGGAGTGCAATAGAGATTGCATCATCTGTGGATCTGTTGGGGCGGTATGCAAATTGGAGTGGGTCTAGGGTTTCTGGGATAATGATGTTGATGTGAGCCATGACCAGACTTTCAAAGCATTTCATGGCTACAGACGTGAATGCTACGGGTCGGTAGTCATTTAGGCAGGTTACCTTAGTGTTCTTGGGCACAGGGACTATGTTTGAAACGTGTTGGTGAAGACACTTGTAAATTGGTCAGCGCTCAGAGTACACGTCCTGGTAATCTGTCTGGCCCTGCGACCTTGTGAATGTTGACCTGTTTAAAGGTCTTACTCACATTGGCTGCGGAGAACGTGATCACATAGTTGCCCGGAACAACTGATGCTCTCATGCATGTTTCAGTGTTACTTCCCATGGAGCGAGCATTCTTGAGGGCTATTCCAGACTCCAATGAGTGCCAGTTTAAGGATGACCTAAGTAAGGGGCCTATTCCGACTCAAGAAATGTACACCTTTCCTATGCACTTCTCAGTAGTTGCTATTCAAACTTACCTAATGCAGGTGCTTAATGGGCTTTGCTGGCATGGTTCCCTTGCGCGTGCTGAACACATGTAATGCAACCGCTGAAAACCCTCCCACTTGCTGGACAACAGATTTTCATTCAATAGGGTTTTCAGTACATTTATCTTAAGTCATCCCTTTAAATACTATGTACCCTTAATTTACATTTTGTCGACAGACTCACTAGAATACATCAAGAGAACGGGTTCAGGATATTAGGGATCAAGTAAAGAAAGCCATCTAAATACATGCATATTCATTTTCTGTTTCAGCACCAACTGGTAGATGTAAGAAAAATACTCTGGTTTGGGGAGCCTTTACACAAAAATATATTGAGGAATCAAAATACAGTGGTTTGATTCATCATATTCAAGTTCAAACCATGAAATATTGGAAGGTGGAAAAAAGTGTACAATAAGGGTTGAACAACAGTCCTATAAATCTCCCCTATTCCTCACTAATCATGGAGCTGGATGAAAGTTGTCCAGTCTTTGTGAACCGTGCGCCAGGCTCCAGGTCTAACCTGCTACTTGTGACCTGAGTTCCGTAATGATTCAAATAGGCAACTTGTCCCAAATTCTTGCACAATGTTAGCCTAGTATGATCCACGAATGCTAGCGACCCTCAGGAACAACTACACAGAAGTGACAGAGGAAATAAAGGTAAACGGAATGGAAAAGTGACAGTTCTAAATGTATGTGGGTATTACTGATGGTGGTAACTGATAGCAGGTAATATTTAAAATAATACAAATTGTAAAATAAAACTGAGAAAAGCCTGGCGTATACATGTATCTGTAGACACACCTCCGCCACACCTTCATTACTTAGATCTCCACCCCAAACGAATAGCATTTGAATAGATTGCTATTCTCATGCTTAAGTTCAAGGTCAGAATACGTATAGAGAGAAAAGTGCATACAAATCAATTTACGCGTGCTTAACTTGGGTCGGAATCGACCCCTAAGAGTGTGTTTGGTTTGGCTAGCGGATACTTGGTGTGGTTCTGGCTCTTTGTCCCTACTCAAATAAACCATATTTTATTATATTTATCTTTGCCCTTCTTATATCAATCCTACCTCATTTAGGTTCCTGTTGAATAACACAACAGACCAAAAATGGTATGTCCTAAGAATGTGAGGATGCGAAGTGAATTTGATTGTATCATGTACTGACAGAACAGTACATCATGCTTTTTATTTTGACAATGAGTCACATTCCTGATCATATCATTTAAAAAATGTATCATAATCTGCCTAAATGTTATTCTGCTCTGTATCTCCCATGTACACTCATCCTTTCTGTCAGGAAACATGCTGAGTTTATTTACTGTATCCAAGAACACTGTCTAGGGCTCACTTTCTCCCCCTCTCTCTCTCTCTCGCTCTCTCTCTCTCTCACTCACTCTCTCTCTCTCGCTCTCTCACTCTCTCTCTCTCTCTCGCTCTCTCTCACCAACCAAGAGTCAATTAGGCTTACAGTATAATGAATTGCATTTGTGTTGAATTCAGGCCTCAAATCTTAAGCTTAAGTAAAGACCAGTGTTGAAATGAGAGAGAGAGAGAGAGAGAGAGAGAGAGAGAGAGAGAGAGAGAGAGAGAGAGAGGAGAGAGAGAGAGAGAGAGAATCATTTTGAGTTCAAGTAGCCACTATTGACTTCCCATAGTGGTATATCAAGTGTTTGGACCTCCATCTGCCTCCAGCACCAGGCCAGACGCTGGGGTGCTGACCCGACCCAAGCCAGGAGGAGAGAGGCCCACCCGGAGATTAATGTACGAATACTTTATTTTTCTATAGTGACATTTTATTGGCAACAATACAGGCATTCCTGGCATACATACAGTATAATACATCACAACCCTTCACTTATATACAACATACATCACAGAACATACATGGTCAGACCTACATGTACACTGAGCTTACAAAACATTAAGAGCATCTGCTCTTTCCATGACATGGACTGATCAGGTGCATCCAGTTGAAAGCTATGATTCCTTATTGATGTCACTTGTTAAATCCCCTTCAATCAGTTTAGAAGAAGGGGAGGAGACATGTAAAAAAAAACATTTTTAAGCCTTAAGACAATTGAGATGGTGTATGTGTGTCATTCAGAGGGTGAATGGGAAAAACAAAATATTTAAGTGCCTTTGAACAGGGTATGGTAGTAGGAGCCAGGCACACCGGTGTGTGTCAAGAACTGCAACACTGCAGGGTTTTTCACGCTCAACAGTTTCCTGTGTGTATTAGGAACGGTCCACCACCCAAAAGACATCCAGCCAACTTGACACAACTATGGGAAGCATTGGAGTCAACATGGGCCAGCATCCCTGTGGAATACTTTCGACACCTTGTAGAGTCCATGCCCTGACGAATTTAGGCTGTTCTGAGGGCAACTAAATATTAGGAAGGTGTTTCTAATGTTTGGTATACTCAGTGTATATGTATACTATGGGTTGTGGGTTATGGTTTATAGTCCTGTGTTGGTTGGCATGAATTACTTGCATGCCTGGAGACTCTTCCTCCAGTGAGTAGATGTTGTACAGTACAGTAGGCTAACTCTTTCTCCATTATTACCTGTGTACGTTGTCCATTTCAGGATAGTCTAACTCTCAGTGTGGATGTCTCAGTAAAAAGGAGTGAAACAACGACCAAGCTAAAATCAAGCATTAACATATCGGCTATCACAAGATATGCCTGGAATACACTTCAAAACTGGTCAATCTTTATTTTCCCCCAACAGAGTGAACGGTCAAGATAGGACTAGAACTAGGACTAGAACTAGAACTAGGACTAGAACTAGGACTAGAACTAGGACTAGAAATGTCTTCAGTTGGCCACGTCTCAACAGTCACAATACTTTGGAGGTGTATGTTTCTATTTGGATCTGTTCTTGTTCAAACACAAAATGATGTTTAAGCTTAACTTGATTGTATTGCTTAAGATTACTCTCACTGGTCATCGCTCATAAACAATGATCCTTCTCTCTTGCGGGAAAGTTAATGACTCATAAGCAGATCATCTTGCACATTGTTTAGGGAGAGTCATTTAGGGCGAGCAGGGAGCTTCAGGGCTGAATTTGTGAGAGGTCAAACCCGTCAGACAGAAACAGAAATCAGATTGGTAGCTACTGTGTAATAACAAAAACAAATTACTAACATTCCGGAGGGTGAGTCATTACGTAACTATGATCACATTTCAAGTGGTCTTCTCCATTGAAACATCCTCTTCCTGAGTATTATCTTAGTCACACCAACCACATGCCCTCAGTGCCAACCAGATGCCCTTATCTCACCCAGACTGACCTATATCTGCCCTGCAAGATTCAAAAGAAAGGAATGCTAATGAATAGCAGAAGCTAAGTTGTTGGATTTCTGTGGTGACCAAACCCAAACACGAGGGTGGGATTCCTCAGTTATATGATGATGATGGCCTTACAGAGTCTTGCATTGGACTTGATTGGCTGGCCGAGCTCAACTATCATGTTCTCTTAGAGTGCATCTGAAATGACATCCTATTCACTTTATAGTGCACTACTTTTGACCAGGGCCCACAGGACTCTATAGGTAATAGGGTGCCATTTGGGACGCACACTTTTAATAATTTAGCAGCTCGAGAGGTCAACGGTTAAAGGTGAACTTCACAAAACGGGGTCAGGGCAGACGATGGCCAGATCAGGATAGCCACTTAAAGACTCTCTGACCTCTGTAATGGGTCAGCCAAGCAGCCTCACTCTCCTCACCACAGCTCGGAGTATAGCCTGGTCCCGTCCGTCAGTCGCTGGGTTGCCTTAGCCTCAGTTTTTCTATCTTTCTTCCTCCCCCTCCTCCTTCTCCTCTCTATTTCTAGGTGTTGTGGATCCGAAAGACCCATAAAAAGGGCAATTCAAAGCTCTCAGCCATAACAGTAATAGGTCCTGAATGAAATGTTAGACAGCCATTAGGCTAATGGGCCCTACTCTAACGGCCCTCTTTGGGTTTCAGTTGCAGGGTGAAGGGCCCCTGTACTTCATATTGATATAACATGGTGCAATGAGTCACGTTTATAAAGCATTAAATAGACCTGGATGGCCGCTCTCAGGTAAACAGAATTAAACCCAGGTGTCGGTTGATATATACCTCCCAAGAAAAATTGTAAACCCTTTTCTGATCCTGATTCCATGCCATCTGAAAAGGATAGGTACAGTATGCTAACAGTTGGTCCACTACTCTAACTTGAACGCTAACTGTTCTAAACACTAGGGCTGCAGTCAGTCTTCTCTCAGAGACACATAGCCTACATTATAGGTCTCCGTTACATCCTCCTTGTGAGAACAGGAAGCCAGGCACGGCTTTTACAGTCAGAACCATTTACTGTGTTTTAACCCTGGTTAGCAGGGCAGCACGCACACACAGACCTACCTCAGGTGGAGGGAGGGAGCGAGAGAGGTAGAGAGAGAGAGAGAGAGAGGTGGGGGGAGAGGAAGGGAGGGGAGGATAGATGGGAGTTGGGGTGAGAAAGACAAAGGGGGAGAAAAAGACAGAGAGAGAGCTATTAGTGCCCCCTCCCTCCCTCTCTCTCTCCCTGCTCTGCTTGTTTTTACCAGAGAGCAAATTATAGAGTCCTCAGTTAGAGGGGAAGTGCTTTTTTTATGGGGCTAACCCGTCTCTGGTGGGGCATTCCCAAAAACCCTAAACCTAACTCTAACCCCTAAACCCTAAACCCTAACCCCAAAACCCTAAACCGTACCCTAACCCTAAAACCCTAAACCTAACCCTAACTCCAAACCCCTAAACCTAACCCCCAAAACCCTAAACCTAACCCTAACCACAAAACCCTGAACCTAACCCTATAAACTTAACCCTAACCCCAAAACCCTAAACCGAACCCTAACCCCCAAACCATAAACCTAAACCTAACCCCAAAACCCTAAACCTAACCCCAAAACCCTAAACCTAACCCCAAAACCCTAAATCTAACCCTTAAGCTTAAAATAACATTTGAACAAATTCAGGACATTACAAATTCATTTGTTTTCTGACTTTTTCAGGACATTACGGTGAAATGTAAGGATATTGGGGTGTAGGAAATGTAGGAAAACAAGTGTACACACACACACACACACCCACACACACACACCCCCACACACACACACACACACACACACACACACACACACACACACACACACACACACACACACACACACACACACACACACACACACACACACACACACAAACACACACACTGTGGGGTTGAGGAGATGGGAATTCGAGCTGCAACTAATGCTCTTGTTACCTACAGCGAATTGAGTTAGAGCTCACCTATGGAAAGTTTGACTTTCGTGATGTAATGTCCCGACATACTCCCTCTGGGTTAATCCCTAATGGCACCCTATTCTCTAGTCAAATGTAATGCACTATATAGGGAATATGGTGCAATTTGGGACTGAGACTCTGCAATTTAAAGGAATACTCTGGGGATGTGGAAGCAACCAGCCTCATGCTCACACTGAGTAGAAGGTTTCCAATAAATGGCTGCACACTGTCACAATGCTTCTACGTCAGCCACAACAGGCTGAGTGGGAATCAACCTGTTAAGGCACTCCTTACGTAAAGATGTGCACACACACACAGCCACGTATACACACACACACACACATGCTAAGAGTGCCCTTGGATAACTAGAGAAAGAGATATGCAAAACCACATGATTAACAACATTGGACACTTGATGGAACCAAAAGCCTTCAACATTTATTTATATCTTACCTTTATTTAACTAGGCAAGTTAGTTAAGAACAAATTCTTGTTTTCAATGACGGCCTAGGAACAGTGGGTAGAACGACAGATTTGTACCTTGTCAGCTCGGGGATTTGAACTTGCAACCTTCCAGTTACTAGCCCAACGCTCTAACCACTAGGCTACCCTGCTGCCCCATCACACTCATTCTGGAATATACAAGATCTGAGGTCATCTGCCTTTGGCCTAAAGAGCAGGAACATGTACATGAAAATTAATTAGAAATACAGAGATTGTCATCCTGCAGGAAACATGGTATAGAGGAGGAGATGGACCCACGGGTTGCCCTCTAGGTTGCAGAGAGCTGGTTGTCCCATCCACCAAACTACCAGGTGCGAAACAGGGAAGGTATAGAGTAGACCTCACTCTATTAAATTCATCAAAACAGGAACATTTTTACATTTGGCTAGAAATTCAAAAGGAAATGATCTCAACAGAGAAAAATATCCTCCTGTGTGCTACCTATATCCCCCCAAATTGAGACTGCATGAAGAATTCTGCAAAAATATCCTCCATGTACAACGTAAAACACCAAAGAATGGATGCAGAGCAGAATTAGGACGATAACTGCTAATTATCAAAGTCATAGGAAACTTTTGTGAGTGTAATGTATACTGTAATTTTTCTATTGTTTATTCCACTTTTCTTTATTATCTATTTTACTTGCTTAGGCAATGTAAACATATGTTCCCCATGCCAATAAAGCCCTTAAATTGAAATTGAATTTAGAGACAGAGAGAGAGAGAGAGAGAGAGCGAGAGAGAGAGAGAGAGAGAGAGAGAGAGAGAGAGAGAGAGAGAGAGAGAGAGATGGGAAATGAGTTTCCCATCAGCATCTCTCCAGTCAGTTAGACCCCTGAGTGGAGACTCCTAAAGCCCATGGAATAAACCCCAGAGACATGGGAAACCAGTTTCATCAAACTCTCTGTGTGTTCCATAGAGTCTGGGTGGACCCCTGCTCCCCTTCTCCCCTCCTCCCCCCTCGCCCATTAACAATGAGGGGATGTGTGAGAAAAGTACCAAGAAGTGTGGTTCTCCCTCCTCTCTCTGTCAGGCCAGGGGTGTAAATTCCACCCCACCCAGGGGCTCAGGATGAAGGGGAGGCTAAGACCTGTGTACCCCCTCCTCTCCCCAGCAGGATCCCCAGAAAGTAATGAAGGCCTGGGGCGGGAAGGCGGCTGGGGACCATTGGGGGGCCGGTCGGGGCTGGCGGGTTAGAGGATTCCAGCCTGATGGTGTGGAGAGTGTCTTTCTGTAACTCTCTGCAGGTAGCCAGGAGTATAGCCCTGAGGCAGGGATTCCTGAGCCTGCTCCCCTCATCACCTCTGACGACCGGGGTCTTAATCACACTGTTCACACACTCACACCTCACCCTGCATTTCCTCGCCCTCTCTTACTCTCTCCCTTCTGTCTCCCCACAACACTCTGTCTCCCTTCTGCTCTCTCTGCTCTGTCCCCATTCTCTGTCTCCCCACAACACTCTGTCTCCCTTCTGCTCTCTTTCTTTACTCTCTTTCTCAACCTCTTTTCCCATCCACAGCAGCTAACTTCCTCTAAAATCCTTCTCAGTCTGTCTTGCGCTCTTCTCCCATACTGTAACCAACTATAATATAGTGTAACCAACTATAATATAGTGTAACCAACTATAATATAGTGTAACCAACTATAATATACTGTAACCAACTATAATATACCTTAACCAACTATAATATAGTGTAACCAACTATAATATAGTGTAACCAACTATAATATACTGTAACCAACTATAATATACCTTAACCAACTATAATATACCTTAACCAACTATAATATACTGTAACCAACTATAATATACCTTAACCAACTATAATATACCTTAACCAACTATAATATACTGTAACCAACTATAATATACCTTAACCAACTATAATATACAGTAACCAACTATAATATACCTTAACCAACTATAATATACCTTAACCAACTATAATATACTGTAACCAACTATAATATACCTTAACCAACTATAATATACAGTAACCAACTATAATATACCTTAACCAACTATAATATACCTTAACCAACTATAATATACTGTAACCAACTATAATATACCTTAATCAACTATAATATACTGTAACCAACTATAATATACCTTAACCAACTATAATATACTGTAACCAACTATAATATACTGTAACCAACTATAATATACCTTAACCAACTATAATATACTGTAACCAACTATAATATACTGTAACCAACTATAATATACCTTAACCAACTATAATATACAGTAACCAACTATAATATACCTTAACCAACTATAATATACTGTAACCAACTATAATATACTGTAACCAACTATAATATACCTTAACCAACTATAATATACTGTAACCAACTATAATATACTGTAACCAACTATAATATACTGTAACCAACTATAATATACCTTAACCAACTATAATATACTGTAACCAACTATAATATACTGTAACCAACTATAATATACTGTAACCAACTATAATATACTGTAACCAACTATAATATACCTTAACCAACTATAATATACTGTAACCAACTATAATATACTGTAACCAACTATAATATACCTTAACCAACTATAATATACTGTAACCAACTATAATATACTGTAACCAACTATAATATACCTTAACCAACTATAATATACAGTAACCAACTAGACTTTATAGTAACCAATTATAATATACTGTAACCAACTTTAATATACTGTAACCAACTATAATATACTGTAACCAACTATAATATACAGTAACCAACTAGACTTTATAGTAACCAATTATAATATACTGTAACCAACTATAATATACTGTAACCAACTATAATATACTGTAACCAACTATAATATACAGTAACCAACTAGACTTTATAGTAACCAATTATAATACTGTAACCAACTATAATATACTGTAACCAACTATAATATACTGTAACCAACTATAATATACCTTAACCAACTATAATATACTGTAACCAACTAACCAACTGTAACCAACTACCGGTAGTGTGGGAGCTGGACACGGACATTGAGCAGGCGTTACGTGCAGAGCTCGCTCCCGTCCAGTGTCCAGCTGGGCGTCTGTACGTCCCGTCTGCTGTTCGTGACCGGTTGATCTATTGTGCCCACACGTCACCCTCCTCTGGTCATCCTGGGACCGGTTGGACAGTGCGCTGTTTGAGCGGGAGGTACTGGTGGCCTACCTTGGCCAAGGACGTGAGGGTTTATGTTTCCTCCTGCTCGGTGTGCGCCCAGTGTAAGGCTCCTAGGCACCTACCCAGAGGTAAGCTACACCCCTTACCCGTTCCAGAGCGGCCTTGGTCGCACCTGTCGGTGGATTTTCTGACTGATCTTCCACCCTCACAGGGTAACACCGCGATCCTGGTCGTTGTGGATCATTTCTCTAAGTCCTGTCGTCTCCTCCCTCTGCCTGGTCTCCCTACGGCCCTACAGACTGCGGAGGCCCTGTTTACACACGTCTTCCAGCACTACGGGGTGCCTGAGGATATAGTGTCTGATCGGGGTCCCCAGTTCACGTCTAGGGTCTGGAAGGCGTTCATGGAATGTCTGGGGGTCTCGATCAGCCTTACTTCAGGGTTTCACCCCGAGAGTAATGGGCAGGTTGGAGAGAGAGAACCAGGATGTGGGCAGGTTTCTGCAGTTCTATTGCCAGGACTGGCCGGGGGTGTTACGATCGTCGTAGTGAGGAGACCAAGGCGCAGCGTGATATGAATACATGTTCTATATTTAATGAAGAAAGAACACTGAAACAAACTTACAAAACAACAAATGAACGTGACGCTATATAATCTAAATGTGCAGACACAGGCAACTAGACATAGACATAGATAATTACCCACAAAATACCCAAGGACGATGGCTGCCTAAATATGGTTCCCAATCAGAGACAACGATAAACAGCTGCCTCTAATTGAGAACCAATCTAGGCAACCATAAACATACATAAACACCTAGATGGTAAACAACCCCATAAACCTACAAAACCCCTAGACAGTACAAAACACATACATCACCCATGTCACACTCTGACCTAACCAAAATATATAAAGAAAACAAAGAATACTCAGGTCAGGTCGTGACAGGGGGAGTGGGTGGTGTTCGAGCCCTGGGTCGAGATCGCACAGATCTCCCTTCCAGTGTGTACTGTTCTGGCGCCTTGGCATCAGAGTCAGACCGAAGTTCCTGCGGTGGACGACTGGTTCAGGCGCGCGGAGGAGACATGGGAAGCTGTCCGTGTTCACCTTCAGCAGGCCGTGATGCGCCAAAAGGAAAACACAGTTCGCCACCGCAGTGAGGCCCCGGTGTTTGGTCTGGCTCTCGACCCTAAACCTGCCCCTCCGTCTGCCCTGCAGGAAGCTGGGTCCGCGGTTTGTGGGGCCATTTAAAGACCTGAGGAAAGTGAACGAGGTTTGTAATAGGTTACAGCTTCCACCCGATTACTGTATTAACCCCTCGTTCCCATGTGTCTCTCCTCAGGCCGGTGGTAGCTGCAGGAGTCTGAGGTGCGGGAGGTTCCTCCGCCCCCCTCTGGACATCAGGGGGGGCCCTGGCGTACTCTGTTCGCTCCATACTGGATTCGAGGTGTCGGGCGAGGGGCCTTCAGTATCTCGTGGAGTGGGAGGGGTACGGTCCGTAGGAGAGGTGATGGGTTCCGGTCGAGGACGTGTTGGACCCTTCAATGCTGCAGGAGTTCCACCGTCTTCGTCTGGGTCGTCCCCGAGGCCGGTGTAGATGCGCTGCTAGAGCCACGCATCAAGGGGGGTACTGTCACGACTTCCGCCGAAGTTGGTCCCTCTCCTTGTTCGGGCGGCGTTTGGCGGTCGACGTCACCGACCTTCTAGCCATCGCCGATCCACTTTTCCTTTTCCATTGGTTTTGTCTTGTCTTCCATCACACCTGGTTCCAATTCCATCAATTACATGTTGTGTATTTAACCCTCTGTTCCCCCCTTGTCCTTGTCCGTAATTGTTTCTTGTAGTGCTTGTGCACAGTATGCTGGTGATTCCCGGGTTTTGTTTGACCCATTTCATGTATTTTTCTGTTGACGGTGGTTTATGTTGATTAAATAACACCGTTGTAAATCAGTTTTCACTCTCCTGCGCATGACTTCTCTGCCACCAGTACGCACCTCATTACAGTAACCAACTATAATATACAGTAACCAACTATACTATACAGTAACCAAACATAATATAATATAAATCAAAATCAAATCAAAATCAAATCAAATGTATTTATATAGCCCTTCGTACATCAGCTGATATCTCAAAGTGCTGTACAGAAACCCAGCCTAAAACCCCAAACAGCAAGCAATGCAGGTGTAGAAGCACGGTGGCTAAGAAAAACTCCCTAGAAACGCCAAAACATAGGAGGAAACCTAGAGAGGAACCAGGCTATGTGGCGTGGCCAGTCCTCTTCTGGCTGTGCCGGGTAGAGATTATAACAGAACATGGCCAAGATGTTCAAATGTTCATAAATGACCAGCATGGTCCAATAATAATAAGGCAGAACAGTTGAAACTGGAGCAGCAGCACGGCCAGGTGGACTGGGGACAGCAAGGAGTCATCATGTCAGGTAGTCCTGAGGCATGGTCCTAGGGCTCAGGTCCTCCGAGAGAGAGAAAGAAAGAGAGAATTAGAGAGAGCACACTTAAATTCACACAGGACACTGAATAGGACAGGAGAAGTACTCCAGATATAACAAACTGACCCTAGCCCCCCGACACATAAACTACTGCAGCATAAATACTGGAGGCTGAGACAGGAGGGGTCAGAAGACACTGTGGCCCCATCCGATGACAGCCCCGGACAGGGCCAAACAGGAAGGATATAACCCCACCCACTTTGCCAAAGCACAGCCCCCACACCACTAGAGGGATATCTTCAACCACCAACTTACCATCCTGAGATGATTTGAAATCAAATCAAATCAAATTGTATTTGTCACGTACACATGGTTAGCAGATGTTAATGCGAGTGTAGCGAAATGCTTGTGCTTCTAGTTCCGACAATGCAGTAATTTCCAAAGAGTAATCTAACCTAACAATTTCACAACAATTACCTTATACACACATGTGTAAAGGAATGAATAAGAATATGTACATAAAAAAATATATGAATGAGTGATGGTATAGAACGGCATAGGCAAGATGCAGTGGATGGTATAGAGTACAGTATACATATGAGATGAGTAATGTAGGGTATGTAAACATTATATAAAGTGGCATTGTTTAAAGTGGCTAGTGATACATTACATCAAGATGGCAAGATGCAGTAGATGGTATAGAGTACAGTATATACTGTAACGAACTATAATATACTGTAAGCACACATAATAGTCCTCCAGGATAGTTGCTGTGAAAAACACTAAGAAAGTTATATCACTTGCAAACACACACCCAGACACACTGAACATCCCCCCCAACCAATGGATCCTCTCTCCAATCTACCTTCCATTATTAATTTGCATTCCTTCCCCCTCTCCCCCCTCCCCTCCTCATCTTGGGGGTCTAACTCACAGCTCTCTCCCGGAGATAGGACCTCAGCCCCTGGCCACTGCCCCCCCTCCCAATCCCACTGCAGACAAACATTAGCCTGGACCAAATAAAACCTCATAAAGGCTAATGTTGCGCTAACATGCCACTTGCCAGGGGTGGGCCATGTCAGGTCACGGTTTGGAATATAGCTGGGCGCTAACCAAAGTTAATTACACTCCCACCGGGGCGGTGAGACACACACATGCACATAAACACACACACGCAGGCATGTATGCACGCACACACTCAAACACACACACACCGGGTGGGGTGATTCCCGTTCCCGGTTTGTTAACTCCCTCCGGGCTATAACGTCTAACGTGGGGACGACCCATGGAGCCACAAAACGGCAGGAAGTGGGTTTTAATTTCCTTTATGCCTATCTGATTACCCACAAATCCCTTTGGGCTCCTTCAGACAAAAAAAGTCCCCCTATCTGCTCTCTCCGTCTCTCTCAGCCCTAGAGGAGAGAACAGATCTCCAAAACTCATCTAATACAATAGAGAAGAATCTCTGTAACTCAGAAGAGAACCCCCTGACTTCTGACACCTGGGTCACTTGGCAACAGCATGAGATTTCCTTCTTAAAATACCTCCACATTGTCTGCTGTAAAAGGGAGTGTTGGCATTAGTTTAGTTGTTGTACACTAAGGGAGGGTTTTCCAGACCCAGGCTATTAAGCTTCACTCCTGGACTAAAGCACTTTCTAGTGAGATTCTCTATTGAAAATTACGTCCATGATTATAGGCTCATTTGTCTGGGTTTGGGAATCCATCATAACTGGTGGAATGTTGCATATACAGTGATGTGAAATGTATTTGCCCTCTTTCTGATCTTCTCTATTTTTGCATAACTTTGATAATGAATGTTATCAGATCTTCAACCAAAACCTCAAATGAGTTAAAGGGAACAAATAACACAAACATTACATATTTAAAGTTATAAAACAAAGCTATAAAACATCCTATGGGTCCTAATCACTGCATTCCACGGTAAGAACCTCATACCAACAGTCAAGCATGGTGGTGGTAGTGTGATGGTTTCGGGATGCTTTGCTGCCTCAGGATCTGGACGACTTGCCTTAATAGAAGGAACCATGATTTCTGCTCTGTATCAAAGAATTCTACAGGTGAATATCAGGCCATCCGTCTATGTGCTGAAACTGAAGTACAGCTGGGTCATGCAGCAAGACAATGATCCAAAACACACAATCAAGTCAACATGGAAATGGCTAAAAAGCAACACATTTGAAGTTTTGACATCAGAGGGGTGAGTGATGGGTGAGTGATGGGTGAGTGACATACAGATGGACAGATTAATATCAAAACCTTTTTTTGAATCCTTAGTATCTGGCTGTACATTAGCTGAGAATGTGGTCCGTCTGGTCTGTGTCAGGTGTCCTATGTGTTTGTGTTGTGTGGTCAATCAACAGGAAGTGAGGTTTAATCAGAGCAGGAAGTAAGTGGGATATGTGCTGTATCCACCATGCTAACACACATTGATCCTCTTGCAGTTTACTTAATTTATTTGTTTTCCTAAAGCTCTGGAGGGAGTAAACAAATCCTTTTAATGTTTCCAGCTGTAAACATGGTATATAATGGAATTAGGCTCGTCAGTGTGTGTGTGTGTGTGTGTAATAAACACGGTCTCGCTCATTTGTTCCGCTGTGCGGGGTCATGGTGGTAAAGCTCTCTTCCTCTCCGTTGGGTGTGTGTGTGTGGTGTCCCACTCCCCGGAGGAAGCATCCGTGTGGCCTCCACGGCTGCATGTTCACTGGCCTGACAACCAGGTAACAACCATGGAACCATCTGCCTAGGGACAAGCGAACCGCCACCATGGACTCTCTCTGTGATGTGCGTGTGTGTGTGTGTGCCTGCCTGGTAATATAATCTGTGAGGTAGAGCACATGCTGTGTCCAAAACACACCGTTTAGATGACATCATAGCTCATAGACAGAGAGGCTTAATAGCAGGTAATGCACATCGGCTGCATCCCAAATGGAAACCTATTTCCTACATAGTGCATTACTTTTAACCAGAGCCGTATGGTCCCTGGTCAAAAGTAGCACATTATTTAGGGAATAGGGTGCCATTTAGGACGCAAATATCCTCTCTGACCTTCACTTCCCAAATCTGCCCCCCACACATTATAGTATATGACCCTATAAATGACTAATTCTTACAAGAACACATTGACAAACTGAACAGGGAACTGACGTTGTAAAGTTGTAAAGAGAGTTTAACCATGTTTGGACCACCAGACAGAAACAGAACCGTTCAACATAGACTGTATCTGGTCTGGAGGGAAGGACCTCTATTTCAGGTAAGCCCTAAATTCAGCCAGCGGCATACCTTTATAATGAGAGGAATATCCCGCCAGCTATTCCAGCTCCACCACAGAGCATGGAGCTCCCTCTTCCAAGAACAGCTAAGTCCTGTTGTTCTCCTTCTTCCTTCTTAAGCCGTGTTGCAGCCAATATGACTAAACTACAGCAAAGACTCTTCTCTCCTCTCCTTTCCTCTCTACTGACAGCGCGCTAGTTCTCTTTTCCCTGTTTCACCAGGCCAGACTCACTCGAGCCGCGTCAAACTCCGCTCTGATCACACAATGAACCACCGACAGACAGACTGCCATGGGAGTTTGGGACACTGCCGAGCTGGAACATGTGTCGTCGCCGATACGGACTCATCTCTGAGTTTCTGTGAGCGCTGCTCAGGGCGAGGAGTGGCATCTCTTCCCCACTTTGTCCTTCGCTGCTTCTAGGGAGAGGTACATAATGGAGTCATCATTTGTCCTGACTTCCTTCTCTCTAAACTCCAGAGAGAAAATTGGAGGACAGTTAACTGACTCAATGGACAACAACTGCAATCATCCACATCGGCCTTATTGAAAAAGGACCAAATATAGAATAAGAGTGCAACTAACATATTTAGGAAAAATCACTGATGACAACCATTTGTATCTCTTCAAGCGTGAATGCAGGCTTAGGAACCAGATTATTATTTTTTTTCTCTCTCTCTCTCTCTCTCTCTCTCTCTCTCTCTCTCTCTCCCTCTCCCTCTCTCCCTCTCTCCCTCTCTCCCTCTCTCCCTCTCAGAATTGTCAGTCTGGTTGGTGGACAAGTACCAGAGACCCTTTTGACGTTACAGCATTGGTCTCTAAAGACAGATCCACAGCTGGTCAAGTCAGGTGTTTGTTTTTGTTCAAACCAGGAAGAGGAATCAGGTATAACTGATTGCATCCCAATAGCACCCTATTCACTATATAGTGCACTAATTAGTGCACTGTATAGGGAATAGGGTGCCATTTGGGACGCACTCAGAGTTATACCTGCGACGCACAATCTGTCTTTGAAAACACTGGGCAAAGCTTCCTGACTGGAGAACCACAGGCCAGACAGACAGCTCAACCTGTCATTCTGTCAAACAACCTTTTCTCACTCTGACTCACTTTATACTCACACAGACATGCACACAGATGAATGTTTACACGCTTGCATAGACTACACACACTTGTATACACATGCACACAATTGTACACATATACACACACCTTGTTTGGCTCTAAATCTGGGATTCACAAAAGTTTCTATTTTGTTTGTTACGTGCTAATTTGTGCTTTACTAGCTACTATCTGTGTTACTAGCATGAGTAAACACACCCTCATGTTCATGTTCTTATAGGGAACAAACAAACAGTCCTGTCGCTCCTACAAAAACAAACACTCTCCTGGTAAAAAGAGAAATCCCCACAACAACAAAAAATGCTGTTAGACGGTGAAGTCTAATTTTCAACACCTTCCTTATTCCAAAGCCTGTCGGTTTCAAAGTCACTGGAATCTGACCTCATTAAGGTCATCCTGGGGAAAAAAAGACAATTACATGGGATATCATCTAAGTGCGAGTAATACATGTAGCATAAAGACCTGGAGAAGAAAGGAATTTGAAGGGCACTCATTGGCTGTAGCTTTGAACAGAACCTTCGGAGCGTTCAGGCTCTCTCTGATGACAGGCAGATGGCATTCTTTGATAATGGCTGTTCATCATCACCTCCATAAGCACGCACGCACGCACGCACACACACACACACACACACACACACACACACACACACACACACACACGCACACACAGGCACACACACTCACACACACACACACTGCATACGCACACACACATGCAGGCACACACACACACACACACACACACACACACTGCATACGCACACACACATATACACACATGCAGGCACACACACACACACACACATGCAGGCACACACACACACACACACACGCAGGCACACACACTCACACACATTCAAGCACACACATACACGCATGCACAAACAACAATGACGAGACAGCCTACAGGGAGGAGGTGAGGGCCCTGGAGGAGAGGTGCCAGGAAAATAACTTCTCCCTCAATGTCAACAAAACTAAGGAGCTGATCGTAGACTTTAGGAGATAGCAGATGGAGCATACCTCGGCATACACATCACTGAAAACCTGAAACCGTCCACCCACACAAACAGTGTGGTGAAGAAGGTTCAACCTCAGGAGGCTGAAGAAATTCAGCATAGCTCATAAGACCCTCATAAACTTTTACAGATATACTATTGCAAGCATCCTGTTGGGCTGTATCACCGCCTGGTACGGAAACTGCACCGACCGCAACCACAGAGCTCTCCAGAGCTATGGATGAAAGGACTGACCAAAATGATTGTTTTAACCATGTTATGAGGCTATACAGTGTTTGTTTACATTGGATGTTTACAGACATTGGAGTAAAACACGCTTATATTTTGGGTTCCCATGGAGGGTGACAGTTGAACTAAGCTAATTTATTTAAGTTCAAAATGGATGTAGCAACAGACCGCCCATTTAAGTCTAACAAAAGTGTGCAAGTTTGAGCAGGTGTACATTAGGCCTATGGATTTTCTTTTATCAGCATGAATTAGGTTGAACAATAAAAGCCCCACTTTTATTCTATAGGCTTGGATCCGCATTATGCAGCTGTTGCAAGAGCACATATTTCACTGGCTGTCCACTGGTTTCAACAACCATGATGTATAGACAGGCAGCTTAAACTTCTTGAATTCAACCATTGATGGGTTCAAATACACCTTTAGATGTGTGAACAGCCATTCACAACAACCACAATCCGTAAAGCACAAATAGCTAAATGAGAGAGCAGCAGTGTGATTCACATCAATACGCTATGAAGATTCCAATAATAAGTGATATCCGTATCGTCGTAGACGACACCACTGCTGTCATCCTTTATTCAAGTTGGATAATCTTTGGATGCTGACAGCAGTCGCACCATTGGAAGGCATAGCTTGGACTGTAGGCTACAAAAGCCTATTCCTGCTCTTATCCCGTGATCCATCAAACACATTCGGTGTCTTCATAGTGGTCTCTGACTTGTGGTCAGACTCACTCAGGTGGAACAAACTTAAACTAGCACGCTGATTTGAATGTCATTGAGAAAACAGAGAAGTGTCAAATATTTTGTTTTGCAAACATCCTATCTGAATTTAGTTTTTCAAAAGTATCTGTAATCTGATTACAATATTTTTTATTACGGTTACCGGTATCCATTACTCCCCAACCCTGTATGTACAGTATATACATATGTTTATACTCCGGACTTCGACATTGCTCATACTAATATTTGGATATTTCTTTATTCCATTCTTTTACTTCTAGATATGTGTGTACTGTTGTGAATTGTTAGATACTACAGCACTGTTGGAGCTAGGAATAAAAGCATTTCGCTACACCCACAATAACTTCTGCTAAATATGTGTATGCGACCAATACAATTTGATTTGATTTGATTTGAAACACACACGCATGGCCAAGCAGGGTGGGACAGCCAGCGGGGGAGTCAAGGAGGAGGGGAGTGAGTATTTTTTATTTATTTTTTTATTTTTTTTATTTCACCTTTATTTAACCAGGTAGGCAAGTTGAGAACAAGTTCTCATTTACAATTGCGACCTGGCCAAGATAAAGCAAAGCAGTTCGACACATACAACGACACAGAGTTACACATGGAGTAAAACAAACATACAGTCAATAATACAGTGAAAAAAACAAGTCTATATACAATGTGAGCAAATTAAGTGAGAAGGGAGGTAAAGGCAAAAAAAGGCCATGGTGGCAAAGTAAATACAATATAGCAAGTAAAACACTGGAATGGTAGTTTTGCAATGGAAGAATGTGCAAAGTAGAAATAAAAATAATGGGGTGCAAAGGAGCAAAATAAATAAATAAATTAAATACAGTTGGGAAAGAGGTAGTTGTTTGGGCTAAATTATAGGTGGGCTATGTACAGGTTCAGTAATCTGTAAGATGCTCTGACAGTTGGTGCTTAAAGCTAGTGAGGGAGATAAGTGTTTCCAATTTAAGAGATTTTTGTAGTTCGTTCCAGTCATTGGCAGCAGAGAACTGGAAGAGAGGCGGCCAAAGAAAGAATTGGTTTTGGGGGTGACTAGAGATATACTTGCTGGAGCGTGTGCTACAGGTGGGAGATGCTATGGTGACCAGCGAGCTGAGATAAGGGGGGACTTTACCTAGCAGGGTCTTGTAGATGACATGGAGCCAGTGGGTTTGGCGACGAGTATGAAGCGAGGGCCAGCCAACGAGAGCGTACAGGTCGCAATGGTGGGTAGTATATGGGGCTTTGGTGACAAAACGGATTGCACTGTGATAGACTGCATCCAATTTGTTGAGTAGGGTATTGGAGGCTATTTTGTAAATGACATCGCCAAATTCGAGGATTGGTAGGATGGTCAATTTTACAAGGGTATGTTTGGCAGCATGAGTGAAGGATGCTTTGTTGCGAAATAGGAAGCCAATTCTAGATTTAACTTTGGATTGGAGATGTTTGATATGGGTAACCAGACACCTAAGTATTTGTAGTTGTCCACGTATTCTAAGTCAGAGCCGTCCAGAGTAGTGATGTTGGACAGGCGGGTAGGTGCAGGTAGCGATCGGTTGAAGAGCATGCATTTAGTTTTACTTGTATTTAAGAGCAATTGGAGGCCACGGAAGGAGAGTTGTATGGCATTGAAGCTTGCCTGGAGGGTTGTTAACACAGTGTCCAAAGAAGGGCCAGAAGTATACAGAATGGTGTCGTCTGCGTAGAGGTGGATCAGAGACTCACCAGCAGCAAGAGCGACCTCATTGATGTATACAGAGAAGAGAGTCGGTCCAAGAATTGAACCCTGTGGCACCCCCATAGAGACTGCCAGAGGTCCGGACAGCAGACCCTCCGATTTGACACACTGAACTCTATCAGAGAAGTAGTTGGTGAACCAGGCGAGGCAATCATTTGAGAAACCAAGGCTGTCGAGTCTGCCGATGAGGATGTGGTGGTTGACAGAGTCGAAAGCCTTGGCCAGATCAATGAATACGGCTGCACAGTAATGTTTCTTATCGATGGCGGTTAAGATATCGTTTAGGACCTTGAGCGTGGCTGAGGTGCACCCATGACCAGCTCTGAAACCAGATTGCATAGCAGAGAAGGTATGGTGAGATTCGAAATGGTCGGTAATCTGTTTGTTGACTTGGCTTTCGAAGACCTTAGAAAGGCATGGTAGGATAGATATAGGTCTGTAGCAGTTTGGATCAAGAGTGTCCCCCCCCTTTGAAGAGGGGGATGACCGCAGCTGGTTTCCAATCTTTGGGAATCTCAGATGACACGAAAGAGAGGTTGAACAGGCTAGTAATAGGGGTGGCAACAATTTCGGCAGATAATTTTAGAAAGAAAGGGTCCAGATTGTCTAGCCCGGCTGATTTGTAGGGGTCCAGATTTTTCAGCTCTTTCAGAACTTCAGCTGAATGGATTTGGGAGAAGGAGAAATGGGGAAGGCTTGGGCGAGTTGCTGTTGGGGGTGCAGTGCTGTTGACCGGGGTAGGAGTTGCCAGGTGGAAAGCATGGCCAGCCGTAGAAAAATGCTTATTGAAATTCTCAATTATGGTGGATTTATCAGTGGTGACAGTGTTTCCTATCTTCAGTGCAGTGGGCAGCTGGGAGGAGGTGTTCTTATTCTCCATGGACTTTACAGTGTCCCAGAACTTTTAGAGTTAGTGTTGCAGGAAGCAAATTTCTGCTTGAAAAAGCTAGCCTTGGCTTTTCTAACTGCCTGTGTATAACGGTTTCTAGCTTCCTGAACAGCTGCATATCACGGGGGCTGTTCGATGCTAATGCAGAACGCCATAGGATGTTTTTGTGTTGGTTAAGGGCAGTCAGGTCTGGGGAGAACCAAGGGCTATATCTGTTCCTGGTTCTAATTTTCTTGAATGGGGCATGTTTATTTAAGATTGTTAGGAAGGCATTTTTAAAAAATATCCAGGCATCC
Source organism: Oncorhynchus nerka (assembly GCF_034236695.1). Taxonomy (NCBI): domain Eukaryota; kingdom Metazoa; phylum Chordata; class Actinopteri; order Salmoniformes; family Salmonidae; genus Oncorhynchus; species Oncorhynchus nerka. The sequence goes on along the minus strand of NC_088398.1, from coordinate 14,288,967 downwards.
TCTACTGACGGGATGAGATCAATATCCTTCCAGGACACCCCGGCCAGGTCGATTAGAAAGGCCTGCTCGCTGAAGTGTTTCAGGGAGCGTTTTACAGTGATGAGTGGAGGTCGTTTGACCGCTGACCCATTACGGATGCAGGCAATGAGGCAGTGATCGCTGAGATCTTGGTTGAAGACAGCAGAGGTGTATTTAGAGGGGAAGTTGGTTAGGATGATATCTATGAGGGTGCCCGTGTTTAAGGCTTTGGGGGTACCTGGTAGGTTCATTGATAATTTGTGTGAGATTGAGGGCATCAAGTTTAGATTGTAGGATGGCTGGGGTGTTAAGCATGTTCCAGTTTAGGTCGCCTAGCAGCACGAGCTCTGAAGATAGATGGGGGGCAATCAGTTCACATATGGTGTCCAGAGCACAGCTGGGGGCAGAGGGTGGTCTATAGCAGGCGGCAACGGTGAGAGACTTGTTTTTAGAGAGGTGGATTTTTAAAAGTAGAAGTTCAAATTGTTTGGGTACAGATCTGGATAGTAGGACAAAACTCTGCAGGCTATCTTTGCAGTAGATTGCAACACCGCCCCCTTTGGCAGTTCTATCTTGTCTGAAAATGTTGTAGTTTGGAATTCAAATTTCTGAATTTTTGGTGGTCTTCCTAAGCCAAGATTCAGACACAGCTAGAACATCCGGGTTGGCAGAGTGTACTAAAGCAGTGAAAATAACAAACTTAGGGAGGAGGCTTCTAATGTTAACATGCATGAAACCAAGGCTATTACGGTTACAGAAGTCATCAAAAGAGAGCGCCTGGGGAATAGGAGTGGAGCTAGGCACTGCAGGGCCTAGATTCACCTCTACATCGCCAGAGGAACATAGGAGGAGAAGAATAAGGGTACGGCTAAAAGCAATAAGAATTGGTCGTCTAGAACGTCTGGAACAGAGAGTAAAAGGAGGTTTCTGGGGGCGATAAAATAGCATCAAGGTATAATGTACAGACAAAGGTATGGTAGGATGTGAATACAGTGGAGGTAAACCTAGGTATTGAGTGATGAAGAGAGAGATATTGTCTCTAGAAACATCATTGAAACCAGGAGATGTCATTGCATGTGTGGGTGGTGGAACTAATAAGTTGGATAAGGTATAGTGAGCAGGACTAGAGGCTCTACAGTGAAATAAGCCAATAAACACTAACCAGAACAGCAATGGACAAGACATATTGACATTAAGGAGAGGCATCCTTAGTCGAGTGATCAAAAGGGTCCAGGGAGTGGAGAGGTTGGTTTGGGGGTCACGGCGATTTAGACAGCTAGCCAGGACATCGGTAGCAAGCTAGCATAGGATGGAGGTCTGTTGTTAGCCACCTCTTGCGTTCCGTCAGTAGATTAGCGGAGTTCCGTGTTGTAGAGGGGATTAGTCCAAATCACACAACAACAAAAAAATAAAAACAATAGATATAGTTATAGAGGCCCAAGAAGAAACATAATAATAATAAAAATAAATAAATTGTCCGATTGTCTATTCTGAGAGCAGCCGGTAAGACAGCTAACGGTTAGCAGGCCGCAGATGGGCGTTCAGGTAACGTCGCGACGGAGGAGCCAGCCGGATCTCCTTCGGGTAGATAACGTCGGCAGTCCAGTTGTGAAGGCCCGGTGGGGCTCCGCGTAGGCAGTAAAACGGGTCCGGATAGGTGACTGCAGCCCAGGAGTGATTGACGGAGCTGGCTAGCTCCGGAGTAATTGATGTTTGCTCCGGAATCGATGAAAGCAGATAGACACACGGATAGCAGCCAGCTAGCTGTGAGATCCAGGAGTGAATGTCCAGAGAGCAGTTGAAATCCAGGGACATGGAGAGAAAAATCGGTCCGGTATGTTCCGTTCCGAACGCTGCGCATCGTACAAAACTGGCGATAGATTTTCGAGTTAAAGGATAGCTGATGACCACAAACTGTGGTTAGCTGAATACTAACGAGTTGCCAGTAAAGAAGCTAACTAGCTTCTAATTAGCTTCTGGCTAGCTCCTGGCTAGCTTCTGGCTAGCTTCTTGGAGTTTCTGGCTAGCTTCTTGGAGGATTGCAGATTTGAGGTAAATAATACGTATTTATACATATCAATTGGTGAGGCAGGTTGCAGGAGAGTGTATTGAAGATGAGTTGATGGAAAATAAAAATAAAATGTATGTGAAAAAAGTTGTAAATATATATATATACACGACACGACAAGACGAGGACAAAAGACGTCTGAACTGCTATGCCATCTCGGGCAGGACTTTAGTATGCACTAACCCCCTTCCCCCTTCAACACATAGGCTGGATAGAGCATGACTTCCACTTTGACCGCATCTCTTACTGTCTAACAAACTCCCCTTACCCACCTTATCCCACCTCATCCCTACCCCCCCCCACCACCACCACCACACTTCACCCCCTTCGCCCCCACTCCTTAAACCCCAACTAACCCACCAACCTTTCCTTCCCAAAACGGTGTAAAACACAGACAAATAGACCCAGGGGAGTGAGGCCATAAATAAAGTCAGGATGACAGATAGACAGAGTGGAGGGGAATAAAGAAAACATACAAAGTCTGTGACCAACAGGGACTCCTCCGCTCACGGCCCTCTCAGGCTGCATGCTGGCTGGGTTTTAGTGTCAGTGTTCAGATGATGAAACACCCTGGGCCAACCAGAGAGGCATCATTTATTACGCCCTGTTGAGAGGAATAGAAAACGTATGTCTGTACTGAACCCAAGCTATCAGGGAGGTAGTCTCTTCCTATGGTCAGATAGGACAGTCAGTTTGAAAGTAAAATAATTGCCTTTGTCGCTCTCTGTATCTGTCTTTGGATCTGTCTCTGGATCTGTCTCTGTCTCTGTCTCTGTCTCTGTATCTGTATCTGTCTCTGGATCTGTCTCTGGATCTGTCTCTGTATCTGTCTCTGTATCTGTATCTGTATCTGTCTCTGTATCTGGATCTGGATCTGTCTCTGGATCTGTCTCTGTCTCTGTCTCTGTATCTGTCTCTGGATCTGGATCTGTCTCTGGATCGATCTGGATCTGTCTCTGTATGTGTATCTGTCTCTGTTTCTGGATCTGTCTCTGGATCAGTCTCTGTCTCTGTATCTGTCTCTGTATCTGTATCTGTCTGTCTCTGTCTCTGTATCAGTCTCTGTCTCTGGATCTGTCTCTGTCTCTGTCTCTGTATCTGTCTCTGTTTCTGGATCTGTCTCTGTCTCTGTCTCTGGATCTGTCTCTGGATCTGTCTCTGTCTCTGTATCTGTCTCTGTATCTGTCTCTGTATCTGTCTCTGTATCTGTCTCTGGATCTGGATCTGTCTCTGGATCTGGATCTGTCTCTGTATCTGGATCTGTCTCTGTTTCTGGATCTGTCTCTGGATCAGTCTCTGGATCAGTCTCTGGATCTGTCTCTGGATCTGTCTCTGGATCTGTCTCTCTACTACAACTGCTCCACGGGTGCCAGTGATGTGGGTTCTGCTGTGATGCTGTGGTTGCACAGCCTTTCCTCTACAGGGAGTCAGGTTTTCTCACTTATCCTGTACTTCGTCAAGGTTTTTCTAAGGTTTTGATCAATAACCATGGACATAGTTTACCATGGTGTACTGTCAATTTAGGGTCAGATAGCACTGCATTTTGCTTTGTGCTTGTGTTTCCCAATAAGTAATTTAGTTTTGTTTTGACTGTGTTGTAATTTGGTTTATTCTGATTGATTGGATGTTCTGGTCCTGAGGTTTCAGTGTGTTAGTAGAACAGGTTTGTGAACTGAGCCCCAGGACCAGATGGATGAGTGGACTCTTTTCTTTGCTCATCTTTTGGCATTGCAGGGCTTAGTAATGATATGGGTGGAGTCACTGTATTTTTAGATGTTTCCAAAACTGAATTGCTCTTTTTTGAGTTTTTGTTATTGGTGGATATCGGCCTAATTCTGCCCTGCATGCATCGTTTGTAGTTTTCCTCTGGATATGTAGGAGAATCTTACAGAACAGGATTTCAATAGATTGTTAGTCCCATTGGGTGAAATGTTGTTTTGCAAGTTGATCCCACACCTCACTGCTATAATGTGCAATTGCTTCAATGACACATTCAATTAGTTTTAGCCCAATTTTAATATATATTTCAATTTGAATTCAATTTTTAATGGCATAGAATGTCCTGTGTGCTTTCTCTCTAAGTTCATTCACTGCCTCATTTAGGTTTCCAGTTGAGCTTTACACTCTCTCTCTCTCTCTCTCTCTCTCTCTCTCTCTCTCTCTCTCTCTCTCTCTCCCTCTCTCTCTCTCCCTCTCTCTCTCTCCCCCTCTCTCTCCCCCTCTCTCTCTCCCTCTCCCTCTCCCTCTCCCTCTCCCTCTCTCACAGGGAGTGGCAATTGAATGCAAGCTTCCCACAAAACTGTATTGTTAAAACATTTCTAGCCTGGATCTATCTATGGGTAACAGGGTTGACGTGTTGTGCTCAACCCACCAGACAATGACCAAAAAGAGTAGAACCAGCTCCCCTGCTTTTAGTCTATGATTTGACAATTAGATCTTCATTGTTTCTTTTGAAACAAATATTTAAAAAGGAATAGTTTCACCATATTAAAACGAGAGTTCAGTTCATGTAACAGGGTCGACCTTAAAATGAGAGTTCAGTTCATGTAACAGCATGTAGCAAAATAACTAGGTCTTTACAAATGTGGGGATCAAGTGGGTTAAAATCTTCCTAGAAGTGACGCAAGCTTGACAGAGTGATACAGTGGTTCTTCCTTTAAAAGTTGTGGTGTGCTGCAGGACAGCTTGCAGGGTGCCTCAGAATTCTATGGCATGTTATTTAAGTGTCAGCCATTGTTGCCAGAATGACACAATTTACCACAATCTGCCACCCTCGACCACAAATGGTCGCGGCATAAGCTCAAAACTTATAAAGGAAGAACCACTATGTCAAAATTCTGAATTTTGGCACTGTAGCAAGCCTTTTTCATTTTCAAAATCAGATCTATTGAATTCTCCATGTAGTCTATATTAAAGGGCACATCCTGTCACGTTCTCACCTTAGTTCCTTTATTATGTCTTTGTGTTAGTTTGGTCAGGGCGTGAGTTGGGGTGGGTAGTCTATGTTCTTTTTTTCTATGTAGTATTTATGTGTTTGGCCTGGTATGGTTCTCAATCAGAGGCAGGTGTCGTTCGTTGTCTCTGATTGAGAACCATATTTAGGCAGCCTGTTTTCCCCATTTTAGTTGTGGGTGATTGTTTTCTGTGTCTGTGTTTCCTCCATACAGAACTGTTTATTTTTTGTTTCTGTCTTTCACTTTGTTATTTTGTATGTTCGTGTTCAGTGTCTTTTCATAAAAAATGACGAACACTTACCACGCTGCACATTGGTCCGATCTGTCATACTCCTCGTCAGAGGAAGACAAATTTCGTTACACTTCCATTTAATATAACAGGCTGTTAAATTCAATATTGGTGCACAATTTCTACTTACAATGTCAAAGGGCACTAATTTCATGGCATTTATTTTGTGTAAAGTACATTTCTAGGTTCCAACCCAAATGGTGACCTATTCCCTATATAGTGCACTAATTATGAGCCCTGGTCAAAAGTAGTGCACTACAGAGAACAGGGTGCATTTGAAACCTAGTCTAGAACAGAACAGAACAGAGCCCGTAACTGTCCATCTCTGTCCATTGTTTTTCACCATATGAAAACAGAGAATGTTTTAGTGCAAACTAAACCCAACCGACACCAAAGTGCTGCCAGTTTTTGGTGAAAGCAGATACACCGTTGTGTTTTGTTTGGCAGACAACTCAACCCATGGCTCTATGGCCAAACATGTTCTGTCCCAGCCGAGAGAGAGAGAGAGAGAGAGAGAGAGAGAGAGAGAGAGAGAGAGAGAGAGAGAGACACGCGCGCGCACACACACACAGGTATGTGTTTGCACGCACACACTTTTCTCTCTCTCTCCAGAGTTCAGAACCCTGGGGAGCCTGGGCACACTGGGCTTCAGACTCACAGAGAAGTCTCCGTCTGAGTAGGACAAGAGAAGCGGAGACAGACCGAGGACATCCTTGTCGTTAAGCAGTAAAGTACATGTAATACATGCCACTTAGCAAAGGCTTTTATCCAAAACGTGTACGTTGTACTAGTTTGAACCCGTGAACCCACAACCTTGACTGGACCAGCAACTAGACTAGAAACCACCTACCTAAACACACACTCTCAGTACTCCTCACCCTGAAAGACATTTCATGTCATCCCAGCCATGCTCCCAGCAGATGTTAGGCAGGTGTCTCTTTCTTAACAAGCTGGGCATGAAACCACAAGCACTCTCTGAAATGTGTAGGGCTAGCATGAAATAAATGATAAACACAAATTACCATGCAGACGAGAAAGGGGCTGTGGTTTGTTACTCACAGCAGCCCCATGGTCGAGACACACTGAACACTGTACTTATGATGCTCTTCAGAGAGATGCATTCAGAATGTATTCAGACCCCTTCACTTTTTCCACATTTTGTTACTTTACAGCCTTATTCTAAAAATGTATTAAACAGTTTTTTCCCCTTAAATTGTCCCCTCCCAGAGGGCAGGCAGCATGCCCCCGATTATGCGTTGGGTTGACCGCACAACCCTCTGGAGAGCCCTGCTATTGAGGACAGTGCAATTGCCATACCAGGTGATACAGCCCAACAGTATGCTCTCAATGGTGCATCTGTAGAAGTTCATGAGGGTCTTGGGGACCAAGCCAAATTTATTCAGCCTCAGTCTGTGTGAAGGGACAATTTTAGGTTGTCAGTGATGTTCACGCTGAGGAACGTGAAGCTTTTGACCCTCTCCACTGCGGCCCTCTCGATGTGGATGGGGGCGTGCCCTCTGCTGTCTTCTGTAGCCCATGATCAGCTCCTTAGTTTTATTGACATTGAGGGAGAGGTTATTTCCCTGGCACAACTACGCCAGGGCTCTCACCTCCTCCCTGTAGGCTGTCTTGTCATTGTTGGTAATCAGGCCTACCACTGTTGTGTCGTCAGCAAACTTGATGATTGAGTTGTAGACGTGCGTAGCCACGCAGTCATGGGTGAACAAGGAGTACTGGATTGGGTTGAGCATGCACCACTGTGGGGCCCCCGTGTCGAAGATCAGCATGGCAGAGGTGTTTTTGCCTACCTTCACCACTTGGGGTCGGCCCGTCAGGAAGTCAAGGACCCAATTCCACAGGGAAGGATTCAGACCCAGGACCCTGAGCTTAGTGATGAGCTTGGAGGGCATTACTGTGTTGAAGGCTGAGCTGTAGTCAATGAACAGCATTCTTACATAGGTATTTCTCTTGTTCAGGTGGGATAGGGCAGTGTGCAGTGCAGTGGTGATTTCATCATCTGTGGATCTGTTCAGGCGGTGTATGAACTGTAGTGGGTCTAGGGTGTAAGATGGAGGTGATATGGTCCTGAAATAGCCTCTCAAAACACTTCATGATGACAGAAGTGAATGCTATGGGGCGACAGTAATTTAGATCAGTTACCTTCACTTTCTTGGGTACAGGAACAATGGTGGACAGTGTCCGTATCCGTGACTTGGCCAGCTTTCCCTTTATAATCTGTGACTATCTGGAGTCCCTGCCACATATGTCTCATGTCTGAGCCGTTGAATTGCGACTCCACTGTGTCCTTGTACTGCCGTTTTATCTCTGATTGCCTTAAGGAGGTAATAGCTGGTCTATTTCTACACATTCATGTTCCCAGTCACCTTTTATTTTTTATTGAACCTTTATTTAACCAGCCAAGTCAGTTAAGAACAAATTCTTATTTACAATGACGGCCTAGGAACAGTGGGTTCACTGCCTTGTTCAGTGGCAGAACGACAGATTTTTACCTTGTCAGCTCGGGGATTTCGATCTAGCAACCTTTCGGTTACTAGCACAACACTCTAACCACTAGGCTACCTGCCGCCTGTGTGGTGGTTCGCTCTTTCAGTTTTGCGCGAATGCTGTCATCTATCCACAGTTTTTGGTTTGGATAAGTTCTAATCGTCACAGTGGGAACAACATCCTCTATGCACTTCCTGTCACGCCCTGACCATAGAGAGCTGTTTATTCTCTATGTTGGTTGGGTCGGAGTGTGATTTAGGGTGGGTTATCAAATTGTATTTGTACGGTGGCCTGATATGGTTCCCAATCAGATGCATCTGTTTATCGTTGTCTCTGATTGGGGATCATATTTAGGTAGCCATTTTCCCATTGTGCTTTGTGGGATCTTGTCTAGATATAGTTGCCAGTGAACATTATTATTAGCGTCACGTTTCGTTTGTTCGTTTTGTTCTTTTGTTCTTTGAAGATTTCATTTCCAAAATAAAGGATGGAAACATACCACGCTGCATCTTGGTCTACTCCTTATGACGAACGTGACACTTCCTGATGAACCCAGTCACCGAGTCAGTGTATACGTCGATACTATTCTCATAGGCGACCAGGAACATTTCCCAGTCCGCGTGATCATAAAATCTTGAAGTAATTGCTTAGACCAATATTACCACTGCTGCTTCCTGTTTAAATTTCTGCTTTTAGGTGGGGAGGAGCAGAATGGAGGTGTGATCTGATTTGCCGAAGGGATGGCGGGGGAGGGCCCTCCCTTTGGGCAAGGGAAGTCCCAGAAGGGAGAGTAGCAATGATCAAGAATTTGTGATGCGCTTGTAGCACAGGAGATGTGTTCATGGAATTTCGGTGGCTTTTCCCTCAGATTTCCTTTACTAAAGTCCCCAGCTACAATAAATGCTGCCTCAGGATATGCGGTTTCCAGTTTGCACATAGTCCAATGTAGTTTCTTGAGAGCCATCACGGTGTTGGCTTGGGGGGGTAATGCGGTCGGCATTTGATGGGGAGGTATTCCATATCGGGAGAATAAAACGACTTGAGTTCCTGTACGTTACTACAATCACACATTGAGTTGTTAATCATGAAACTAACAACTCTGCCCCTCTGTCCGCGCAATAGACGGAGAACTTTGTTGGCTGAATGGATGGGGACAATATATCCAGACAGAGCCATGATTCCATAAAACAGAGAGTGTTACAGTCCATGATGTCTTTCTGGAAGGAGATTCTCGCACTGAGCTCATCTACTTTATTGTCCAGGGACTGAACTTTAGTGAGTAATATACTCGGAAGTGGTGGATGGTATACATGCCGACTAGGGCCCCACTTCTTCTTCCTTTTCTCCAGTGTTGACACTTTGGTGCAGCCCCGGGATGAATAGAGCTCCCTCGGAAGTTCAAACAAAGGATCCAGGTCAGTGAAGTTAAATTTCTGCTTGAATTTTCTGGTGAGTGACCGTTGATCTAATGTCAAAAAGTTATTTTCTTAAGGGCACCGCACTGCAGCGCTAGCTGTGCCACCAGAGACTCTGTCGCAACCGGCCGCGACCGGGAGGTCTGTGGGGCGACGCACAATTGGCCTAACGTCGTCCGTGTTAGGGAGGGTTTGGCCGGTAGGGATATCCTTGTCTCATCGCCACCAGCGACCCCTGTGGCGGGCTGGGCGCATTGCGCCCTAACCAAGGTCGCCAGGTGCACAGTTTCCTCCGACACATTGGTGTGGCTGGCTTCCGGGATGGATGCACTCAAGAAGCAGTGCGGCTTGGTTGAGTTGTGTTTCGGGGGATGCATGACTTTCGACCTTCGTCTCTGCCGAGCCCGTACAGGAGTTGTAGCGATGAGACAAGATAGTAGCTACTAACAATTGGATACCACGAAATTGGAGAGAAAAAAGGGGGTAAAATTTTTAAAAATACAAAAATAAAGTTATTTTCAGCTCTGGGTAATAACACAAGAAACGTTCCTAGCAAATAATATAAGAATTTTAAAAAACTAAAAAATGTAATGCTGAAAAGTTGTCAAAGAGCTAGAAATAGGGTGACTGTGTCTGTTGGCGCCATCTTGTCATTATCCTCTGTCAGTGAGGTAGTGACCGCATTGTCTGTCTGTCCTATTTGCCTGCCTGTCCATCCGCCTGCCTGCCTGTTCATCTGCCTGCCTGTCTCGGCCTGGGCAACCTGACCAACAGGGCAGAACGACCAACCAGGCCGAGACATGGCAGGGGAGCTGCCGTCTCTTCTCCAGTCTCTCTTCACATCTCTCTCTCCGCGTCGCTGCCGAGACAGGGCAGGGGAGCTGCCGTCTCTTCACATCTCTCTCTCCGCGTCGCTGCTGTTTTACACCACATAGTTGGAGCCTGGAGGAAGAGGCTTATAGCTGCCAGACCCCGTCAGGGGCCATTGGACCCACAGTTTGTTTAGCCATGAGTCATCTTTAAACAGAGCTCAGGTGCTTGCCTTTCTCCTCCTCCTGTGCTTTACCCGCGCGGCACTGCATGGGATCTCTGCCAATGATGTCATGCGTATAGGCCTTGTATGCTGAAATGCCCCCACCAAAACATATTTTTTTGTCAAAATAAATTAAATATGACTTTTTTTCTATGGTAACCAACAAGGGATTTATGACAAGGTCAGTACACATTCACACACACCTAACTGTGATACTATCTGAAGCCTTGGTGACTATACAGCACAGTTACTGTACATGTTGTTCTATTGTTGTGTTAAACATGGTGGCCAGGCTTCATTACTGTATGTGTCTTCATCAGGCAGATTAATGTTCAAATGTTACTGCCAGATACACAGATTCACTCTTACAGTGTCATCTGAGTGTGAGGTGGCCCTGACTGTGACCTCAATTGACCTGAATCTTTAGCATTTCACCTGATATCAGCCCTGTGTCAAATCCTTATTTCAAATATTTGAAATACTTGATATGGACTTGATTTAGCATACAGACGTCATACTTTTAGAATTATTCCATTGGCCTCATTGTGACTCACTCTGTAAATCAAGGTCACCTAAACTATTTCAAACATTTGAAATATGTATTTGACCAAGTTCTGTATGATATCAACAACAACTATTTCGTGTGTTGTTCTTTTGGCATACTGTAGTTGTAGAGCTTCTAAGATTCTAAAACTAGTTCTAAAGCTCCATGGTTCTATTGCTTCTACTCATTAATCATATCTGGGAACCTTAGTCAGAGTTATGTGTTCTGTCTGTGTTCTGCGGCATGTTAATGAAGTGGGAGAACTATGAGAACATACTACAACTCTCTAGAACCCTTGAGAACTCTCTACATATCCAGACCTCTGGAGTGTCGGTCGTTCAATTCATGGTCGCCGCTGGTTCAACCTTTCCTCGGGACTCTACTAGGCACTAGGCTAGCTAAGGATCGGTTTGCTGTTAAAGAAATCCCAGATAGAGCCAACCTCTCTGTTCTTCCCTTAAAAATAGCCTTTAAACAAAAGGTCCTCTTGCCTGGCCAACATCAACATCCAATAAAGCTCAAAGATAAACATGGAGCAGGCTCCGTGGCAGAGTAGATTTCATCCCCTGGGAGCCACAGCCAAGTCTCCTCCATCTGCTCAAACACAAACCTGCTGCCTGGGTTGCATGGGCTTCACAGTGAACTAATCCCGTCTTAAATAAATGGTACCTGGACCTGAGTGTGTGTTAATATGTGCTCCAGGTTGGTGGAATTCTGGCTGGTCATGTCCAGGGTTCAGGGTTGTACCTTTCTAGTTATTGTCTGGTAATGTCCAGGGTTAGGGTTCTACCTTTCTAGTTATTGTCTGGTCATGTCCAGGGTTAGGGTTGTACCTTACTAGTTATTGTCTGGTCTTGTCCAGGGTTAGTGTTGTACCTTTCTAGTTATTGTCTGGTCATGTCCAGGGTTAGTGTTGTACCTTTCTAGTTATTGTCTGGTCATGTCCAGGGTTAGTGTTGTACCTTTCTAGTTATTGTCTGGTCATGTCCAGGGTTAGGGTTGTACCTTACTAGTTATTGTCTGGTCATGTCCAGGGTTAGTGTTGTACCTTTCTAGTTATTGTCTGGTCAGGGTTAGGGTTAGTGTTGTACCTTTCTAGTTATTGTCTGGTCATGTCCAGGGTTAGTGTTGTACCTTTCTAGTTATTGTCTGGTCATGTCCAGGGTTAGTGTTGTACCTTTCTAGTTATTGTCTGGTCATGTCCAGGGTTAGGGTTGTACCTTACTAGTTATTGTCTGGTCATGTCCAGGGTTAGTGTTGTACCTTACTAGCTATTGTCTGGTCATGTCCAGGGTTAGTGTTGTACCTTTCTAGATATTGTCTGGTCATGTCCAGGGTTAGTGTTGTACCTTTCTAGATATTGTCTGGTCATGTCCAGGGTTAGGGTTGTACCTTACTAGTTATTGTCTGATCAGGGTTAGAGTTGTACCTTTCTAGCTATTGTCTGGTCATGTCCAGGGTTAGTGTTGTACCTTTCTAGTTATTGTCTGATCAGGGTTAGTGTTGTACCTTTCTAGCTATTGTCTGGTCATGTCCAGGGTTAGGGTTGTACCTTTCTAGATATTGTCTGGTCATGTCCAGGGTTAGGGTTGTACCTTTCTAGTTATTGTCTGGTTATGTCCAGGGTTAGGGTTGTACCTTACTAGTTATTGTCTGGTCATGTCCAGGGTTAGTGTTGTACCTTACTAGTTATTGTCTGATCAGGGTTAGGGTTGTACCTTTCTAGTTATTGTCTGGTCATGTCCAGGGTTAGTGTTGTACCTTTCTAGCTATTGTCTGGTCATGTCCAGGGTTAGGGTTGTACCTTTCTAGTTATTGTCTGGTCATGTCCAGGGTTAGTGTTGTACCTTTCTAGATATTGTCTGGTCATGTCCAGGGTTAGTGTTGTACCATTCTAGATATTGTCTGGTCATGTCCAGGGTTAGGGTTGTACCTTTCTAGTTATTGTCTGGTTATGTACAGGGTTAGTGTTGTACCTTTCTAGTTATTGTCTGGTCATGTCCAGGGTTAGTGTGGTACCTTACTAGTTATTGTCTGATCAGGGTTAGAGTTGTACCTTTCTAGCTATTGTCTGGTCATGTCCAGGGTTAGGGTTGTACCTTTCTAGCTATTGTCTGGTCATGTCCAGGGTTAGGGTTGTACCTTACTAGCTATTGTCTGGTCATGTCCAGGGTTAGTGTTGTACCTTTCTAGATATTGTCTGGTCATGTCCAGGGTTAGTGTTGTACCTTTCTAGATATTGTCTGGTCATGTCCAGGGTTAGGGTTGTACCTTACTAGTTATTGTCTGATCAGGGTTAGAGTTGTACCTTTCTAGCTATTGTCTGGTCATGTCCAGGGTTAGTGTTGTACCTTTCTAGTTATTGTCTGATCAGGGTTAGTGTTGTACCTTTCTAGCTATTGTCTGGTCATGTCCAGGGTTAGGGTTGTACCTTTCTAGATATTGTCTGGTCATGTCCAGGGTTAGGGTTGTACCTTTCTAGTTATTGTCTGATTATGTCCAGGGTTAGGGTTGTACCTTACTAGTTATTGTCTGGTCAAGTCCAGGGTTAGTGTTGTACCTTACTAGTTATTGTCTGATCAGGGTTAGGGTTGTACCTTTCTAGTTATTGTCTGGTCATGTCCAGGGTTAGTGTTGTACCTTTCTAGCTATTGTCTGGTCATGTCCAGGGTTAGGGTTGTACCTTTCTAGATATTGTCTGGTCATGTCCAGGGTTAGGGTTGTACCTTTCTAGCTATTGTCTGGTCATGTCCAGGGTTAGGGTTGTACCTTTCTAGTTATTGTCTGGTCATGTCCAGGGTTAGGGTTGTACCTTTCTAGTTATTGTCTGGTCATGTCCAGGGTTAGTGTGGTACCTTACTAGTTATTGTCTGATCAGGGTTAGGGTTGTACCTTTCTAGTTATTGTCTGGTCATGTCCAGGGTTAGGGTTGTACCTTTCTAGTTATTGTCTGGTCATGTCCAGGGTTAGTGTTGTACCTTTCTAGATATTGTCTGGTCATGTCCAGGGTTAGTGTTGTACCATTCTAGATATTGTCTGGTCATGTCCAGGGTTAGGGTTGTACCTTTCTAGTTATTGTCTGGTTATGTACAGGGTTAGTGTTGTACCTTTCTAGTTATTGTCTGGTCATGTCCAGGGTTAGTGTGGTACCTTACTAGTTATTGTCTGATCAGGGTTAGAGTTGTACCTTTCTAGCTATTGTCTGGTCATGTCCAGGGTTAGGGTTGTACCTTTCTAGCTATTGTCTGGTCATGTCCAGGGTTAGGGTTGTACCTTACTAGTTATTGTCTGATCAGGGTTAGGGTTGTACCTTACTAGTTATTGTCTGGTCATGTCCAGGGTTAGTGTTGTACCTTTCTAGTTATTGTCTGGTCATGTCCAGGGTTAGGGTTGTACCTTACTAGTTATTGTCTGATCAGAGTTAGGGTTGTACCTTACTAGTTATTGTCTGGTCATGTCCAGGGTTAGTGTTGTACCTTACTAGTTATTGTCTGGTCATGTCCAGGGTTAGGGTTGTACCTTACTAGTTATTGTCTGGTCATGTCCAGGGTTAGGGTTGTACCTTACTAGTTATTGTCTGATCAGGGCTAGTGTTGTACCTTTCTAGTTATTGTCTGGTCATGTCCAGGGTTAGTGTTGTACCTTTCTAGTTATTGTCTGGTCATGTCCAGGGTTAGTGTTGTACCTTTCTAGATATTGTCTGGTCATGTCCAGGGTTAGTGTTGTACCATTCTAGATATTGTCTGGTCATGTCCAGGGTTAGGGTTGTACCTTTCTAGTTATTGTCTGGTTATGTACAGGGTTAGTGTTGTACCTTTCTAGTTATTGTCTGGTCATGTCCAGGGTTAGTGTGGTACCTTACTAGTTATTGTCTGATCAGGGTTAGAGTTGTACCTTTCTAGCTATTGTCTGGTCATGTCCAGGGTTAGGGTTGTACCTTTCTAGCTATTGTCTGGTCATGTCCAGGGTTAGGGTTGTACCTTACTAGTTATTGTCTGATCAGGGTTAGGGTTGTACCTTACTAGTTATTGTCTGGTCATGTCCAGGGTTAGTGTTGTACCTTTCTAGTTATTGTCAGGTCATGTCCAGGGTTAGGGTTGTACCTTACTAGTTATTGTCTGATCAGGGTTAGGGTTGTACCTTACTAGTTATTGTCTGGTCATGTCCAGGGTTAGTGTTGTACCTTACTAGTTATTGTCTGGTCATGTCCAGGGTTAGGGTTGTACCTTACTAGTTATTGTCTGGTCATGTCCAGGGTTAGGGTTGTACCTTACTAGTTATTGTCTGATCAGGGCTAGTGTTGTACCTTTCTAGTTATTGTCTGGTCATGTCCAGGGTTAGTGTTGTACCTTTCTAGTTATTGTCTGGTCATGTCCAGGGTTAGTGTTGTACCTTTCTAGTTATTGTCTGGTCATGTCCAGGGTTAGTGTTGTACCTTACTAGTTATTGTCTGGTCATGTCCAGGGTTAGTGTTGTACCTTACTAGTTATTGTCTGGTCATGTCCAGGGTTAGTGTTGTACCTTTCTAGTTATTGTCTGGTCATGTCCAGGGTTAGTGTTGTACCTTTCTAGTTATTGTCTGGTCATGTCCAGGGTTAGTGTTGTACCTTTCTAGTTATTGTCTGGTCATGTCCAGGGTTAGTGTTGTACCTTTCTAGTTATTGTCTGGTCATGTCCAGGGTTAGTGTTGTACCTTACTAGTTATTGTCTGGTCATATCCAGGGTTAGTGTTGTACCTTACTAGTTATTGTCTGGTCATGTCCAGGGTTAGTGTTGTACCTTACTAGTTATTGTCTGGTCATGTCCAGGGTTAGTGTTGTACCTTTCTAGTTATTGTCTGGTCATGTCCAGGGTTAGGGTTGTACCTTACTAGTTATTGTCAGATCAGGGTTAGTGTTGTACCTTACTAGCTATTTTCTGGTCATGTCCAGGGTTAGTGTTGTACCTTACTAGTTATTGTCTGGTCATGTCCAGGGTTAGTGTTGTACCTTACTAGCTATTGTCTGGTCATGTCCAGGGTTAGTGTTGTACCTTTCTAGATATTGTCTGGTCATGTCCAGGGTTAGTGTTGTACCTTTCTAGATATTGTCTGGTCATGTCCAGGGTGAGGGTTGTACCTTTCTAGTTATTGTCTGGTCATGTCCAGGGTTAGTGTTGTACCTTACTAGTTATTGTCTGGTCATGTCCAGGGTTAGGGTTGTACCTTTCTAGTTATTGTCTGGTCATGTCCAGGGTTAGTGTTGTACCTTTCTAGTTATTGTCTGGTCAGGGTTAGGGTTGTACCTTACTAGTTATTGTCTGGTCATGTCCAGGGTTAGGGTTGTACCTTACTAGTTATTGTCTGATCAGGGTTAGGGTTGTACCTTACTAGTTATTGTCTGATCAGGGTTAGAGTTGTACCTTTCTAGCTATTGTCTGGTCATGTCCAGGGTTAGTGTTGTACCTTTCTAGTTATTGTCTGGTCATGTCCAGGGTTAGTGTTGTACCTTTCTAGTTATTGTCTGGTCATGTCCAGGGTTAGTGTTGTACCTTTCTAGTTATTGTCTGGTCATGTCCAGGGTTAGTGTTGTACCTTTCTAGTTATTGTCTGGTCATGTCCAGGGTTAGTGTTGTACCTTACTAGTTATTGTCTGGTCATGTCCAGGGTTAGTGTTGTACCTTACTAGTTATTGTCTGGTCATGTCCAGGGTTAGTGTTGTACCTTACTAGTTATTGTCTGGTCATGTCCAGGGTTAGTGTTGTACCTTTCTAGTTATTGTCTGGTCATGTCCAGGGTTAGGGTTGTACCTTACTAGTTATTGTCAGATCAGGGTTAGTGTTGTACCTTACTAGCTATTGTCTGGTCATGTCCAGGGTTAGTGTTGTACCTTACTAGTTATTGTCTGGTCATGTCCAGGGTTAGTGTTGTACCTTACTAGCTATTGTCTGGTCATGTCCAGGGTTAGTGTTGTACCTTTCTAGATATTGTCTGGTCATGTCCAGGGTTAGTGTTGTACCTTTCTAGATATTGTCTGGTCATGTCCAGGGTGAGGGTTGTACCTTTCTAGTTATTGTCTGGTCATGTCCAGGGTTAGTGTTGTACCTTACTAGTTATTGTCTGGTCATGTCCAGGGTTAGGGTTGTACCTTTCTAGTTATTGTCTGGTCATGTCCAGGGTTAGTGTTGTACCTTTCTAGTTATTGTCTGGTCAGGGTTAGGGTTGTACCTTACTAGTTATTGTCTGGTCATGTCCAGGGTTAGGGTTGTACCTTACTAGTTATTGTCTGATCAGGGTTAGGGTTGTACCTTACTAGTTATTGTCTGATCAGGGTTAGAGTTGTACCTTTCTAGCTATTGTCTGGTCATGTCCAGGGTTAGTGTTGTACCTTTCTAGTTATTGTCTGGTCATGTCCAGGGTGAGGGTTGTACCTTTCTAGTTATTGTCTGGTCATGTCCAGGGTTAGGGTTGTACCTTTCTAGTTATTGTCTGGTCATGTCCAGGGTTAGTGTTGTACCTTTCTAGTTATTGTCTGGTCAGGGTTCGGGTTGTACCTTACTAGTTATTGTCTGGTCATGTCCAGGGTGAGGGTTGTACCTTTCTAGTTATTGTCTGGTCATGTCCAGGGTTAGGGTTGTACCTTTCTACTTATTGTCTGGTCATGTCCAGGGTTAGTGTTGTACCTTTCTAGTTATTGTCTGGTCAGGGTTAGGGTTGTACCTTACTAGTTATTGTCTGGTCATGTCCAGGGTTAGGGTTGTACCTTTCTAGATATTGTCTGGTCATGTCCAGGGTTAGTGTTGTACCTTACTAGCTATTGTCTGGTCATGTCCAGGGTTAGTGTTGTACCTTACTAGCTATTGTCTGGTCATGTCCAGGGTTAGTGTTGTACCTTTCTAGATATTGTCTGGTCATGTCCAGGGTTAGGGTTGTACCTTTCTAGATATTGTCTGGTCATGTCCAGGGTTAGGGTTGTACCTTACTAGTTATTGTCTGATCAGGGTTAGAGTTGTACCTTTCTAGCTATTGTCTGGTCATGTCCAGGGTTAGTGTTGTACCTTTCTAGTTATTGTCTGATCAGGGTTAGGGTTGTACCTTACTAGTTATTGTCTGGTCATGTCCAGGGTTAGGGTTGTACCTTTCTAGTTATTGTCTGATCAGGGTTAGGGTTGTACCTTACTAGTTATTGTGTGGTCATGTCCAGGGTTAGGGTTGTACCTTACTAGTTATTGTGTGGTCATGTCCAGGGTTAGGGTTGTACCTTACTAGTTATTGTCTGGTCATGTCCAGGGTTAGGGTTGTACCTTACTAGTTATTGTCTGGTCATGTCGAGGGTTAGGGTTGTACCTTTCTAGTTATTGTCTGGTCATGTCCAGGGTTAGTGTTGTACCTTTCTAGTTATTCTGTGGTCATGTCCAGGGTTAGTGTTGTACCTTTCTAGTTATTGTGTGGTCATGTCCAGGGTTAGTGTTTTACCTTTCTAGTTATTGTGTGGTCATGTCCAGGGTTAGTGTTGTACCTTACTAGTTATTGTCTGGTCATGTCCAGGGTTAGGGTTGTACCTTTCTAGATATTGTCTGGTCATGTCCAGGGTTAGTGTTGTACCTTACTAGTTATTGTCTGGTCATGTCCAGGGTTAGTGTTGTACCTTTCTAGATATTGTCTGGTCATGTCCAGGGTTAGTGTTGTACCTTACTAGTTATTGTCTGGTCATGTCCAGGGTTAGTGTTGTACCTTTCTAGATATTGTCTGGTCATGTCCAGGGTTAGTGTTGTACCTTTCTAGTTATTGTCTGGTTATGTCCAGGGTTAGGGTTGTACCTTACTAGTTATTGTCTGGTCATGTCCAGGGTTAGGGTTGTACCTTTCTAGTTATTGTCTGGTTATGTCCAGGGTTAGGGTTGTACCTTACTAGTTATTGTCTGGTCATGTCCAGGGTTAGGGTTGTACCTTACTAGTTATTGTCTGATCAGGGTTAGAGTTGTACCTTTCTAGCTATTGTCTGGTCATGTCCAGGGTTAGGGTTGTACCTTTCTAGATATTGTCTGGTCATGTCCAGGGTTAGGGTTGTACCTTTCTAGATATTGTCTGGTCATGTCCAGGGTTAGGGTTGTACCTTTCTAGTTATTGTCTGGTTATGTCCAGGGTTAGGGTTGTACCTTACTAGTTATTGTCTGGTCATGTCCAGGGTTAGGGTTGTACCTTACTAGTTATTGTCTGGTCATGTCCAGGGTTAGGGTTGTACCTTTCTAGCTATTGTCTGGTCATGTCCAGGGTTAGGGTTGTACCTTACTAGTTATTGTCTGGTCATGTCCAGGGTTAGTGTTGTACCTTTCTAGTTATTGTCTGGTAATGTCCAGGGTTAGGGTTGTACCTTTCTAGCTATTGTCTGGTCATGTCCAGGGTTAGTGTGGTACCTTACTAGTTATTGTCTGATCAGGGTTAGGGTTGTACCTTTCTAGTTATTGTCTGGTCATTTCCAGGGTTAGGGTTGTACCTTTCTAGTTATTGTCTGGTCATGTCCAGGGTTAGGGTTGTACCTTACTAGTTATTGTCTGATCAGGATTAGGGTTGTACCTTTCTAGTTATTGTCTGGTCATGTCCAGGGTTAGTGTTGTACCTTACTATTTATTGTCTGGTCATGTCCAGGGTTAGTGTGGTGCCTTACTAGTTATTGTCTGATCAGGGTTAGGGTTCTACCTTTCTAGTTATTGTCTGGTCATGTCCAGGGTTAGTGTTGTACCTTACTAGTTATTGTCTGGTAATGTCCAGGGTTAGTGTTGTACCTTACTAGCTATTGTCTGGTCATGTCCAGGGTTAGTGTTGTACCTTACTAGATATTGTCTGGTCATGTCCAGGGTTAGTGTTGTACTTTTCTAGATATTGTCTGGTCATGTCCAGGGTTAGTGTTGTACCTTTCTAGTTATTGTCTGGTCATGTCCAGGGTTAGGGTTGTACCTTACTAGTTATTGTCTGGTCATGTCCAGGGTTAGTGTTGTACCTTTCTAGTTATTGTCTGGTCATGTCCAGGGTTAGGGTTGTACCTTTCTAGTTATTGTCTGGTCATGTCCAGGGTTAGTGTTGTACCTTACTAGTTATTGTCTGGTCATGTCCAGGGTTAGTGTTGTACCTTACTAGTTATTGTCTGATCAGGGTTAGAGTTGTACCTTTCTAGCTATTGTCTGGTCATGTCCAGGGTTAGGATTGTACCTTTCTAGCTATTGTCTGGTCATGTCCAGGGTTAGGGTTGTACCTTACTAGTTATTGTCTGATCAGGGTTAGGGTTGTACCTTACTAGTTATTGTCTGGTCATGTCCAGGGTTAGTGTTGTACCTTTCTAGTTATTGTCTGGTCATGTCCAGGGTTAGGGTTGTACCTTTCTAGATATTGTCTGATCAGGGTTAGTGTTGTACCTTACTAGTTATTGTCTGATCAGGGTTAGTGTTGTACCTTTCTAGTTATTGTCTGATCAGGGTTAGTGTTGTACCTTTCTAGTTATTAGATATAGTATTATTTTGTCACTAAAACACAGTAGCGTGCCGTGGTTCTGGGGCCTGGGCCTTCAGTGAAGTCCTACACAGTCCCACCCCAATTAATCCACCTCTTATTACCATCATTATGATGCCATGGCTCTAGACACTATACATTTAGACAGAAACGCAGTATAACCAGGCGTTGCGTCACTTTGAAATTGACATTTTTATTCAGAGAATTGCAGGGGAAGAGTACAATACCTTTTCATTGTGCAGCTTCGTTGCCCTGCGTGCTTGTTCGTTGAGCTGTAGATCCACTCGGGTGTCCCCAAATGTTTTCAAAAGCACCATTGTTTGTAAGTGCCCAGCCGTACTTTGGTGTCTCGTTGCTGCCTTGGTTAGACAACTCAGGTTTGCAAAGCCAGTGTGGCTCCAAACACGAAATCGATCACTTGCAAATAATAGGCATTCCCAGCAGTACAGTTTGCAGTGCTTCTCGGAGCCTGTGAGTGGCGAACGAACCCCTTTCCCGCCTGTGACAGGCTTTGTAGCGTCGGCGTCTACCTCTCCTGACAATGTCTAACTTTTCTTGAAAAGTTTGTCTTGAGAATGGCGTTATAATTATATCCTCGACCAAATCGATATCTTCTCCTTCCGCCATTGTGGGTTGAAAAAACAGCTTAGTAGTACGCGAATTAATTCTTTGATCAATTTCAGTTTCCTAGTTCTGAGACCTGCCCATATAGGACCTGCCTCTCAATATTGGTAATCCAATCAAAAGACGTGCACGCACTACGCCTGCTAGCTGGCTCCTGTGTAACACTGGAGCCAGCCAGCAGACGTACAATAGCCAACTCTAAAGCTGATTGGTTGACACTAAATTTTAATTTCCATTCACTTTAAGCTACAAGCGCCCGCACTGTTGATTCTGAAGGCCTGAGGGCAGATTTTAGACCCCTGGCAACACATGATGGCTGAATATGATTGGATAATGATCTAACATAAAGACCAGCCCTCCAAATCTCAACCTGGGGCTGGAAGCAGTGCAACCAAGAGGAACGCTATGAAATGAAGAGTGTAACTCTTACTCTGGGGATTAATGTAATACATATTTGTGGGAAAATATATATATTTTTAAAAATGTTCTGATGATGTTTAGGCCAGCAGAGAAGGCCTTGCTGGCCCTGACGGCCCACCACTGCTAAAACACAGTTTTAGTTTGCGGTTTGAGTATGTGATTGTATTCATAGCATGTGTTACAAATCTCACCACACTCATTCACAGTTAGGGAGAGTCAGATAGTGGAAGGTTTTAAAACGTCACTTTACCATCTCACTTTCATAATGTCTTTGACATTTAGCCAAGTGGACGCACAACAGGTGTTTTCTGTCATCACAAATAGTGGAAAACAGTTCCAAGGTAAATATACAAGGTTCATAAAGTAAAGTATCAGTTGAAGAGGAAAACATGAGAGGTCCATGTAATAACATATTAAACTCCAGGTACCAGCTGCCAACTGGAACAACAGCACATTCTAAAACAATTTCATGTCTGTCCTGGAAAAATGTGATAACTTAGGGTTTGGGTTTACTCTGTACTAAACTCATTTCAATCTCACAGGATACAGAATGAGATTTTACATTTGGATTCCGTTTTTTAATGTATTTTTTTACAGTCCTTTTTATGGGTGAGTGCTGGGTGTTTGTGTTCAAGAAGCAGTCAGTCTGAAGGCAGGCATCCATGATGATTGCCACTAACGGAACCTGTTGTATATTATAATGACCCACTGCTGTAAGTGCCACTGCAGCTGCTGAGGCGTATTACAGGTCAGCTGCATGTGTATGTGTACGTGTGTGTCTCTGTGTGTGTTTGTGTATATATCTGCATGTGTGTGTGCGTGTGCATATGTGTGCATCGGTATGCATGCGTTGGTGTGCGCACGTGCGTCTGAGTGTGTGTGTGTGTGTGTGTGTGTGTGCGTGAGTCTGCGTGTGTGTGTTTCCGTGCATTTCACCAATCTGCTACTGACCTGTCGCTCTTTGCCAGCACACATATGTTTGGCTGCTGCCCTCTGAGACAAAGTCTGGAATCTGGTAAGATAAACATAAAGGACGGTGCTATATGCTCAACAACAACTGTATTCTGTGGATCTCACAGATAGTATAGGGGAATGGTATGGGACACAAGTGAGAACTCTACTGTAATTGTTCAGTATTGATTCCCGTTTCCTCTCTCTCCATGTTAGACACTGAAAAACCACTACACTAAATCCTTTGTTATTGCTTACATGGACACCAACCATGTGGGATGTGAGTCAGTGTTTCCCTAGAATGTTCTAAATAACAACATTATTCCATTCACAGTATTATAGTTGGTGACCTCACTGGGGAGCCCTACACACCTCCAGTGGATCTGTGTGCATCCCAAATTGCAACCTATTCCCTTTATAGTGCACTACTTTTGACTAGAGCCCTATGGTCAACAGTAGTGCACTATATAGGGAACAAGGTGCCATTTGGGACGCATCCTAACTAATGGGAGATGACATCACAAAGAAGGAGAATTTGATTACACCGTATATGGAAGCAGGCAGTGCAGACCTGTGAGCCCAGCGCTGCTGGCCATCTGGACAGAGAGCGGCAGAGGCAGTAGAAATAAAAGGGTCAATTCAATAACATGAATGTGTGTTTATGTGCGTGTATGTGCACGAGCGTGCGTGTACGGCTAGTCCAGCGCGCCCTGATAAGAAGTTAACCTGATGAGGGCCCTGCACGAGGCCAGATAGGTTGGTTGATAGATGGGCTGGGTGTAGGTATTTCCACAAATGGAAAAGAAGTGTGTGTATGTGTGTGTGTGTGTGTGTGTGTGTGTGTGTGTGTGTGTGTGTGTGTGTGTGTGTGTGTGTGTGTGTGTGTGTGTGTGTGTGTGTGTGTGTGTGCGTGCGTGCGTGCGTGCGTGCGTTTTCGTGTTTGTGTGCGTTTGTAAGGGAAAAAGAGAAAAGAAGTGAGTGGAGGAGAGAGAGAAAGAAAAGGAAAGAGAGAGAGAGAGAGAAAGAGAACGTGGAAGGCGAAGAAAGCGAGAGATAGTCTAGATTGATCTCCACTTCTGACCACAGAAAACAAAAACAGGATGATCTAGAGTTACTATGGGTCACTCAGTGTTTTGTCATTGTTTGTTTGTGTCTCCCCTTTCACCCACCCCCCACTAAACCACTAAAACACCAAAATATGCTTTGCAAGGTAATTCAATAAAGCACTATGAACATGTTTGTGATATGTTGATAACCACAAAGGGACGTTGATCAGTGGATATGGAACCTAAAAGTAGAAGAGAGAAGAGGAGAAGATGGCGCCAGAGGGTAGAGCTGCCGTCTTATCGGCTCTTAACCAACTATGTTATTTTGTTTGTTTTTACGCTTTGTTTGCAACTTGTTTTGTACATAATGTTGCTGCTACCGTCTCTTATGTCTCTGGACATCAGAACTGGGATTACTCACCTCAAATTGGACGAGGAGTTCTTCTTCAATGAGTCGGACGCGAGGGATCTACTACGGACACCTGACATTGCCCAATTCCCTGTGATTCGCTGGAAAAGGAAACGTAGGTTTCGCGGAAAGCGATCAGGATGCCTTGTGAGGATCAGGCGATGAGTGGCTAATCTGCCTTTGCCTTCCATTCTGCTAGCTAACGTTCAATCGCTGGAAAATAAATGGAACGAACTGAAAGCATGCATATCCTACCAATGGGACATAAAAACTGTAATATCTTATATTTCACTGAGTCGTGGCTGAACGCCAACATTAAGAACATACAGCTGTCGGGTTATACACTCCATCAGCAGGACAGAACAGCAGCCTCTTGTAAGACACGGGGTGGGGGCCTATGCATATTTGTAAACAATAGCTGGTGCACAATATCTAAGAAAGTCTCAGGGTTTTGCTCGCCTGAGGTAGAATATCTCATGATAAGCTGTAGACCACACTATCTACCTAGAGAGTTTTCATCTGTATTTTCTGTAGCTGTCCACATACCACCACAGACCGAGGTTGGCACTAAAACCACACTCAATGAGCTGTATTCCGCCACAAGCAAACAGGAAAAAGCTCATCCAGAGGCGGCGCTCATAGTGGCCGGGGACTTTAATGCACGGAAACTTAAATCAGTTTTACCTAATTTCTATCAGCATGTTAAATGTGCAACCAGAGGGAAGACAATTCTAGACCACCATATCTCCACACACAGAGACGCGAACAAAGCTCTCCCTCCATTTGGCAAATCTGACCTTAACTATATTCTCCTGATTCCTGCTTACAAGCAAAAATTAAGGCAGGAAGCACCAGTGACTCGGTTTATAAAAAGTGGTCAGATGAAGTAGATGCTAAACTACAGGACTGTTTGCTAGCACATACTGGAATATGTTCCGGGATTCCTCTGATGGCATCGAAGAGTACACCACATCAGTCACTGGCTTTATCAATAAGTGCATCGAGGACGTCGTCTCCACAGAGACTATACGTTCATACCCCAACCAGAAGCTATGGATAACAGGCAACATTCGCACTGAGCTAAAGGGTAGAGCTGCCGCTTTCAATGAGCGGGACACTAACCCGGAAGCTTATAAGAAATCACGCTATGCCCTCTGACGAACCATCAAACAGGCAAAGCGTCAATACAGGTCTAAGATCGAATGGTACTACACTGGATCCTACGCTTGTCGGATGTGGCAGGGCTTGCAATCTATTACAGACTACAAAGGGAAGCACAGCTGAGAGCTGCCCAGTGACACGAGCCTTCCAGATGAGCATAATAACTCCAATGCTCACTTCGAGGCAAGTAACACTGAAACATGCATGAGAGCATCAGCTGTTCCGGACGATTGTGTGATCACGCTCTCCGCAGCCGATGTGAGTAAGAACTTGAAACTGGTCAACATTCACAAGGCCACAGGGCCAGATGGATTACCAGGACTTGTACTCTGAGCATGCGCTGACCAACTGGCAAGTGTCTTCACTGACATTTTCAACCGCTCCCTGTCAGTCTGTAATCTCAACATTTTTCAAGCAGAACACCATAGTCCCTGTGCCCAAGAACACTAAGGTAACCTGCTTAAAAGACTACCAACCTGTAGCACTCACGTCTGTAGCCATGAAATGCGTTGAAAGGTTGGTAATGGCTCACATCAACACCATTATCCCAGACACTCTAGACCCACTCCAATTTGCATACCGCACCAACAGATCCACAGATGATGCAATCTCTATTGCACTCCACACTGCCCTTTCCCACTTGGACAAAAGGAACACCTATGTGAGAATGCCATTGACTACAGCTCAGCGTTTAACACCATAGTGCCCTCAAAGCTCATCACTAAGCTAAGGACCCTGGGACTAAACACCTCCCTCTGCAACTGGATCCTGGACTTTCTGACGTGCTGCCCCCAGGTGGTAAGGGTAGGTAACAACACATCCGCCACGCTGACCCTCAACATGGGGGCCCTCAGGGGTGCGTGCTCAGTCCCCTCCTATACTCCCTGTTCACTCATGACTGCACAGCCAGTACAACTCCAATATCATCATTAAGTTTGCTGATGACACAACAGTGGTAGGCCTGATCACTGACAACGATGAGACAGCCTATAGGGAGGAGGTCAGAGACCTGACCGTGTGGTGCCAGGACAACAACCTCTCCCTCAACGTGATCAAGACAAAGGAGATGATTGTGGACTACAGGAAAAGGAGGACTGAGCATGCTCCCATTCTCATCGACGGGGCTGTAGTGGAGCAGGTTGAGAGCTTCAAGTTCCTTGGTGTCCACATCACCGACAAACTAACATGGTCCAAGCACACCAAGACAGTTGTGAAGAGGGCACGACAAAACCTATTCCCCCTCAAGAGACTGAAAAGATTTGGCATGGGTCCTCAGATCCTCAAAAGGTTTTACAGCTACACCATCAAGAGCATCCTGACGGGTTGCATCACTGCCTGGTATGGCAACTCCACGGCATCCGACCACAAGGCACTACAGAGGGTAATGCGTACGACCCAGTACATCACCGGGGCCAAGCTTCCTGCCATCCAGGACCTCTATACCAGGCGGTGTCAGAGGAAGGCCCTAATAATTGTCAAAGACTCCAGCCACCCTGGTCATAGACTGTTCTCTCTGCTACCGCACGGCAAGCGGTACCGCAGCGCCAAGTCTAGGTCCAAGAGACTTCTAAACAGCTTCTACCCCCAAGCTATAAGACTCTTGAACAGCTAACCAATGGTTACCCGGACTATTTGCATAGTCCGGGTAGCCATTTGAGATCGAGAGAGAGAACAACAACAACATACCTTAGTGAGAGAGAGATAGAGAGAGAGGCCTTCCAATGCAATCCAATAACTCTAATGACTATCTGGTACCGGACTGGTTGTAATCAAAGGCACCTGAATCGTGCGCCGTCTAATACCCCTTTAGAAGAGAATGGTAATAATACAAGCTCTGTTATTAGAGGACAACCTCCAAGGAATTTACCATCATCATCCAGGGTCTGTCGAGGGTCACCGGGGTATAAACACTTGTTATTGCTACTCCTCCACAGTCTGACTCAAATCACTTTCTCTTTTTTGTCTTTTTTTTCTTGTTGAAGGAATCAATGTCCTCTGAACCATTCAGAACCCTAATCCTGGCTTGGATCATGAAAGAGACGGCCTTTGATACTAGTAAACCCGTTACAGACATGGTGATGAGTAATTATATAAAAAAACATTGTTATTGGGGCTCCCGAGTGGCGCAGCGGTCTAAGGCACTGCATTTCAGTGCTAGAGGCGTCACTACAGACCTTGTTTCGATTCCAAGCTGTTTCACAACCGGCCGTGATTGGGAGTCCCATAGGGCCCAGCGTCGTTAGGATTTGGCCTGGGTAGGCCATCATTGTAAATAAGAATTTGTTCTTAACTGACTTGCCTAGTTAAATAAAGGTTAAATATATATATATTTTAAATGGTATCGTCTCCCACGGTTCTCTTCAATGAAAAGCATTTAGGAGAGTAAAGTAAATCCACTGTGAAGTATTTTGTACGGTTGTACCATGATCTGATCTCACACAGAGTCAGTGTGTTGCGGGATGGGATCCGAGAGAGAATGAGCCAATAGCTGGGTCTGTTCTAGGTGTGTTTATTTGGGTCTGATCCGCCCCGGAGCGTTTTACTAAGCTCCAGACCAAAGCCAGGTCATTGAGGGCATTGGCTTACACCATTACACCAGCAGCACATGACGTGGTCAAGCATCACTCGGCTTTACCTCTCTACGACCCATCCTCTCTATCCTCCTTGGCTTATGGAAAGACAGAGCATTGTGTTCCGTTTCTTTCTAATGCATGTCACACCCGTGTGTGACATAACAGTATGTTGTAACACAGGGAGGTGGGCAGCAGGCCATGGTAATACTGCTGACTCTGTGAAATGGACAAGAAAGTTTAGACCTCTAGTTGTGATTAGCAAGTCCTCAGATCTATTACCTCCCCTCTCTCTTTTTCCCTTTCTCTCCCCCTCTCTCTGTCATTCCCTCCTTCCCTATGCAGTCCGTTTGACTGTACTGTAGCTCGCACTGTGGGCCAGATGCCTTCCGAACACCATGTCCAATTTAAATTCTTCAGCGTTTTTATTCAGTTATCTAATTGAATCTCCACTGAGTGGGTCTTGGGCACGGGAAGAGTATTGTGGGTGGACAAGCAAAACAAATCGAGACCCCAGAAATGCCAGATTAGAAGCAGACCCTCCATGTGGCTTTTGTATGTAGCAGAGTAGAGTATAGAGGAAGGGGTGAAACATAATACAAAGAGCCACAGATACTTTCTCTTTCTTTCTCTCTCTCCCTCTCTGTGTTGTGTGTGTGTTGCTGTGTGAGTGTGTGTTCTGCATCAGTATACATGTCTCTCTTCTCAGCCAAAAGGAACAAACCAGTGAGAGAGTAAAACCGAGCTGAGCAGAGCAGAGAGGTGGGCATTGTTAACAAAGTATCACAAAGGGTAGGCCTACAAACGCTTCAAGTGCAGATAAAGTGCTGCCTGCTGACTGTGTGTCTGTGGCCCTTCTGGATTGAGCCACTTCACCTGGAAGTGCTTCAGCACATATCCAGCTGTGTAAACACTGGATGTGTCAGATGAACCCTAGGACTTAGTGCCCTGCATAAGGGGATCTGCTAAGGAAACAAACAAACAACTGCAATTTTAACCTACTATCTGCTGTGGTGTGGGGGTGCAATCAGATTAAGTGTGATTTTGGGGTTTTTAGGGTCTTTTTTTTCTCCCTCTCAGCCCGTTACCTATCACTGCACGGGGAAATATTTCAGAGATGTCTCAGGGGTCAACTTTGATCTTCGTGCTAAGAGTTCAGAATGATTGACAATCACGTAATAAAGTTTCCTATTTTACTTAACTTTTATCCAGCAAGTCACTTGAGATGAATTATATATATTTTTAGAACGACTTTAAAGCGTCCTATGAAGTTGTTATTTAGGTCAATTATACGTTTTGGGATGTCATTTTGTGGGGTGTGGCTCATCTGTACACCCTATGAGCCGAGCATAGTTACACATACATAGGGATCTCTGTTATTTCCTTGCCGTTGTCTAATAGACCCTCAAGACTTCCTCAAAATCCCAACCATGACCTATGAGAACAGGGATAGAACTACAGTACATATGAGTCAGCAACTGATGCAATTAGACAAATACAAATACTTCCCCTAACAGTCTCACAAGAGACGAGATTGTATCATCTACATTACATGAGGAAAAACAGAAAATAAATTCAACCTCTACAGTTCGAATGGGAAATAGGAAAAGACAGAATAGAACAGTCTGTACAGGAACTAAGTAAAACCAGTGTGTCTATGTATGTGGATGACTCAACACTACACACGTCAGCTATTACACCCACTGAAATGACTACAGCACTTAACAAAGAGCTGCAGTTAGTTTCAGAATGGGTGGCAAGGAATACGTCAGTCCTAAATATTTCAAAAACTAAAAGCATTGTATTTGGGACAAATCATTCACTAAACCCTAAACCTCTATTACATTTTGTAATTAATCATGTGGAAATTGAGCAAGTTGAGGTGACTAAACTGCTTGGCGTAACCCTGGATTGTAAAATTTCATGGTCAAAACATATTGATACAACAGTATAATAAAGCGCTGCTCTGTCTTCTTAACAACACTATCAACAAGGCAGGTCCCACAGGCCCTACTTTTGTCGCACCTGGACTACTGTTCAGTCGTGTGGTCAGGTGTCACAAAGAGATACTTGGTAAAATGACAATTGGCTCTGAAAGGGGCTGCACGGCTGGCCCTTAAATGCACACTGGGTGCTAACATTAATGATATGCATGTCAATCCCTCATGGCTCAAAGTGGAGGAGAGAATGACTTCAATACTTCATTTTTGTAAGAAGTGTTGACAAGCTGAATGGACCGAGTGGTCTGTTTAAACTACTAGCACACAGCTCGGACACCCATGCAAACCCCACAAGACATGCCACCAGAGGTCCCTTCACAATCCCCAAGTCCAGAACAGACTATGGGAGGCACACAATACATAGAACCATGACTACATGTAACTCTATTCCACATCAGGTAATTGAAGCAAGCAATAGAATCAGATTTTAAAAATGGAACAGTGGGGACTGTGAAGAGACACACACACAGGTACACACACATGCCAGCACACGCACTCTACACACACGTACATTGTAATATTGTTGTATGGTGGTATTATACATTTTGTATTGTAGATACAGTATATAGTGGTGTAATAATGTTATATGATATATGACTGTTTTATCTTTTGTTTAATGAGTAATGTAAGTGCCTTAATGTGTTTGGACACCAGGAAGAGTAGCTGCTGCTTTGGCTAATGGGAATCCATAATAAATACAAATAAATACAAATAGAGACTTCACAAGAAATGGAGGCTCTGAGACTTTTAGGAATGGAAGGCTGTATGAATCATATCCAGTTGATCAATTCCAGTATTGGCTGTCAAAGTGCTGGTTCCCTTTCAGTTGGTCACTATGGGTGTCAACGATCAATCCTATTCACCTGAAGCAAAGTGAAGTCACGCTCAACGGGCCAATCGATGCCGAGCCTGCCCTCGGAAGCCCTACCTTCCTGGCTATAATACAGGGGCTGACATACATTTCCTAAATTCACTTCTGCTCGCCTGAAGGAAGAACATGTCACGCAATTAACAACTTTTTAAGAACAAGAAGGCTACGAGATTCAGCTCTAACTTAGGTTTCTGTTAGTGGGGAGAGAGTACTCGTCCCCCTAGATGTTGCGAGTTTTGGGTCTTGGTATCAGTTTTTGTGTTTGCTAAAAGCGAACTACTTTCTGCTCTGCTTGTGTAGCCAGTGCTCCCTTACTTGAGTAAGATGGTCAGTGATAAGAGTAAGTTCAAAAAGGCTAACCTGCCGAGTTTGAACTGGAGTTGATAGGGGTGTCATCCCAGACGGTTTCTCTGGCAGTGTTCGTAGTCTGGATTCCAGGGATGACATGGTTGGCTCTGGTGGGTTTTCAGAGTGTGAATCAGATGACATCCGTCTGTGGGAGTCTGATGCCCGGCTTTGGATTTGGTGGGGGAGAGTGAACCATTCGTGTTAATGCGCCTTTGATGGAGCTGTGTCATAGGGCGTCAGATCACCTGGGGGTAGATTGACTGTCTTCTCCCCTGCAGCAGAGTTCCTCCAGGTTTGGGGGAAGGTTTTTCCCTTCTGTTGCTGCAGCAGTGGAGCGCCGCTTACCCCTGCTTTAAAGATTTTGCAGATGAGCTAAAGGCAACCTGGGATTCCCCTCATTCAGCCATTTTGTTTGTTTGTTAGCACACTGCCGATGGATGGTGAGCTATTTAGCTCCAGAGGCTATCGAGTGGGCTAATCCTAGCACAGTGCTTCTGTGTAAACAGTGCTGGTTCTCAGCGGATCAGTTGGACGAAGTGTAGCAGGCTGAGGGTGAGGCGGTCCGGTTGTTGAATGTGGTCACCATGCTGCAGATGTATCATATCGATGTAGATGTACGCTGTCCCGGATTCCCGAGAGGCACAAGCAGATGTATTTTGATGAGCCAATTTCGCCAACAAGGGCAACAGTGCTCCCAAGTGGCTTGGTCAATGTGGTAAACTGGTTACTGAAGTCTCCGAACCCCATGTGGGCCAGGTATCAGAACAGAGCATGTGCAGTTTCACCATCAGTGATGAGGATGGTGACGTGGGGGTATGGTTTACAGTTCGCTGTGCGTCCTCCTCCTTTTCGTGGCATCATTACGTCAGTGGTCCCTGAGGTCCTAGCGCCACTTGAGAGATAATATTTCCCCTCTCCTTCAAAAGCAGGATATTCGGGTGGTTCCCGTGTCAGAAGTACAGAGTGGTTGGGACAGCCAGTACTTCTTCATTCCCAAGAGAGATGAAACATTGCGTCCCATCCTGGACTTGTGTTTAAAACAAGCAGCTCAAGGTTTGCAAGTTCAAAATGTTCACACTTCGCCGGCTATTGCACTCGGTTCGTCCCAGTGACTGTTTCATGCATATTTTCATATGACTATACATCCTCCCCACAGAAGGTTTCTGAGGCTACTTTCATGGGTGTGGGTTATTGCCATTTCTTTGGTGGATGGAGGTCAGAATATTGACCTATCTGGATGATTGGTTGGTCATAGCGAAGGAACAGGTGGAGCTCCACACTGCCACGCTGGTTTCCCATATTCAGTCTCTGGGGTTCATAGTGAATCACAAGAAAAGTCGTATGACTCCGGCTCAGCGCATTCAGTTTTTGGGTGTCGTTCTGGACTCAGTTATGATTCATGCGTTTTTGTCCCAAAAGAGGTGGTTTGCATTCCGGCTCTGTCTGGCACGGCTTCAACTGGGGCACTCGGTGCCTTTTCCCTTGTGCCTGCGGTTATTGGATCTGATGGCCTCTATGATAGCTGTGGTGCCTCTGCACATTTTGTTGATGTGTCTGTTTCTGCTCTGGGTGATTGCTACACGTCTGGAAGCCTCTCGCCACTGCCATCGGTTTCTCAAGGTATCCCCGTCGTGCCTAAGGGCATTGACTCCTTGGAGGGACCCACGACTGCAGTCCCGCAGGGTAATTATGACAGATGCATTCTTACTGGGTTAGGGAACGCTGTGATTTGGTCAACAGTGCAAATGGCATTGCATATCAATTACCGAGAGCTACTGACTGTCTTGCTAGTGCTGCAGTGTTTCCTTCCGATGTTGGAGGTGTTAAGGTCCGTTAATAGGATGGCGGTGGGGTACATCAACAGGGGTACATCAACCTTTATTTGCACATAAGAACCAGTGTGCATTTCCTGACGCTCAGAGCGATGTCAATATAGGTGCGGATCTACTTTCCAATGGGGATCCTATCTCTACGGAGTGGAGACTGCACTAGATCTGGTTGCCCAGATACTGTATGGGACCTGTTCAGCAGGGACTACATAGAGCTTTACGCATTGCGAGAAACTGTGCATTGTTGACTTTTTTTCTCAATGAGGGATCTGGGCACTTCGTTGGCATGGATGCTTTGGATTATCAGTGGCCTTGGACCTTGCTCTATGCGTTTCCTCCGGTGGACCTGATTCAGGCCACCGTGGAGAGGATCCGTCAGAAGGGTCTGTTGTTCTAAGCCTATGGCACCGACCTAGGACCTGGCTTTGGTCCTGGAGGCTCTGTTTGAGCCTCCATTTAATCTACTGGAGTCTGTAGGTCCTTTCTTACAAGACTGCCCTGCTCATGGCCTTGGCATCGCCCAAGCGCATTTGGGATCTCCACGTACTATCAATACACCCTTCATGTTTGGAGTTTACGCCTGGCGACTGTATTGTATGTCCCCATAGTATGTTATACAGAGTGACCAACTGAAAAGGAACATACAGATATGAATATCCATGTACAGTTGAAGTCGGAAGTTTACATACACCTTAGCGAAATACATTTAAACTCAGTTTTTCACAATTCTTGACATTTAATCCAGGTAAAAATTCCCTGTCTTAGGTCAGTTAGGATCCCCACTTTATTTGAACCTCTCTTGGGCAGGGGGCAGTATTTACAGGTCCGGATGAAAAGCGTGCCCAAACTAAAATGCCTGTTACTCAGGCCCAGAAGCTAGGATATGCATATATTTGGATAGAAAACACTCTGAAGTTTCTAAAACTGTTAAAATTATGTCTGCGAGTATAACATAACTGATATGGCAGGTGAAACCCTGAAGACAAACCATCCACACAAAAAAAAAATTCTGCCCTACTACTGTTTTCAATGGCTGTCACTTTTATTATAAGGCGAAATCCTCCCAGATTGCAGTTCCTAGGGCTTCCACTAGATGTCAACAGTCTTTAGAAAGAGTTTCATGCTGGTTTTTGGAAAAATGAGCCAGAAATTGTAGTTTTTCTAGGTGGCTCCCATTTTGGCTGTAGTGGAAGAGAGAGCGTTCTTTGGTATTTTTCTCCGGTAAAGACAATAACGATTCTCCATCTTAAATTGTATAATTTATTTATGTATTAGGGTACCTAAGGTTTGATTATAAACATTGTTTGACTTGTTTGGAAAAGTTTATTAGTAACGTTTGGGATTAATTTTGTATGCGTTTTGATGGGGGGAAACTGGGTGGGTTATTGACTGAAGCGCGCCAGCTAAACTGAGTTTTTATGGATGTAAAGAAGGACATTATCAAACAAAAGGACAATTTGAGATGTATCTGGGACCTTTTGGAGTGCCAATAGAAGAAGATCATCAAAGAAAGGTAAGGCATTTATTATATCGTTATTTCTGACTTTCGTGGCACTCCTGCCTGGTTGAAATATGTTTTTCATGCTTTTGTATGTGGGGCGCTGTCCTCAGATAATCGCATGGTGTGCTTTCGCCGTAAAGCCTTTTTGAAATTTGACACAGCGGCTGGATTAACAAGAAGTTAAGCTTTATTTTGATGTATTACACTTGTGATTTTATGAAGTTAAATATTTATTATTCTGTATTTTGAATTTTGCGCTCTGCAATTTCACCGGATGTTGGCCAGGTGGGACGCTACCGTTGCACCTGCCCATAAGAAGTTAAGAATGTGAAATGTCAGGTAGCCTTCCACAAGTTTCCCACATTAAGTTGGGTGAATTTTTGCCCATTCCTCCTGACAGAGCTGGTGTAACGGAGTCAGGTTTGTAGGACACCTTGCTCGCACAAGCTTTTTCAGTTCTGCCCACACATTTTCTAATGGATTGAGGTCAGGGCTTTGTGATGGCCACTCCAATACCTTGACTTTGTTGTCCTTAAGCCATTTTGCCACAACTTTGGAAGTATGCTTGGGGTCATTGTCCATTTGGAAGACCCATTTGCGACCAAGCTTCAACTTCCTGACTGATGTCTTGAGATGTTGCTTCAATATATGCATATAATTTTCCCTTCTAATGTTGCTATCTATTTTGTGAGGTGCACCAGTCCCTCCTGCAGCAATGCACCCCCACAACATTATGCTACCACCCCGTGCTTCACGGTTGGGATGGTGTTCTTCGGCTTGCAAGCCTCCACCTTTTTCCTCCAAACATAACAATGGTCATTATGGCCAAACAGTTCTATTTTTGTTTCATCAGACCAGAGGACATTTCTCCAAAAAGTACGATCTTTGTCCCCATGTGCAGTTGCAAACCGTAGCCTGGCTTTTTTATAGCGGTTTGGAGCAGTGGCTTCTTCCTTGCTGAGCGGCCTTTCAGGTTATGTCAATATAGGACTTGTTTTACTGTGGATATAGATACTTTTGTACCTGTTTCCTCCAGCATCTTCACAAGATCCTTTGCTGTTGTTCTGGGATTGATTTGCACTTTTCGCACCAAAGTACGTTCATCTCTTGGAGAAAGAACCCGTCTCCTTCCTGAGCGGTATGATGGCTGCGTGGTCCTATGGGGTTTATACTTGCATACTACTGTTTGTACAGATGAACATGGTACTTTCAGGTGTTTGGAAATTGGTCCCAAGGAGGAACCAGACTTGTAGGGGTCTACAATTTTTTTCTGAGGTCTTGGCTGATTTCTTTTGATTTTCCCATGATGAGGCACTAAGTTTGAAGGTAGGCCTTGAAATACATCCACAGGTACACCTCCAATTGACTCAAATTGTGTCAATTAGCCTATCAGAAGCTTCTAAAGTCATGACATCATTTTCTGGAATTGTCCAAGCTGTTTAAAGGCACAGTCAACTTAGTGTATGTAAACTTCTGACCCACTGGAATTGTGATACAGGGAATTATAAGTGAAATAATCTGTCTGTAAACAATTTTTGGAAAAATGAAGTGTCATGCACAAAGTAGATGTCCTAACTGACTTTCCAAAACTATAGTTTGTTAACAAGACATTTGTGGAGTGGTTGAGAAACAAGTTTTAATGACTCCAACCTAAGTGTATGTAAACTTCTGACTTCAACTGTAACTACTGCTCCTTGAAGGAGGGAATGAGGTAGAATTGAAGAAATGTATGCGAGTATTATAGCCAGGAAGGCTGGGCTTCCAACGGCAGGCTCGGCATCCATTGGCCCATTGGGCATGATTTCAGTTAGCTTCATGTGAATCGGATTGGTCATTGACTCCCCATAGTATGCTACACCTCGTTCCATCTTTCAGGGAACAGTAGTTATATTCATAATTGTATGTTTGCAGAGAGTTGAGTGACATGTCTCCAGAACTGACACGTATGAGCTCAGATACATCACGAAGACGAATGGCTAAAATCAGTGCGGCTGCAGTGTGTTAGCAATCGCCTGCTGGGTTTCGATTAACATTTCAACATGTAGAATTGTCGGGAAATTAACAGAAAATGACGTCTGCTATTGTGTACAGAGGTGATAGGACGGCCACTCTGCTTATGACCATTCATCTTGGTGTGTTTGAGCTCTATGTGTAGTGGTGCCCACCTGGTCCAACTTGATTCAAAGTGAATGGGAATATTCCAATATGACGTGTGGAGGAGTTATAGTAAGCACCCACTGACTGCCCTGTTCTGTTCTTTCCATTAGGACTCCTCCATACTGAATGACTGTGTGGTGTAGAGAGATTCACTGGACAGGCAGGCAGGTGGTAGGTGGGGTGGAAGGATACTCAGAATACATCTATCATGCCGTCACTCTCTGATGATGTCACCATCTCACACCTGAAAAGAGCCAGGGGTTGTGTGTAAGAGAAAGAGAGAGAGAGAAAGAATTAGAAAGAGAGAGAGAGAGGGAGAGACAGAGAGAGAAAGAGAAAGAAAGAAGAAATAAAGAGTTGTTGAAGCCAACTGCTGCCCTAGTTTCCCCTCATCATGCCAGTGACCCAAACTGGCATGCCTCTTAGTCCCCTCAGAGGTGGAAGTTCCGTTAGCTCACTGCTCTGTGACTCAAACTTCCCCTTACAGCAGAATTATGATTTTTAACTAATATAATAATATTAGGCCTCCCGATGGGATGGTAAAAGAAAGCAGTTTCTCTTTTTGACGGATATCTTTGGCGATCTCTGTGCCTGTGTTCCTAGCCTGCTCCTTCTTAGGCAGCTGGTCACTTCTCAATTCTCTCTTACACACTTTTTGCCACGCCCTGATCTGTTTCACCTGTCCTTGTGCTTGTCTCCACCCCCCTCCACTGCTTTCCCCAGTCTCTCTTTTTCCTCGCCCTCCTGGTTTTGTCCCTTGCCTGTCATGACTCTGAGCCTGCCTGTCATCCTGTGCCTTTGCCCCTACTCTGGATTACCAACCTCTGCCTGACCTGACCCTGGGCCTGCCTGCCGTCCTGTGCCTTTGCCCCTACTCTGGATTACCAACCTCTGCCTGACCTGACCCTGGGCCTACCTGCCGTCCTGTGCCTTTGCCCCTACTCTGGATTACCAACCTCTGCCTGACCTGAACCTGAACCTTTGCGGGAGCAACTCTGTGGGTTGCCTACTAGGCAGTCTACCATGACTGTAACCTTCCAGTCCCTCAGTAACCCGGCTGGTAGCAGCGTCGTCACCCCGGAGTGCTACGATGGAGATTCCCGAACCTGCCTGGCCTTTCTCTCTCAGTGCTCCCTCGTTTTCCAGCTGCAGCCTGCTTCGTTCCCCTCGGACTGCTCGACAATAGCGTACATTATTACGCTGATGTCCGGGAGGGCACTCGCCTGGGCCACGGCGGTGTGGGAGCAACAATCCGCCGTCTGCCTCAGTCTGGAGGTATTCGTGGTGGAGGTGAGAAAAGTTTTCAAGCCTCCGTAGTCCAGGAGAGAGGCTGCCCAGAAGTTACTCCAGCTTCGTCAGGACTCCCTTAGTGTGGCATACCTTTAACCATCCGGATCGACAGGCCAGGACGGGTTTTCCTGCCCCTGTTGTTGCAATAAACATAGTTACTTCAACAGTCTGCACTTGGGTCTTAGCTGATACTTTCTCCCTCTCTGTCTATCTCTGTCTCTCTCTCCATCCTGCGACATACTGTATCTCGCCTCTCTGTTCCACTGCAACCATATTTCACACAGAGGTACATCCACTTCATTCTACTAAAGAAAACACACAGATGGATGAGCTGCTCAAAGATGGAGATGTGAACTCATATTGTGAGTCTCTTTACTGCGCTGCTGAATCTGACGATGGGGCCATCATCAGAACATAACTGATGGAATTCATAGAAGGCATTCTACAAACATTCAGTTCCTCCCGCATCTCCCCTGGCTCTCATTAGAAATGAGAAACTGGTTCAGTGCTGCACCATTTCATCTAAGTTGCCTTTTGATAAGATACATCTCTCCCCTAAAACTAATGCAGTTGCATATCCCCTAAACAGTTACAGGACAGATAAGGGATGTGATTTGTATGTTGGAGTGAGAGCTGCATGAGGGAGATCAGTCAGTCTGTGACTTTGTAGATTCAGTACCATCGCCCTCTACTGGACATCTGATCTAGGATCAGTTTAGGTTTATACTGTAAATCACAATGAATAAGTTAACCTGGATCATTCTTCCAGGCCTACCTGCCTCTACCTCCCCACAGGTGAACAAACCCCACCCTCTAGAGCTGCCTCGGCTGCACAAACAATCGTGATGATGAGAGGTGAGGTGGATAGATAGCAAAGTAAGAAAAATCAAATACATAAGAAAAATGGTGATACTTAAAGATAGACAGAAAAGAGAGGTCTGGAAAAAATAACATTCTTGTTTTTTTTTGGAATGTGTTATCAAAGAGGTGCTGGCTGGTTGCCCCTCCATGGTGAGGTCCAGGAGGCAGATGTGTATACGTAGAGAAACGGATGCCATGTTAGGTCTGAGGCCATGGGGATCAATCCTTGACTGGCCAATTAGCTTTGACAGTGGGATTAGGGTGGGATGACTCTCTGATCATGTTGTCTGATACCGGTTTCCCCTGAACTTAGAGACATGGGATGCATCCCAAATGGCACCATATTCCCTATGTAGAGCACTAATTTTGACCAGGACCCAGAAGTTCAAGGTCTGTGAACTATTTGAACTATGATAGACCTCTGTATGGAACATTTTCTAAAAGGAAAAGAAAAGAAGAAATTGTTGAACCCCGCAGGTGTAGAGCAGCCTCAGGAGAGGCACAATAACCATTTAGTTATAGGAGTTTGGAATTACAAATATCTGACAACACTTTTACAAGGCTGGCCATCCAATACTACCTGTTCAATAGGAGAGTGAACTGAACTCCCCTGTTTGAGAGCTGACTTGGTGAGGCAACCTAGAGATAATGACACCAGTGTTGTCAATGGCTCTCTGCCAAATATTTAGTTTTTCACCCGAGGAGAGGGAGGGAGAAGACACTCTGTACGGTTACTCAACCGTGTGTCAGAGTATAATGTATTACCCAAGCTGAGTGGCACAAATGGTTTATTAACAGGTATTAAGTAATAGGGGAAATCCAAATACATGAGGGAGGGTGAAGATCATTGCTGTAGACATCCTGAACTGATACTGCCCATCAGAAGGCTAGTGTCCACAGCACACTACACACACATTCTTCAGGCGTGAAATACCACTACAGGTTTTGAATAGAGCAATATTAGGGCTAGATTCAATCTGTAGCGCAAGATCCAGATTAAAGCGCAATTGAAATGTAAAAGTAATTTCAGATTGAGCCGTCTTATGCAACGTTTACTATGAATGCAGGAACATTGCCTTTCCATTTCATTTGATCTTCCACGCTAGAGATTACATCATGGCCTTAGTGAATAAGAGTTCAGTACTGTACTTCAACCCACCAATCCCCATTTCTGATTTAGCTCCCATTTCCTTATTCCCTATCACTTCATTTAGAAGTGTATTATTCCTCGCTCATTAATGTTCAATGCAAACATACACTATTTGTTTCATTTCAATGCAAACATATATTTTTTTGCATCGAATTACCTTTACTTTTAATCAAATAAGCCTCCCGTCATCATGAAATAGAAATAAACTCTGTGTATTAACTTAAAACATGCCTGGATCTCTGCTCAGTGTTAACGTGACTGATTTGGTGTGGGAACCGGGACCGTTCGGCCCGATGTTAAATCTTCAGAGGCTAAAAAACACATTCAGCCCCATATCAAGTTGACTGACTTCCCGGGCCCAAACTGGGCCAAGACCGAGATCGAGCCAGAGTAGAAGTGGAGGCCAAGCTAGAACAGCCCGGGCCAGAGACTCCGACTGATAGACAAGAATAGGAGAAAGCATATGGAAGCAATCGGATTTTCAAGAGCAATATATAGAACTGTAAATACAGTTAAAAACCTGTTGGATTTTGTACCCTTGGATTAATTCATGGTTATTATGCAACAACAAAAAATCACACAGATTTGTTAGCATTTTTTTAGATAGATAATGTATTCATTAGCTTGTCAAACAATTAAAAAGTGTCACAATGTAAATTAGGGTGATATACAGTGTTAAACTGTAATTCATGCATATCGGTGACTCTTTTAAACCTTGGCAGGTACAACAGCAACTCAACAGATAAGACAAACATAAAAACCACCAGGAACTACAAATACCGGTCCAGAAGGATGTCTAGAGAGTACAGAACTGGGGCACACACTTGGGTGTGAGTGTACAGTAGGCCTAAGCATCAAACCAGGGCCATACTCGACAGGAGACCATGTTTGGTCCCCACATGCAGTCATTCATCTCTTGTTCTGATAAAACAAAGCCCAACCAGGGGGGACATTCCTAACGCTATGGAATGATTTACCTCTGGAATCCATCGTAATCAGTGCGCTAGTTCAGACACACAAGGGGCTATTTCTCATCCCCTGACAGAAGAAAGAAAATCATGTCCAACGGTGTGAAAAGCACTCGCTGGTGTGACTAGAAATGTTACAGCTCACAGAGATGCTTACAACAAGCCATGGGAGTTCGACAGAAGAAATATTTGAAATGCTAACAGGAGATTGGACATGAAAAATGTTTATTTCTCCCATTAGTCTGGGCTTGACACTTTTCTAATGAGAGTTTTGATTGCAGAAACAGTGCATTGCTGAAGAAGCAACGCACTGCCCATGATTAAATTAATTTGCACTTGGAAACCCAATCCAGCCAATCACTGAAGGGGTGCCCATAAAGAGGAATGCAACGCAATGCTGCTGTCCAACCCAGAACATTCTTGGGTCTTGAGCTCAGACAAGCAGCATTATACAGAGAGACAGCGAGAAAAAGAGATGGAGGAGGAGATTCGTTTTTTTTTCCAAATGTGTTTTTGTAGCAGTAAAGAAACTAAAACACCAGAGCAGTTTTTAATCAGAGCTTCAACATTGTGATCCGACATGTTACCTACACAAACATGAATCAACTTCAATCTGAGAAAACTAGTCACATGCAACAGAGAGTGTAACGGCTGTTGGTGGAAGAAGTTGAGGACCAAGATGCAGCATGGTAAGTGTTCATCATTTTAATGGTAAAAGCTGAACACTATCAAACAAAGTAACAAAAGAGAACAACCGAAACAGCTCCGTCAGGTGCAACACACACTAAACAGAAAATAACTACCCACAAAACCCATGTGGGCAAGAGCTACCTGGTTCTCAATCAGAGACAACGACAGACAGCTGTCCCTGATTGAGAACCATACCCGGCCAAAAACAAAGAATACAAAAACATAGAAAAAGGAACATAGAACGCCCACCCTAGTCACACCCTGGCCTAACCAAAATAGAAAATAAAAAGCCTCTCTATGGCCAGGGCATGACAGAGAGTCAATGGTTGAGTCCGAAATTACACCCTATTCCCTATATAGTGCACTACTTTTGACCAGAGCCCTATGGGGAATAGGGTGCCATTTGGGACGCATCCCAATGACTGAACCTGAACCACCCATGGTCTTCAGACAGAGAGGTAGCTAACTTCATAGCTGTGTTATTCAGGACAAGCCCAGTGATATGGCCCTGTGTTATGGAGCCACTCTCCAGAGAAGGATCATCGGAGCTATATCCAAGAAGAAGCCTTAATGATGAAGCCTTAGGAAATGCACAGGACTAGGAGGCTAACAGGGGGGGGGGGGTCTGGTAGAGACTATAAATCCAGGTCTCTGGTGTGTTAATCCCCCCCCCACACACACACACGCACACAGACCCCCCTACGAGCTAGCTGTGCCATTCCTCGCCTGCACCCTGGATTACACCAGGAAATTGTCTTGTTTTCAGCGACTCATCCGTCTTATTGCAGCCTGTCACGAGATTCTGCAGCGCAGGGGGTCTGCAGACTGACTCTGCACCGGCGGTCTCTGAGTGCACCTCTACCTACCAGCACTGAATATGAGTTAATGTACATGTAGGCCAACAGCATGACAGTACTGTATGTCATGCTGCAACTCTATTTACACACCCTTCCTAAAGTCTAGGTATTACCTCGGGGAACTAACAAAGGTCAGGCAAGGTTGCTCATCATGAAACCATGATCCCGAACGACCTCCGCTACTCCAGAAAACAGCTCAGCTCTTCAGTGATGTAGCCTCTATGTCCTCAGTACTCTAAATACTGCATGGAGCCGGTGGCATCCTGTTCCTGCTCTCCTCTCTGTCCACACAGGCCTTGTTCACGCTCTTGACTGCTGAGTTAATTTGGCTCTGGATGGAGTTTGATTTCAGCTCTTAGTCAAGTAAGGGCAATGGGCCTGAGTAGTAATATCTTTCTACCTCTGATTCAGTGTCCAGCTTGCTGTTTCAAACTGCATAATAATATCCTCCCACCCCCCTTAACCAGAAAGAGGCACATAGCCCAGACACACAAGTATGTACGCTCGCACGCACGCACGCACGCACGCACGCACACACACACACACACACACACACACACACACACACACACACACACACACACACACACACACACACACACACACACACACACACACACACACACACACTGCAAGTGTCCAGAGCACTTCGGAACCCCATCCAAAAAGTTTTCCAAACAACACTAATGATTTCAACAGAAAAAAATCTAGCAGCTTTTCTTGTGCATCTGCATGATCGCCATTTAGGTGCAATTTAAATCTATGAATACCTCATTTTCATAATTGGAGGTAATCGCCGGGGCGTCTCCAACAGCTGCTCCTATAGCAGAACAGTGTCTTCAATGGAAGGAAAGCTGAGAGGCACGGTCGGTCTTCCATCATGCCAGAGTTTTTGCCAAAACCTAACAACCCGACTGAACTGATTAAAGGTGAGGTCCCTGTTCACCCTCTCTCTCTCAGTCTCAGTCTCAGTCTCTGTCTCTGTCTCTCTCTCTCTCTCTCTCTCTCTCTCTCTCTCTCTCTCTCTCTCTCTCTCTCTCTCTCTCTCTCGCGCTCGCTCTCGCTCTCTCTCTCTGGCTCTCTCTATCGCTCTCTCTCTCTCTCAGACATTATCAGAGCGTGGAAACTTCAGAGCAGTAAAGCAGGAAAAATGGCAAGTGGCATTATGGAAAGAAGAAATGTCACTTTTCCCCAAATTCTGTTGCGTCCTGAACTTATAGAATGCAGAAGTGGTGTGAGCCATGGTCCTCATCCCTCACCTGTACAATAGAGGAAACAGAACCAGTACCCCTGGAGCAACAGAACCAGTCATCCTCAATGAAGAACAACAAGGGAACAAATGGCTGCCTGTGAGCAATTACACAATTATGAAACACTAAACAAACAGAGCGGATTTAGTAAACTCTCGTTAACCTGGGTGTGAATGATGCCCTGAGAGAGAAAGAGAGAGAGAAAGAGAGAGAGAAAGAGAGAGAGAAAGACAGACAGACATACAGACAGACAGACAGACAGACAGACAGACAGACAGACAGAGACAGACAGACAGACAGACACAGAGACAGACAGACAGACACAGAGACAGACAGACAGACAGACAGAGTCAGACAGACAGACAGACAGACAGACAGACAGACAGACAGACAGACAGACAGACAGACAGACAGACAGACAGAGACAGACAGAGACAGACAGACAGACAGACAGACAGACACAGAGACAGACAGACAGACACAGAGACAGACAGACAGACAGACAGACAGACAGACAGACAGACAGACAGAGTCAGACAGACAGACAGACAGACAGACAGACAGACAGACAGACAGACAGACAGACAGACAGACAGACAGACAGACAGACAGACAGACAGACAGACAGACAGACAGACAGACAGACAGACAGACAGACAGACAGACAGAGAGAAAGAGAGAGAGAAAGACAGACCGACAGACAGACAGACAGACAGACAGACAGACAGACAGACAGACAGACAGACAGAGACAGACAGACAGACAGACAGACAGACAGACAGACAGACACAGACAGACAGACAGACAGACAGACAGACAGACAGACAGACAGACAGACAGACAGACAGACAG
Organism: Oncorhynchus nerka; assembly: GCF_034236695.1. Classification (NCBI taxonomy): domain Eukaryota; kingdom Metazoa; phylum Chordata; class Actinopteri; order Salmoniformes; family Salmonidae; genus Oncorhynchus; species Oncorhynchus nerka. The sequence continues at coordinate 14,244,853 of NC_088398.1, read as the reverse complement.
ACAGACAGACAGACAGACAGACAGACAGAGTCAGACAGACAGACAGACAGACAGACAGACAGACAGACAGACAGACAGACAGACAGACAGACAGACAGACAGACATAAAGAGAGATGGGTGGGCATCAGTTACTGTGACCAAACAATACAGACAAGAGTAACTTGTGACTCCTACACTATCGCTACAGTTGAGGAGAAGGTTGTCCCGTCGTCCAATTCTCGGAGCACCAGGAAAGGGAAACCAGACACTTTCACGGCTTCCTTGCAGGATGCGGCGGATTGTTTTCATGTTCAATCAACCATCAAATTCTGTCGAGGCCATCTCAGTGCAGAAGGAGAACAAAAGGACTGCGTCAAGCCGCCACTCCACCCCTACGTCTTGCGGCTTATAAACATTATGAGATGGTACAGCAGCACTCAGATGACTTCCATAGCTATTGCAAAGCATTGTTTCGACTGTGAGGTAGAGAAAGACTGACCCGATATTATAAGTCATACAGATGTGGAAACAGAATGTTAGTGGGGAGTGATGGATGTGAGTACTAACACTAGTGTTCAGTATTGTATCTGTACTGAAGGTCCTAAAGTCCACACAGGCAAACAGGGTCTTGGGGTACAGCCAAGCAGATGCTGACAGGGTTTCCTCTGCACAATGGTTTAGTCAGGGTGTGGACATGAAGCTAGTGTTAGGGTTATGGCTAGGGTTAGGGTTGAGCCAGGGTGTGGACATGAAGCTAGGGTAAGGGTTGGGTTAATGGCTATGGTTAGGATTAACCCTAGCTTCATGTCCACATCCCAGCTCAACCCCCTAACCCTAATTCTAACCCTAATCCTAACCCTAAATCCTAGCTCTGTGGTTACAGATACGATCTTAATTTGATCACTCTTTTGTTGCTAAGAACTTTACTGCACCACAGGAAATGCAGATTAACTTTGTGATATACATAAATTCCCTGAAAACCGACATTAACACACATATTAACAGTATTGCACTTTTCATGTAGCCTACTTTTGGCTGATCAAGCAACGTTATGGACTAATTGTTCAAATCCTGCTGCTGCAGGATTATTTTGCTGTGACAATTCAGGTTACTAAAGAAGGAAATGTGCAGTAGCAGGAAGCTGCAGATCAAACCAGGGGAGTTCATACAGGAAGTCAGAAGGGGAGGAAGAAAAGAGATTTCATTATTTCTCTCTCTTCCATCCTCTCTTCTCTCTTCTCTTTCTCTCTCTCTCTCTCTCTCTCTCTTTTTATGACCTGTGGATTAGCCCCCTGTAAAGCCGCGGTGCACCTTCCAGTCTGGGTTTCCGTTCACATTCCACCAGGGTCCAGACCTTCTCCACCTCCAGTTCTATAAAGTCCAGACAGCTGCTTCACTCCGGTTAATTAGACCTCATTACCAAACAGACGCACGTACGTCCATCTCTACCAGGCCACATAACGCTGCTGCTATTGTTACCATGATACGCCCACAGATACAACGCAAATACAGGCTACCACCGCTACTCTACATGGCATGCTCACACATCCACAGGTACGATGCACAGGAATGGACTAAGACATAGAGAGCAGGCCCCCTCTGTCTCTCTCTCCCTCTCACACAAGCACCATGTAACAAACACACAAACACTCTGTTTTGGGAACCTGATGACTAAGGCTGAGTTGTTCAGTGACACGTAAAAATAAAACTCACATAGACAATCATCTACACACAGACAAACACACACACACACCATGTGAACAGTTCAACATTTACTGCGACCACTTCAGACATGATGTGTCAATCAGTCTCGTTATTTTCATCATGCCCGTCATTTCATCGGACACGCATACACACAGTCACCAAGCAATTGACTGTTGTGGAGTCCATTGTGAGGCCACATCCTGAACGCATTCCATTATTAGCACCAGGAACAGCAGTGTACCACCCTTTGATGTGTGTGCGTATGTGAGTACATGCCTGTGTGTGAGCAGAATCCCCACACCAGAAAGCCTCTCTTTCAAATATATGTTTAAATCACCATGTCAATATCTCCACAAAACAAAAGTATATTTGTTGAGCACCTGTTACTGTTTATTGCTGTCATTAGCCAGCTATCTATACAGAGGTCATGAGTATATTGCATCTGGCAGAACTTAATGTAGCACGCCAACTACTGTAATGGCAAGTAACCATAAAACCACACATGTAGTACTTAATATCCAGCTCACTTTGTTCCGTTAAAAGCAGTTTAAGAAGTTCAAAAGCACCATTACAAACCCGGCCTTTCTTTATAAAGACAATAAGCCGTATATAAACATGCTGGTTGGGACTGTTGTGGTGTCTGTCTGAGCATTCATGTGGTGAGAGCTGCTCTAGAACAGTACTGTCATTTACTGGAGAACAGAGAGACCAACTGGACCTCATCATCATCAAGACCTGGGTTCAACTACTACTGAAAATCGTTCTAATACTTGAGAGTTTTGAACATGAGTCTACCTGGAGTGCCCGGTGGGTGGGGTTTGCACATTTAGGACTTTTGTATTGGTTCTATTGCAACAAGCAAGCGGAACCAAGGACAGCTAAAGTATTTGAAGGGATTTCAAATAGTATTTCAACCCAGGTCTAATCATCATACCCTAGTTACTAAAACACACAGGATGACTTTCAGATGGCAGGGCAGGGCCATGACACAGAAGCTCGTCACTCTGTCAGTAACACCAACAGACAGTGTGCCACTGTGGCAGGACTGGGTCATGTTCAATAGGGCACAACACACCAAAACATTCTCAAACCCGAAAACGACAATCAGCATTCTTATTGGACAATATTTTTTTATTCATAAATCTCCTCTCTACTGTTTTCTCTTACTGCACACAAGCCAGTGTTTGGGAGAGTGGGTTGACAGATTTTTCCCTCCACATTTCATATTACATATAACAAATGGGCGAAACCTCCAGTCCTACCAATGGCTCTGATCAGCCTTGTAGTTGTTGGATAAGACTAACACAGGTAATACACTGAGAAGTTAAATCCATAGTCCCCGACCAGCATCCTAAAAAAGTGGGTTGAGGCAGCACACGCACATGCCATTGCTAAAATACCCAGCTGCTTATACAAATCCATACAAATTCTATCTCACATTAACAGATGTTAGGCGGGTATTTCAAATTGCAGAGTCTTGCACCTGAAAATAAATTGAAACAGGTTTTCTTTGAAAACCACAGCATTCTTTTCAGTGGGAGCAACAGAAGAAGGACAAACAGCTAGGTATACTATTCTTTCTTGGTCTCCCAAAACGCAAAGTATGTGAAACATCTGCAAAGCATTTTCAGAATTAAAAATGTATTAATTAATTAATAATAATGGAGCTGAAACATTGCCAGATCTTTGATTCCATTTTAATGGCACATGTTTCATGGTTTCTATTCATTTATCTGGGCTTTGGTAGTGGGCAGTGTTGTTCAAATGAAAGCGAGTTGCCTCAGGGTATCTACATCATATTTACTAATACAAATATCAATTCAGCAGTTTGAGTCCTATATCATGGCGGTTTGAAGTGCAAATGTGTCTGTTTGAGTTTGAGTTTGAGTTAATTTTTTTATTTTTACAGGGACAGTGCACATTAATCAACGTTTCAGTAAATGTGCCGGTTTTAGCCAGCCGGCTAATTTTCAACCGCAGTCCCTGGGCAGGTTATTAAAAACAATTACAATATAGACAATAGCAACATAGAACAAGCAAGACATAGCAACATAGGACAAGCAAGACATAGCATACAGACAGAGCAACATAGGACAAGCAAGACGTAGCATACAGACAGAGCAACATAGAACAAAAAGCAGCAAGACAAAATTCATAAAAGCAACAAAGTGTTTCCACACCTCACAAGCTACAGACAACAGACAACATGGAAAGCGGCAACACACAGCTAGGGACCATGTTCACAAATCTGATTGACCTTTAGCCATGTCTTCAAGCATTTTGTGAAAGTGTGATATGTGGTGCAGTTATGTGTGTCTGATGGCAGTGTATTCCAGACATGGGAAGCTCTCACAGAGAATGCAGATTTACTAAAGGTGCTTTTCCTTAGGGGAACTATACAGTCACCTCTCATGGCAGACCTTGTGGATCTGCTGCCATATGTCTGGGTTTTCTGTTTAACAAAAATATTGAGTGGAGGGGGAGCCAGGCCATTAAGGATCTTGAATACAAGACATGCGTCGGCAAGTGAGAGGCTAATTAATCCATTTAAAATCTTGTGATTACATTTATATAAATACAAACCAAATACCTTTAATGGGTGACACTACATTCCTGAATTCTACACGCTTCACAACAACGTAATTGAACTTGTTTGGTGATGACCATAAACTTACATATTGAACCACTGAAATAATAGGATATCTACGGTGATGAGATCATATGAATCAGACAGAGGGCAGTCTGGGTAATATGTGATTAGTGGACCTAAGCCTTTATAGTGAGGCAACATTTTTGGGGGGTTCTCATTGGCGTTTCATGTGGCTAGATTTATTTTATAGGCCAGCAGAGAAGGGGGACCTGCCCTTTAATGAAGGCAATTTAAAGCACCACACATGGCATCACATATTTCAATGGCAAGGTTATGGAAATATTCAAAAATAGTTTTCTGTTTGGTCTAAAACAGAAGCAGATTGAACGGGTGGAAGCAAGTTGGCGGTAGCTGAAGGGCAATGCTATTGATACCAACACCAACTCAGAGATTGAAAGGTAAATTGATAATAGCACGCACATGGTAATTCATACTGTACGAAAATAAACTTTTCATGCTGGCTGTCGCAACATTTACTTCATAGTATCACAACACTAACACCAAACTGGAAAGTCGTATAACTCAAAGATCATATGAGCCATTTTAAGTGACATCATTATTCTGAGTCAACTGTTTTCCTGAATAACTGTTCCACAAAACCATTTTGATAATTATCAAGTCATTTGCAGGCCACAACACATTTTTCCACTTTCTGTTGGGAAGTAATCCGGGCCTTGGGCTCACTAGGCGATCAAAGAGCTTTCATACATCATTAACCAGGAAGTGCTGCTTCAACCACTGCATGCAGTTAAGCTTTACCACCCTCATCTTCACACTCGGCACACAATCCCTCCATTTCCTCACTACCTACCCACTCCCTACCCTCCCTAACCAAAAATTATTTGTTTGATTCATACAAATAAAAAAAAATCATTCTTTCAAGACTTTTGACAGTCCAGTTATTTAGATGTATATAGCAGAGATGTGATATATTGTGCCATTTTTATTCAGAGTCCAAGTGAATGCTGATGAATATGGGGTCAGCCTATATACATGTTATATTGTATTTGTATGTGTATGTGTCCTCGGAAATAGTTCCCTAATCTTCAAGGGACTCTTCATAAAACGTACACGTTACAAATACTTCATAACACCAAAGATATTTGGAGCCGGCCAGAGGGCAGCACATAAAAAGACAACTGATAAGGTGCAACTGCAAACCCTCCGTTCTTCTGTATTGCAGGTGTTCTGTGAGGGTGGTGTGAGGTGCAAGCCTATTTCTGAATGGCTTGGGGTGGCCTAAATGTGTTCAAGCCATGTGAAAGAGTGGTGATTTTGTCAAAGCATGGGGGTCGTGATAACCTGTGAGACATTTCACCAATCTCCTCGAAGGCCTCTGTACTGGTCAAACTAAAGACCGCATAACACCTTTGGACAAGGTGATTGGTTAAATGTGTGACGAATGGTGTGCCTGGTCCAATCAGGTTTCTGTGAAGTGAATATCACCAGCTCTGTGACTCTCAACATGGGGTATGACCTTTTGAATGTATGTGTATGTGTGTGTGTGTGTGTGTGTGTGTGTGTGTGTGTGTGTGTGTTCTTTCAGACCTCCATCGTTGATAACTTCTTAGGGCTAGGGTCTATTTTCCTGAATTTCCGCCTGACTGATGTGCCCAAAATCTCTGTGACTCTCAACACGGGGTATGACCATTGGATTGTATGTGTATGTGTGTGTGTGCTCTTTCAGACCCCCATCGTTG